>NC_090646.1:229099078-229438006 GCF_040937935.1 Hyperolius riggenbachi | reverse complement strand
GCACTTTTTTTATTACATTATTTTCACTGGAGTTCCTCTTTAAAGCGTACCTGTACTAATGTGACATTTTGAAATAAACATGGGTACATATAGTTCTAAGCTTACTTAGAACTTGCATGTTTTCATTCTTTCCATTGTAATAGAACAGTGCTTTAAGTATGCAAATAATGCAGTCAAATGCAGCAGCTGCTCTCCTAAAAGGTAGATAGAAACAAAACACTTTTATTTGGCTGCACAAACTATCCTGAAAACAAGAGTGTTCACAGGCTCAGAAGCTAATTACTGTGTTTCTTTTTATTGGGAGCTGCATGGACCAGATTTGGGTCACACTGACATGGTTGCTGTACACTGTTCATAGTTAAAATTAAACTCCTTAAATAATTTATAAATAACTCCTGAAAATTACAGTGTGAGACTAGAGAAAAGTTCTAAGTACCATTACTACTACACATACAATAATTATTTGTATTTTCAGTTCAGGTTTGCATTAAGCTGTCACGCAAAATGATCATGATTGTTTTTGGCAACATATATTAAGCTTGTACATATACTATATTTCTATACATATATTAACCATTTACTGACATGCTAACGTATTAAAGCGTCATGCTTACCGCTATTAACAGCAACATGACATTTTAATACGTCCCGCGTTCCCGCCGATGCTACCGCCGTGTGTGCGCCGCTACCGCCGCTGTTTCCTTCGAGCTTCCGTGTTGGGTGATTGGGGAAGAGGACCGAACGGTCCTCTACCCAATCGCAGTGCCTGGAGTGAATGGACGTGACCGCGAACAGCGGCTACGTCCATTCACAATAACAGGAAATGTAACAATTAAATAAAGTGAAGAAAAAAAAAAAGTCAACATTTCCGATGAGTGTTCACTAGCGCCATCTTGTGGCCAAAAAGTATATTACACCTACAAAATACATTCATTTTCAAGTACATACAGATCTTAATAAAATTACACTTCCAACCCTCCCCCCCCCCCCCCCCCCCCAAAAGAAAAACACTTGTAAAAAAAAAATCAGCTAAAAAAAAAAAATAAATAGTTGCCTTAGGGACTCAGCTTGGTTAATTTATATTTTATGGGGGGAAATTCATTTTAATTTATTACATAGGGGCTTGTAATTATGGCCAGAATAAAAAAAAAAAACACAACAGAAAAATAACACTTATATTTCAAAATTATATACTGTCGCCATATATTGTGATAGGGATATCATTTAAACTGTTTAATAATCGGGACAACTTGGCAAATAAAACGTGTTTATTTTATCCACAGGAGAATGTTTAATTTTAAAACTATAATGGTTGAAAACTGAGAAATAATGATTTTTTTTCTTTTTTTTTCTGTTTTTCTCATTAAAACGCATTTAGAATAAAAAAAATTCTTAGCAAAATGTACTATCCACAGAAAACCTAATTGGTGGTGAAAAAAACGAGGTATAGATCATTTTCTTGTGATAAGTAGTAATAAAGTTATTAGGGAATAAAAGGGAGGAGCACTGACAACTGAAAATTGCTCTGGTCCGTTAGGATAAAAACCCTTGGGGGTGAACTGGTTAAAGCATTTAAAAAAAAAATACAAGGCTGATATACCACATTGTTGGTGGCTATGCCCAGCTATTCAGCGAATATGGGATGAGTGCTTTCGTCAGTTGTCCCTTACTTTGGATTCTCTGATTGAAGTGTTGCCCTTTTCTCTCAGGCCCCTTTCACACTGGCACGTTTTCGTTGCGTTGCATTACCCATTTTTTAATGCAAGGTGACACTAAAGCAATTAAAGTCTACGGGACATTTCATATCGAATGCAAGGCATCGGAAGCATCCGATCTAACTCGGGGTCAACAGTGCGTTATGGGTCAGCCTCATTGGTGACACGCGTTGACCGGAAGTCATGTAACTCAGTGGTGCCACAGATATTTTAAACTATTTGGCACTACTGTTGTGGTGCGCATGCGCGTACGCCAATTCAGTCTGGCTCTGTGATGGAAGAAATGCTTGCAATACCTATTTCCACCACAGGAATTGAGCAGTAGAGAGCCTCACTTATGGGGCTTAAATCACAAAAGCGTGCAAAGTGTTAGCACGCCAGTGAAAAGCCCCTTAGCACGTGCAAACTGCCTCTTCACGTGCTCATATGCGTGTAAGAGTTTGCGCGTGTAAAGTTTAGTAAAGTAAGTTTCCGCATGCAAGATCAGTTGCTTTGCGTGCTAAGTAGCGTGATAAGCATACTTTGCACGTGAAGCGGCTGATTTTGAACTGGAACGGAGCGTAGCGCGCAGCTCCGTACGCGCACACCACGTAACGCTATACGCCCGTTAAAATAGCACGCGAACAGCATCAGCTTTGCAGTGCAAACTAGCATCCTAGTTTGCACGTGCAAAGCTTTTAGGCGTGATAACTGAGTTATCACACTTTTGTGAAGCAAGCCTATGATGTGTTTTTCTGCCAAGAATGACATTAACGCTTATTAACGAAGCTTTTTTTTTTTGCGAAAAAGCTGTAAACTGGCCTCAATCCTGCTCAGATTTTAGTAAATATCAGAACAAATGTATAGCCCTAGTATGTGATGCCAATAGATGCCTTATTGCTAGGTTTTGAAAAGATCAATTTCCCTTGACAGTAGCATTATTGAAAAAATAAGGTGGCTATATCATATGGAAAATATATCCTATTCCCTGGCATCCAAAATGCATGTGTTCAACCTGATATGGATGGCCTGGATGCTGCGATTCCCCCTTGGTTAACTACCAGTACCACCTACAGAGCAAGACAAGTCTTCTTGATGTCTGCTGGACCCTAACTTATGCCACTAGGGGAGAGGCTAGGCAATCAGTAGAGGAAAATATTTGTTATATTCCCCTACTTTACTGCATGTAGGGAGAGCCATCTCTCATCTTCTCCCTGTGCCTAGCTCAACTCCACCGGGAACATACATACTGTATACCCATATTTTACTGTTAGAATTACCCCTGTGAAATAGTATGTTACTGATATTCTACTATCAGCTACTACGCCAAAATGTCTTTGCTCCCTTATTTCATGTACGCTTATTTTCCACTCCTTGATTTTCCATTCGTGTTTGAAAAATAAAGATTGAGCGTTAGGTAGCACCATAGTACCACTACAGCAAGATGGCAATGGTACAAAATGGTACAAAACCTGACATTTTATAGTATGTGTGCTTGTCATAGAGTTTCAATGCTGTAAAACCCTAAGCTGCTTGGTTACTCTGTAGTACTGTAAAATGAGACACTATTCAGCAATGCAATTCCTTTATGGTGACAACATAGCACTTTCCAACATGTTTTTACATCTGATACATTACTTTGTTAGGGTGACTTTAGGGAGCTATTTATAAAGCTGGGAGCAGGTGATCCTCCAACCTCTTAGTGATAAATATTGCCAGTTGTTTGTTCACTGTATTTATAAAAGCCGAAAATATGTCATCTTTTGTCCTACAATGTTTACTTTTCATTCATTGTTCGCCAATTTTGGAAATATCTCAATACTCATAAAATGGTAAACAAAGCCGTTCACCCACAAAGTTGAGAATTTTTTGAAATGATAAAGGTGGCTATTAGTTGATCACCAATACATTTTTTGTTTTGATTGCCTTGTTTATAAAAGTGGTTATTAGTTTTAATGACCACGACCACCGGAAACATAACGCAATTGCAACGAGAATCACGCCAGCTGGCAATCGCGAGTCTCCAAAAAATGAATTGCGGTAGTGGAAAATGAGCAAGCGATCGGCAAACCGGCTGCGATCCGCTTTTTGAATGGGATCTTAGCCAGTGGAAAAGGGCCCTTATAAATGGGCCTAACAGATGTTAGTCTGCACATAGTAAGCTGGCTAGCACCTTCAGCTGACCAGCATACACAGACCATCCCATAGACACTGTTATTGACTCTGTTTCAACTAAGAAACTTAGGCCAGTGGTGTGACTTTGCAGAAGTGAATGGGTTCCTTAGTTCATCGTCAGGTGTATTGCAATGGTTACAAGATGTTCAGCCAAAAAGAACCCGTCCAAATGGAGCCAGCCAAAACATGCAAGTATCTTATCTGCTAACACCTTTAGTGATTTTGGGCCATAGGCAAATACAGCAGTTGTTTTATAGAACTGTTAGAAATCACAAGTCCTTCCAGGTAGAGTTTTAAGATGGATTCTTTCAAATGTTACTTTGTTTTCTACATTATGGTTTTTCCTAGTGCATTATTGTGTTATATAATGTGAGGTCCGGTGATGTGGAAATTCAGAGGCACTTAGGTGTCAGGATGAACGTTATTTACCATACTAGACAGACAACAGTGGCTATAGAGTTTTTTGTTATCGGTGATCTTATGATTAGGGTATACACGGTACAGATATTTAAAGGGAACCTTAACTGAACGGGGGGTATAGAGTTTTACTTACCTGGGGCTATTACCAGCCCCCTGCAGCAGTCCTGTGCCCTCGGCGCCGCTCTGGAATCCTCTGGTCCCCCACTGTCACTTAGTTTCGTTTTTGACGACTCACCAGTCGCCGGCCGCCATGCGTATTATTGGACGCATTCACCAATGCAATTAGCGCTATTGCGGACCGCAACGCGTACAAAAATACGCGTTGCCGCATATCTACGCGTGCGGAATGCGGCAACGCGTATTTTCGTACGCGTTGCGGTCCGCAATAGCGCTAATTGCATTGGTGAATGCGTCCAATAATACCCATGGCGGCCGGCGACTGGTGAGTCGTCAAAAACGAAACTAAGTGACAGCGGGGGACCAGAGGATTCCAGAGCGGCGCCGAGGGCACAGGACTGCTGCAGGGGGCTGGCAATAGCCCCAGGTAAGTAAAACTCTATACCCCCCGTTCAGTTAAGGTTCCCTTTAACATCATAATTTGTACCTTTAAACATCTGTCTTCTATTATAGACAGCATCACCAAACCTGTGTTTTCTGAGAGGTCTGTAATTGTGGGCTGTTTGTGAAGTGGCTAAATATACTAAACTACATTTATAGTTCTGTGATCATTACAATGGCTGCAATTACCAACAGTCATATTTTGTCTCTAATTTGTACCCAAAGTACTGAGGGCCTCCAGATGTCATAGGAAATGACTGTGGCTTATTTTTGGAGATCAAAGCTAAACTAGGCCAGGACACAGTACAAGTGGCTGTGGCGAGTGTAATGTGGCGGCAAAAATAGGTATGGGTTGATGATGACAGTCTGAGCTGTGGATAGCACTGTGGGCATCAGGAATCTGTAAAATACATGCAACTATTTGCCACAGACTAAATACTAGGAGAGGTTTAGAGGAACATACATTATGATTATTTTTTTTAACAGAACAACATATATTTGCAGGATACTATTCACATGCATTGCCTACCTCTATAGCAAACTGTAAAATCTGCTCATACTATGAACAGTTTTGGAACAGGGTGGAGTTGACCCAACAGAGATAGGGTGAGGTGGTATAAAACAGTGGCAGGGAGTGCATTGGTGCAAGACAAGTGGTGGAAGGACTCTCATGAGTATGAGTGATTTAGCAGTAATGTGCTCTTAATTCCTTATACAGGGCCCATAAAGGAAGCAACTGTGCATTATACTGTTGGTTGTGCATGTGTAACCTCTGGGCAGAGAATGGACCATATCTGGTAGAGGAAGTCTATTCTGCATGTCAAATATTGCATTTAAGTAAGATCAGTCTTCATCAGCAACCTTGACTGAAGCATGACTCAATTTTTACTGATAGAAAGCTTCTCCGCTATTCAGCCAGGGCTTGTAGCAGCCCAGCACAACCAGCCTCTTTGAACTTCTTGCTGCAACTGGGCACACCATTAAGCAAGCAAACCTCAGTACATTATGTAAATAGAGGTGGAGCCAACAGTAGGAAGCTAGTTGAATGTAACAGTTTGAAAAGGACCTCTTCCAGAAACTGTTCTACACACTTTGTGCCAATGTGTACAGGGTCTACTAAGACCCCTTGCCCCACCTACTCACTGTATTCAAATGGGTTGCCAGAGTAATTGGGCTCTACTTTAAGCAGAAGTTTTTTTCCGCAAACTACTTAATAGGGTAATCATACATTCCAAAGCTTAAAGCAGGAGGGACAGCCAAACTATATAAGTAGAGAAATACTTGTCCTACTTACATAACAAATGTATTGTACTGTCAACATTTTGATTTCAGTGAATCTTATATAGTAAATAAAAAGAAAACTGTTCTTGTCATTTTCCATTTTTATTCCCTCTGACTGAATCCAATACTGATGTAATTTCCTCCCTTACATTTTTTTTCTCCTAGAAACTGCACTGTCATATCTAGCTTGTTTTGTAAACACATGTAAGCACAGCGTAGCTCATATTTCAGCAACTCACTGAACTGCCCTCAGCCAATCAGTGAGGAGCAGGAATGGGAGAGGGGTGATGACAAACTTCCTTCTCGTCGGCAATGTACCAAATACAGCAAGGCTGACTGAGATAAGATTTATTACAGCAGAAACATTTCTGATTAGATTGGAGTGCTTGCAATGCAGGATCAGGTAGCAGGCTGCATATTAAACACAGAGCAGTGGGTAAATGGGATTTAATTTTGTGGCTGACAATCCCTCTTTAAATGTCTGTTTGAAAGGCATTTTATTTTGTAGATTGACACCAAGAGTTCAGTTTTAAAGGGAACCTACAGTGAGAAGCATATGGAGGTTGACATATTTATTTCCTTTTAAACCATGCAAATTGCCTGGCTGTCCTGCTGATCCACTGCCTCCAATACTTTTAGCCATAGACCCTTAACAAATATGCAGATCAGGTGCTCTGACTGAAGTCTGGCAGGATTAGCTGCATGCTTGTTTCAGGTGTGTGTTTCAGACACAGCTGCAGCCAAAGAGATCAACAGGTCTGCCAGGCAACTAGTATTTTTTAAAAGGAAACATGGCAGCCACCATATGCCACTAAAGGCTGAAGGCTAAAGTAACATTTATATTAAGCTAGTCTCCATTGTTCCAAAGTTTTATTACTGTGTTTCTACATTGATTAATAAAGCATTTGTTAACCAGTGAAAGTTGCACATCTTCAGTCTGTGTATGAATTCCAATCAAATAAAATATCAGACAATACTTGCTAATTGTGATCTTGAAATAGATGATTTGGAATTTGCAACATCAGCATTAGAAAGTTTGCTCTCCTGAACTGATTAGCGCTGACTGCAGTACACATCTCTGTTGGCAAATCCCTGTTTCTGCATTAGGCCCAAACCTTTTCTGTGGCAAACATTTTTTCATCCAAACTAAAGAACTATCCATGCAGTACATCAATAATACTGTTTGTCTGACAGATGGTCTGATCCTCTGCATCCAATACTTTTTGAATCACTGAGTCATACTAGTACTGTATAAAGATAAGGTGGAGTGACTATAGTGTGAGTGCTGTGACTGCATGCGTATTCATGGTGTGTGGCTCTCACAGGGCTGAAGCCAAAATATCAGCATTGCAGCCAGACATCTGACTTTTCTTAAAAGGCTGCCTCCACATTCTTTTGACTACAGGTTTCCTTTAGAAACAAATAGGACATTTCCTGGCACCTAATTGGCTGTTCACTGTAAACACAAGTTTATGTCAGCTCAATTCATGTCACTTTCAGTAATTCAGCCAAGCAGTCATTTAATAACTCCATTCGCTTTTAACTGACCTGATGTTTAATTTCATGGTCATTTGAAATGGTGTATTGCCAGATTCATAGTTTAAAGTGACCCTGTAGTGAGGTTAGAGTTACTAAACTAACGCTGGGAATACACAGTGCGTTTTTGCAGCTTGATTCTGCCGCCCGCTCGATTCCCCGCTCGATTCCGTGGGCGATTCTCTTATCTTCCGCTCATTTTCCTTATCTTTTTCCATTGTTCCCCATGCGGAATCGTGCGCGGACTCGATCGGGTGGGTGATTGGACATGTCAGAAATTATCAATCGAGCCATCTAAATGGCTGAATTGAGCGGCAAAAACGTACCGTGTATTCCCAGCATTAGCCCAACCAGACTGTATCTACAGTCAGTGCTATCTTTACTCTGATCTGTCTTAAGCTGGCCACTAACAGTCCAATTTCTAGCCAAAAATCGTTTGAGCGATCAGAAATTCTGATCGGAAGTGAAATATTGTAATACTTCGTTCACTACACCATCAACGAACCAATCTTTGCTTCCTATCTATCACAATCAACAAGAAAATCCAAATTTTGGTTCGACGAAAATTCATTCGGATGACATTTTTTTCACTCATTCATAATCGATTGTGTCCACCAATGTAGATGATTTACAACCAATCCGATCAGAATTTCTGATCGCTTGAACGATTTTTAGCTAGAAATTGGACCATTAGTGGCCACCTTTATAAGTACAGTTCAGTATTCATTCATCTGCATCCAGCTCCAAACAAAAGCAACTGAGCACAGAAATGTACCAGCCACTCGCTCCACCTACTACATCCTCTGTCACCTACATTGTAACAACATTCATCTGCCACCTACTTTGTAACATTACTGCTCTGTCGCCTACATTGTAACTACACTTCTCTGTCACCTACATTGTAATAACACTCCTCTGTCACCTACATTGTAACAACACTCCTCTGTAACACTCCTCTGTCACCTACATTGTAACAACATTCATCTGCCACCTACATTGTAACATCACTGCTCTGTCACCTACATTGTAACAACACTCCTCTGTAACACTCCTCTGTCACCTACATTGTAACAACATTCATCTGCCACCTACTTTGTAACATCACTGCTCTGTCGCCTACATTGTAACAACACTCCTCTGTCACCTACATTGTAACAACACTCCTCTGTCACCTACATTGTAACAACACTCCTCTGCCACCTACATTGTAACAACACTCCTCTGCCACCTACACTGTAACAACACTCCTCCGTCACCTACATTGTAACAACACTCCTCTGTAACACTCCTCTGTCACCTACATTGTAACAACATTCATCTGCCACCTACAGTGCAACATCACTGCTCTGTCACCTACACTGTAACAACACTCCTCTGTAACACTCCTCTGTCACCTACATTGTAACAACATTCATCTGCCACCTACTTTGTAACATCACTGCTCTGTCGCCTACATTGTAACAACACTTCTCTGTCACCTACATTGTAACAGCACTCCTCTGCCACCTACAATGTAACAAAACTCCTCTGCCACCTACATTGTAACAACAGTCCTCTGCCAGCTACATTGTAACAACACTCCTCTGCCACCTACATTGTAACAACACTCATCTGCCACCTACATTGTAACAACACTCATCTGCCACCTACTTTGTAACAACACTGCTCTGTCACCTACATTGTAACAACACTCCTCTGCCACCTACATTGTAACAACACTCCTCTTTCACCTACATTGTAACAACACTCCTTTGCCACCTACATTGTAACAACACTCCTCTGCCACCTACATTGTAACAACACTCCTCTGTCACCTACATTGTAACAACACTCCTCTGTAACACTCCTCTGTCACCTACATTGTAACAACATTAATCTGCCACCTACATTGTAACATCAGTGCGCTGTCACCTACATTGTAACAGCACTCCTCTGTAACACTCCTCTGTCACCTACATTGTAACAACATTCATCTGCCACCTACTTTGTAACATCACTGCTCTGTCTCCTGCATTTTAACAACACTCCTCTGTCACCTACATTGTAACAACACTCCTCTGTCACCTACATTGTAACAGCACTCCTCTGCCACCCACTTTGTAACAACACTGCTCTGTCACCTACATTGTAACAACACTCCTCTGCCACCTACATTGTAACAACACTCCTCTTTCACCTACATTGTAACAATACTCCTTTGCCACCTACATTGTAACAACACTCCTCTGCCACCTACATTGTAACAACACTCCTCTTTCACCTACATTGTAACAACACTCCTTTGCCACCTACATTGTAACAACACTCCTCTGCCACCTACATTGTAACAACACTCCTCTGTCACCTACATTGTAACAACACTCCTCTGTAACACTCCTCTGTCACCTACATTGTAACAACACTCCTTTGCCACCTACATTGTAACAACACTCCTCTGCCACCTACATTGTAACAACACTCCTCTTTCACCTACATTGTAACAACACTCCTTTGCCACCTACATTGTAACAACACTCCTCTGTCACCTACATTGTAACAACACTCCTCTGTAACACTCCTCTGTCACCTACATTGTAACAACACTCCTTTGCCACCTACATTGTAACAACACTCCTCTGCCACCTACATTGTAACAACACTCCTCTTTCACCTACATTGTAACAACACTCCTTTGCCACCTACATTGTAACAACACTCCTCTGCCACCTACATTGTAACAACACTCCTCTGTAACACTCCTCTGTCACCTACATTGTAACAACACTCCTTTGCCACCTACATTGTAACAACAATCCTCTGCCACCTACATTGTAACAACACTCCTCTGTCACCTACATTGTAACAACACTCCTCTGTAACACTCCTCTGTCACCTACATTGTAACAACACTCCTCTGTAACACTCCTCTGTCACCTACATTGTAACAACACTCCTCTGTAACACTCCTCTGTCACCTACATTGTAACAACACTCCTCTGTAACACTCCTCTGTCACCTACATTGTAACAACACTCCTCTGTAACACTCCTCTGTCACCTACATTGTAACAACACTCCTCTGTAACACTCCTCTGTCACCTACATTGTAACAACACTCCTCTGTCACCTACATTGTAACAACACTCCTCTGTAACACTCCTCTGTCACCTACATTGTAACAACACTCCTTTGCCACCTACATTGTAACAACACTCCTTTGCCGCCTACATTGTAACAACACTCCTTTGCCACCTACATTGTAACAACACTCCTCTGCCACCTACATTGTAACAACACTCTCTGGCTACTTTCCACTCACCATCCTGCCAGCTGTACCGGTAAGGCTGTTGCCTTTGATGTGGGATTTGAGACTTTGACCAGGGTTTAAATTTGGCCTCAAGCCAGTATGTAAAACAGTAAGAAGTCTTTGGGTAAGGCTCCCTAATGACCCTGCGAGCCCTAAGTGGCTGCAGCCTTTAACCACTTCGCCATATCTGGACGCATATATCCGTCCAGATAGGCAGTGGTGCTGCAGCCGTGTGGTGCGCGCGTTCGGGCGCGCGCCCGAGCGCGCTCCCGCTGCCCCCCCCCGATCAGTGAATGGGAATATAATTCCCATTCACCGATCTAAGTCCCCGGCAGAAATACCGACGCTTTCTCATCAGAGAGCGTGGTATTTCTGCCCCCAGGAAACTTCTTCTCTTCATTTTAGTTCCTAGATGCGAAATCGTTCGCATCCAGGAATTTTTTGAATGTGGCCATCTTGTGGCCAAATAGTAAACTGCACCCACATACCTGTATTGAATAAAAAAATACATTATATTACATCTAAAATTAGCTATTTACCTCCCAAACTAAAATTACCCAAGTACATTTTTGTATTAAAAAAAAAAAAAAAAATTACAATTAAAAATAAATAAATAGTTACCTAAGGGTCTGAACTTTTTAAATATACATGTCAAGAGAGTATCTTATTAAATTTTTTAAAATTATAAGCTTGTAAATAGTGATGAACGCAAATTGAAAAAATGCACCTTTATTTCTAAATAAAATATTGGCGCCATAAATTGTGATAGGGACGTAATTTAAGCGGTGTAATAAGCGGGACAAATGGGCACATAAAATGCATGGGTTTTAATTACTGTAGCATGTATTAATTTTAAACTATAATGGCCAAAAACTGAGAAATAATGATTTTTTTTCCATTTCTATCTTAATCTTCCTGTTAAAATGCATTTACAGTAAATTGGCTCTTAGCAAAATGTACTACCCAAAGAAAGCCTAATTAGTGGCGGAAAAAACAAGATATAGATCAATTAATTTTGATAAGTAGCGATAAAGTTATTAGCGAATGAATGGGAGGTGAACATTGCTCGGATGCATAAGATTTTCGAAGCTGTAGGCTGAAGTGGTTAAAGATAAACTGTAACCAAGAACTGAACTTCATCCCAACCAGTAGCTGATACCCCCTGTCCCACGAGAAATCTATTCCTTTTCTCAAACAGATCATCAGGGGGCTCTGTATGGCTGATTTTGTGGTGAAACCCCTCCCACAGTGTGATTTCAGTGCCTCACAGCACTGAGGTACTGACATCACACTGTGGGAGCCTTGTTGCATTGTGGGAAATAACAGCTGTTTCCAACTGCCAAAAAAAGCAAGCAGCATCTCCTTCCACTGACATTACCTGCCAGCAATAAAAATATCACCATTTGATAAATGTCAGAATGTAAATCAGGGAGAGGAAAAGTTTTACAATGGGCAAACACTGACTAAATCATTTATACATAATTATTGTAAAAATTAAGCATTTTTACGTTATTTTCACTGCAGTTCCTCTTTAAGTCTGCCAGGAGAAAAACACAATGGCCTCAATTCACTAAGATCATGCTAGAGATAATAAGGCAAGAGAAAACTTACCTCCACACGTGAGAGAGTTATCTTACCTCTTCATTCCTTAAGTTACCTCTCCTGTAGTTAATTTACCTCCTCTGTAGTTAATTTACCTCCTCTGTAGTTATTTTCACATGCAGCTAATTAACAGCTTGTCTTTAACTCTGGAGTTATTTTAAGGATTGGAGAGTTAATTTAAAGACAGAAGAGTTAACTTTAGGCTTGCCTGAGGTAAAATGTTTCCTGAATACTACATGCCTTATCACCATGGTAACAACTCTAGAAGAGTTATTAAAGACAGGAGCTAAGTTTAGTGAATTGAAGCCTATAACTGTTTTGTGTCTTGCCTGTCTGCTCATGCTGTCAGGGTACGCTGGGTAGTGTTTCTTGGACAGAGCAAACAAATGATTATAAGCCTCTCCACCCCATTGGGGGAGATGTTGGACACCTTTGCAGTATATATCAAGGAGTACAGTACATCCACAGTGAGCATTCCACCTGCCACTACCCCTTTCAGTGATACTTGGAAGACATTACCAGTATATACAGTGGGATGCAAAAGTTTGGGCAACCTTGTTAATTGTCATGATTTTCCTGTATAAATTGTTGGTTGTTACAATAAAAAAATGTCTGTTAAATATATCATATAGGAGACACACACAGTGATATTTGAGAAGTGAAATAAAGTCTATTGGATTTACAGAAAGTAAATCATTGTTTAAATAAAATTAGGCAAGTGCATACATTTGGGCACTGTTGTCATTTTTTTGATCCCAAAACCTTTAGAACTAATTATTTAACTCAAATTGGCTTGGTAAGCTCAGTGACCCCTGACCTACATACACAGGAGAATACAATTATGAGAAAGAGTATTTGAGGGGGTCAATTGTACGTTTCCCTCCTCTTTTAATTTTCTCTGAAGAGAAGCAACATGGGAGTCTCAATACAACTCTCAAATGACCAAAGAGACCAGGATTGTTCACGATCATGGTTTAGGGGAAGGATAAAGAAAGCTGTCTTAGAGATTTCAGATGTTTGTTTCCACAGTTAGGAACATATTGAGGAAATGGAAGACCACAGGCTCAGTTCAAGTTAAGGCTCGAAGTGGCAGTCCAAGAATAATCTCAGATAAACAAAAGCGATGAATGGTGAGAACAGTCAGAGTCAACCCACAGAGTCACTGTGCATCATTCAACCATTCGGCGCACTTTACACAAGGAGATGCTGTATGCGAGAGTGATGCAGAGGAAGCCTTTTCTCCGCTACAGCACAAACAGAGCCGCTTGAGGTATGCTAAAGCACATTTGGTCAAGCCAGCTTCATTTTGGAATAAGGTGCTGTGAACTGATGAAACTAAGATTGAGTTATTTGGGCATAACAAGGGGCATTATGCATAGAGGAAAAACAACACAGCATTCCAAGAAAAACACCTGCTACCTACAGTAAAATAGGGTGTTGTTTCCATCATGCTGTGGAGCTGTGTGGCCAGTGCAGGGACTGGGAATCTTGTCAAAGTTGAGGGACGCATGGATTATACTCAGTATCAGCAAATTCTGGAGACCAATGTCCAGTAATCAGTGGCAACGCTGAAGCTGCGCCGGGGCTGCATCTTTCAACAAGACAACGACCCTAAACATTGCTCAAAAGCCACTAAGGCATTCATGCAGACGAACAAGTACAATGTTCTGGAATGGCCATCTCAGTCCCCAGACCTGAATATAATTGAAAATCTGTGGTGTGGGTTAAAAAGAGCTGTCCATGCTCGGAAGCCATCAAATCTGAATAAACTAGAGATGTTTTGTAAAGAGGAATGGTCCAAAATACCTTCAACCAGAATCCAGACTCTCATTGGAACCTACAGGAAGCGTTTAGAGGCTGTAATTTCTGCAAAAGGAGCATCTACTAAATATTGATTTCATTTCTTTTTTGTGGTGCCCAAATTTATGCACCTGCCTAATTTTGTTCAAACAACTATTGTACACTTTCTGTAAATCCAATAAACTTCATTTCACTTCTCAAATATCACTGTGTGTGTCTCCTGTATTATATATTTAACTGACTTTTTTTATCGTAACAACCAACGATTTATACAGGAAAATCATGATGATCAACAAGGTTGCCCAAACTTTTGCATCCCACTGTACAGGCCTGGCCATAGCGATTTTGCACTGTGATAGTTGACATACAATCAGGGCTAAATGTGTAAGTGGGCACCAGTATAGTAAAAATGATACATGGCCAGCAATTTTGCCAATGACATATTGGAGTGCTCTAAAGAGGAACAGTAGTGAACATAACATAATTCATAAAATTGCTTATTTTTTTTCTTTACCATATGCCTTTATAAATTATTTTGTCTGTGTTTGCCCAATGCAAAATCTTTGCTCACCTTGATTTACAATCTGAAATTAATCACAGGTTGTGAAATCTTTAGTCCTGTCAGGTGCATCACTGAGGAATGTTTGTATACTCAGTGTTCCAAAGCCAGTGCAAATAATACCTGGTCTCTCAGAATACTCTGGGAGGTGAATTCTGCATATCTAAACAGCCTAGGCTAAGCATCGCCGGAAGGCCAAGTTACATGTCAATAAACACCAATATATACAGTACATATAGGAAGTGTTTCTGATGCTGAAACCAGGAAAATTACTGTAAAAGTGGGTATTGTGAATAATTTACCGCATTCTAACATATGTCACTACAGTGCCTCTTTAATTGTGGGATCTGTTATTTGCATGCATGAAAAAGAGGCGCTGTGAAAAAAGGGCAAAGGATAAAGCCGAAATCATTATTTTTCAGTAAGGAGTACTAAAATATTGGTTTACAAAAAAATATGGTTTAAAATTAGCAATTGTTTCTAAAGTGATTTTTAATGATTGTAAGTATTCCAAATTTTAGTTGTAATCATGCAAACGTCTTACATGTAGCCGAAAAATATTACCGATATTTTACTACTACTAAACCCACCTAACCCTACTCTCACACAGGTTTAGGCATTGGTAGAAGGAGGGTTCTAAGACTCCCCCTTCTCCGGTGGTGTCTAACCCTAAGGCCCACCCCCGGTGGTGCCTAATCCTAAGACCCCCTGGTGGTGTTTAACCCTAAGAGCCCCCGGTGGCGCCTAACCCTAAGAGCCTCCTGGTGGTGCCTAACCCTAAGACCCCCCCTGGTGGTGCCTAACTCTAAGACCCCCCTGGTGGTGCCTAACCCTAAAACTCCCTAGTAGTGCCTAACTTTAAGACCCTCCCTTCGTGGTGCCTAACCCTTAGACCCCCCTGGTGGTGCCTAACCCTAAGACCCCCCTGGTGGTGCCTAACCCTAAGACTCCCTGGTAGTGCCTAACCCTAAGATTCCCCCTGGTGGTGCCTAACCCTAAGACTCCCTGGTAGTGCCTAACCCTAAGATTCCATTTGGTGGTGCCTAATCCTAAGACCTCACGAAATTCTAATTCTCAAAACGAATGTAAAAATGATAGAAAAAGTAGAATAGCAATATGTTGAAAAGTTAAAACGATTATTTACACAAATGATAATTGTCAAAACAAATTTCATAACGATATTTTTCAAACCATTAATTCTGAGAACGAAAAATTTCACTTTGACGGGCGTGGCGACTGGCTCCCAAATCGTCCAATTTTGCGACCAATAGCCGATATTTAACATTAGAGTGAATGGTGGCGCCCTGTGCACTTCTCATATGCACCCAATTTTCGAACTCCCTGTTATTATATGTTTTAGGGTTATATGTGATTTACTAACAAAGGGTCATGTTGTGACTGTGAATTACAGTTTAAGACAATAAAAGATTCGTTTTATTAGGTTGTCAATTGTGTGCCCTCCTTACTTGGCGTACAGTCCTTTCCAATAATCTGACTTTATGAAGGTGGTGCACATGGTACACGGTAAGCCATAGTAAGATCTCAGGAATCATCTTTTCTTGTGTTGACAGTTCTAATGTAATGAAAGGTGAAATCTGATTGTTGCTACGCCTTACTTGCTGCACTTTTCACATCATCATTTTCTGCTTTGCTTTATTGAATGTGTTTTGTGCTGCCTATTAGTGAGGATATCAAGACAGAATAAGTTGTTAGCCCCGGGCTGGTGAATCATCTCTGTCCTCATTCTACTCTTGTATCTAGTATAGCCTTTACCCTCACATGCTGAGCATACCTCAGGGATAGTAAATGCACTCATGAGTAGCTGCAGTGTTAGCACACCTTAAAAAATGTCCCTGCTGGATTAGTCTTAAAATAATATGACATAGGTTTTTCTGCTGTGCCATGTCAGGAGGATGAGTAATAAGGTGTGGTTGTCCATCCTTTCCCTCTGATACGCTGGAAAGCAGAGCTTGTCTGCAGCCTATTATGAGGATGCAGATCTTTCTTTTCATAGTGGATAAGGACATGAAAAATTGTACACAAATTGTTGCTATGCAGAGCAGGTAGAATATAAATATACTCCAGTTTTGTCAAACTTGATTACGTAGCCTGGAAACACCTACGGGGACCCTACCCTACTGCTCAAAGAATGGTGTTTTAATTCCAAACATTGTTTGAGAGACCAGCCTTCTTTGTATAGCCTGTTTCTATAATTTTTTTTATAACGGGAACACTTTGTTCTGAACTGATGATTTTGATGGACAGGAATTCCAAGCCCCATCCATTAGTTTATAGTAAAATAATATGTCCCCTTGATCAGTTAGAAGTATTGCGATCCTGCTCCAACTCCACTGTGGTACACTCCAAGCTGTTCATGTAGGTACCATACAGGTAGAGAGATGTAGTGTATATTCTGGTGTATAAGACTACTTTTTAACCCAGGAAAATCTTGTCAAAAGTTGGGGGTCGTCTTATACGCCGGGTGTCGTCTTATAGGGCAGGTGCTGAAACTTCCGAGCCGGACTGGAGAATATGCGGTTGCTACATATGGTGAAGGGCCTGAAAACATCCGTGGCCACATCCCCACTGTATGCAGCGACCGTATGAAAGTAGCAAGATCGGTGCTGTACAAGTAGTCTCAGAGACAGGGATAGCTGACAAATCCAAGCAGGCTTTGTATACAACAACCAGCCAATCGCCGGTAAGGTACATCGCTTGCCTTGATTGGCTGGTTGTTGTATACTGGGTACCACACACAGTACCGCACCAGTACCTGTACCTGTTTATACAGTATAGCACCAGTACATACAGTACAGTACACAAATATCCAACAGTCAAAAGGGGTAGTCTTATACGCCGAGTATATCACAAAATTTTAATTTTAACTAGAAAAGTTGAGGGTCGTCTTATATATGCCAGAATATACGGTATGTAGAACTATGGAAAGAAGATTAGGGTATACCCTAATCCTCATCAACCATTCCGCTGCTCGCGTTTTCTTCTTCACGGCAGTGTTCCCCTTGATGTACAAGTGCGCCCAGACTGCCAGGCACCAGCAGTGCACATTTCTACGCAGTAGCACAGAGGAAAAAACATGCACAAGCGGCTTTGTGCTACTGTGCAGGTGCCAGCCGTTCTTTGCGCCTGTGCAGTGCGGCTGCATTCGTACATGGTGGGGGGGCGCAGCCACAAGAAATATTCAACATTAATCTATTAAACACAAACTGCGCCTGCCACAATTAGCTAAAAATGGATAAACCAGAATATCAATATGTAAATTAAAATAACTAAAACTAATATATGAGGTGATGACAGAGTCTTTCAGTCGAGTTTTCGCTATCACAGATCCTTATGTATCAGTCAATATAATTGTGACAGCGCTCCTCTTCAGATCTAAAAATTAAGCACAAATAAAAAACCGCACATAGTGCATTACTGTAATCTCAGGTTGCAAAATTCACACGCCACCCAGCTGTGCATATGTGATATAGTTGTGCTCCAATCGTGATGTACATTAACCCCTCCACACTAGCAGCTCACCAGATGGACACCACCTCACACTCCAGGTGGGTCTAGCGCTTAGCCTTAGAGTGGCCAACTCTAATCACAGTGTCCACATGTCCCGATCCTCCGCTCCCCACAGCAGGGCGTGACCAGGAGCGCTGACGTCACCGGGCAGCGGGAGAGACATGCACGTTAAGGGAGAAGGTTGCTGTGGGGAGCGGAGGATCGGGACTCCGGTACCGCCAGCAGGGGAGACATACTGTTGGGCTGTGATGCCCGAGATGCCTTATATCTTCATATTTGCGTGAGTGCGCTGAAACTGCGCAGGCCATTTTTGATCAGCAAAACTGTATTACGCTATGTCTGTTTTTATATACTTTTTTACATGTGGAACTGTTATTAAAAGTGGAGTTATCCGGTTGTGAACAAAGGCAGTGTGGACACTGTGATTAGAGTTGGCCGCTCTAAGGCTAAGCGCTAGACCCACCTGGAGTGTGAGGTGGTGTCCATCTGGTGAGCTGCTAGTGTGGAGGGGTTAATGTACATCACGAGTGGAGCACAACTATATCACATATGCACAGCTGGGTGGCGTGTTATTACCGTTGCATACAGTCTGCTTTGTATTAGCTTATGTTAACTGATATTAACCACTTTACCCCCGGCGGTACTAATTTCTCTGTCCCTTTTTCCCCCCTAAAAAACCAGGGACGGAGAAATCCGTACCTTCCGTGCTACCGCCGCTGTCCGCGCTCCCGCCGCTCGTGCGCGCGCTCCCGCCACTCGTGCACGCCGCCGCCCGCTCGCCTGGAGATCAATGAACGGGAAAATCCATTCCCGTTCGTTGATCTAAGCCCCCGCAATGATCCGCTGCTTCTATTAGAAACAGCACAATCATTGTGATTCTCCCAGCCTCCTACGGCTTCCTGTAAGCGTCCTTCCAGACGCTTACAGGTCGCATGTAAACAGACTCACTGTGGCCATCTTGTGTCCAAATAGTAAACTACACCCTAAAGCATTTTACACATACAAATACATTGTTTTACACAATAAATTAACTCATTACTTTCCACACTACCCAATTTTTTTTGTATTTAAAAAAAAAAAAAATACAATAAAAAAAAAACAAATAGTTACCTTAGGGACTGAACTTTTTAAATATTTATGTCAAGAGGGTATAACACTGTTACTTTATAAACTACGGGCTTGTAATTAGGGATGGACGCAAAACTGAAAAAATGCACCTTTATTTCCAAATAAAATATTGGCGCCAAACATTGTGATAGGGACATAATTTAAACGGTTTTATAACCGGGACAAATGGGCAAATACATGTCATGGGTTTTAATTACAGTAGCATGCATTATTTAAAAACTATAATGGCCGAAAACTGAAAAATAATATTTTTTTCCCACATTATTCCTATTTTCCCATTAAAACACATTTAGAATAAAATAATTCTTGGCATAATGTCCCACTTAAAGAAAGCCTAATTGGTGGCGAAAAAAACAAGATATAGTTCATTTCATTGCGATAAGTAATAATAAAGTTATAGACAAATGAATGGACGGAGCGCTGAAAGGTGAAAATTGCTCTGGTGTTCAAGGGGGTTAAACCCCTCAGTGGTGAAGTGGTTAAGAGATTTTGCCACCTTGAAATTGGCAATGTTATTCCCGCAGTTTTATTGCAAAGTAGAACATGCAATGTGACATTTGCCAGGTTTACTCGACTTGTACAAATAGGCCCTCTTCTTTCAGTGTTACTATTTGGAACTTGTGGACATGTTGCCAATGTAACTGGCTAGTCATTGGACAGCTGCAGCTTGCGCACTCTACACTTCAAGATCTGCGAGCTGAATGGATCTTTCATAGAACCTCTATGCATTCTATCCAGTTTGAATGAGAAAAAGTCACTAGACAAAACTGAAAATCTAACCTGAAAAAATATTGTTAGAAGGTGATGAGGCAGCAGATTGGTTGTTTAAAAGTGAATCATCTATTGTTGGCTGATAACATCCCAGCACTTGCCATTTTTTGCATTAACACCACTCCATTTAAATACAGTTACCAGCACATACTTAAAAGACACAAGGGCCCATATGCAAATAACTTTTTGTTTTTCTCCTAGGTGGTATTTTCACACCTTATAAATAAACTGCTTTTTAAAACACCAGCAAGCAAGAAAACACTTGAAATAATTTTAATAGTAGTTTTTAATCTACTTTTTGGTACTTGTTCAATTGCAACTTGCTGAAAAGTTGATTTAGAAAGAAGTTGAAACATTATCTTCTAGGAGAAAACTCAGAAAGAAAATTTAATTGCATACAGGTCAAGGGCCCATATGCAATTCGCTTTTTCTCCTGAGTTTTCTCCAAGTAGATCATTTCTCAACTTCCTTTTTAAAATAACTTTTCAGCACGTTGCAATAAAAAAAAGTATTAAAAAGTACATGAAAAGGTTCTGTTAAAATTATTTGGAGTATTTTCTCACTTGCTGGTGGTTTAAAAGGCATTATATTGATAAAGTGTGAGGCAGTTCTTACTAGGGGTTCTATTAGGTTTCCAAAGTTGGGGTGAAGCGCTAAGCACAGGCAGGGGGGTAGGGTTTGGCAGCAGAATAGGATTTAGCACCAGTGAGACTTATGCTAGTCTTGTTTTACAGTGGTGGATTATTTAGCACCAGAAGATATTTATGTTTGAGTTCTTGGTGGAAATAGAACTTTGCATAGGGAAAGCGGGTTGCTAGGTTTTGGGTGAAACAGAAAGGATAGTATTTTAGACTAAGATGAGCTATGTAGCTATGCTAGGCTTTGGGAGGGAAACTGTCATATATAGCAACAGGGAGGAGTTATGTTAGGCATATAGGAGAATAACTACTAATGGGTGCTGTCTTGGTTAACAGTTAACTGCACTCTCATTTAACACCTTATTAAAGAGACACTGAAGCGAAAAAAAAATGATATAATGAATTGGTTGTGTACTATGAATAATTACTAGAAGATTAGCAGCAAAGAAAATATTCTCATATTTTTATTTTCAGGTATATAGTGGTTTTTCTAACATTGTATCATTCTATAATATGTGCAGATTACACAACACTCAGCATTCAAAATGAGTCTTTCAGAGCAGTCTGTGAAGTAATGAACTCTCCTTTGGCAGAGGAAAAGTAAACAGTTCAATTACAGTTGAGATAATAAAAGTCAGATAACAGCCCTCTCCACGACTAACTTAGTCGGAGAGCTTAATAGCTTTTTTGCATAGAGATAACAACTGGAGTTTCTCAACTCTTCCTGTACTGGAAACAATTAGACTGATGTATCTGATCTTAATGTTTTATTTCTTAGCTGTACTACACATACAAATCATAATATCATCATTTTTTTTTCGCTTCAGTGTCTCTTTAACTACCTCTTACTACTTCCATCTCAAACATATATCTCAAATATGAGCCTTTCTCATACAAGAGACTACTAAAATTCTTCTGCATGCCTTAATCAATCCGATCACTTCTACTGCAACATCTGTTGTTCTCCAATCTCTGCTGAACACTGTTGCTGTACAATAATTTCCCAGTGCTTGGTGCTAAGCAAAAGTAAGTTCATAAAGTGTGTGGGTTGGGGAATGCAAACCTGATTCTGAATGTATCTTTCGATGTGTGTTGACAGCACAGCAACACAATAGGCTATTTCATTTGCTTGGATGAATTAATCACATCTTCAGTTATCGAAACTGCTGAACAAAAGCAGAGAGTGATAAGGATCTGAGCAGGGTGAGCTTATATGTCTTATATTTGAAGGAACATGTTCAATATTGACTTTGCCTGTGACTCTATGCAACAACAATGTGCGGGTTTGATTGCAATGAATGTGGTTTGTCATGTCTCAGACACTGACCAACAACATATGTATGTGCCCAGTTGTTTGAGGCTTTGCACCTAAAACAGCAAATACCTGCCTGCTGTTCAGCTTGCCACTGGCCAGAGCTAGAAAACTATTAGTTGTACATCTTGAATTGTAACTTGAAAATTCTCACGTACAATAACATTCCAACCACATGTTGAAGTAAAGTTTAAAAAGACTTCAAGAATGTCATTATTAAGCAATCTGCCGCTCTGTGTGATACTAATCTTCAGAGGAACATTCTCAGGTAGTGCTTGCTTGCAATGGATTTTATTGTTAGAGCAAAATATTTTATAACATACTGTAATTTACCTATCAAGAGAGGAACATCTATGGAGCAAATGAAGGACATTGTCCTGTCTCCTGTGACAATGAAGTTCGGTAGACCGTGTCCGTAATCATTTGTTTCCTGTGTTTGGCATTTCGTTTATGGGGCAGCTGTGGGTGACTCCCCCAGTTGATAGGAGCACTGGAGTCCACCTGCACTGCCCTTTGTTGTTGCATGTGAAGTGGGGGTCACAGCGCAGTGGCAGGGCCCTGGGCCCCTGCTTCTCATGTGCCCTAGTGTTTTTTGTTTTATAACTTTTGATGCAGCTCCTAGGGACAGGTCAGTGTAGAGAGGGGGGTCCTGGAGAGGGATACCTGCACACGGTGCCCCCTGCTGGTCACACAATCTATGATTGTGATCCATTCTATAAATGGAATAATAAATAAGATTGTACATCAAGGAAGGAAGAAGAATGGTCGGCACTGAAAGGTATATTTATTCTTCAAAAAGTGAGGCACAGTCCAGGTAAGCAGATATATATATCATTAGTGCAGCGTGCATGACCATATCAGTGCTCAAAGGTGTGGTGGTAGCAGTGGGTGCTGGGCACTGCTCTCCTAAGGATGAGGCTGGAGTTAGTGCATCAAGAGCCACCACACACAGATGGATCCTGGACATGGGCTCCAAATGTCGTATTCTACTTGTCAAGCCACTTATGAACAACAAGCCACATCAGAAGTGTCTACATGGGCTAAAGTAAAAAAAAACTGGTCTGTTGCTTAATTGTCCAAAGTCCTCTTTTCTGATGAGAGCAAATTTTGCATCTCATTTGGAACCCAAGGACCCAGAGTCTGAAGGAAGAATGAAGAAGAATGAAGAGCCACACAATCCTAGATGCTTGAAGTCCAGTATGAAGTTTCCACAGTCTGTGTTGATTTGCAGAACCATGTTATCTGCTGCCGTTGGCCCACTGTGCTTCATTAATTCCAGAGTCAACGCAGCCATCTACTAGCAGATTTTGAAGCACTTCATGCTTCCTTTCCTGCAGACGAGCTTTATGGAGATGCTGAATTAATTTTGCAGCCAGACTTGGCACCCGCCCACACTATCAAAAGTACAAAACCTGGTATGACCATGGGTTTACTGTGCTTGATTGGCCAGTAAACTTGCCTGACCTGAATCCCATAGAGAGTCTATGGGGCATTGCCAAGAGAAAGATGAGAGACATGACACCGAATAATGCAGAAGAGCTGAAGGCTTCTATTGAAGCATCCTGGTCTTCCATAACATCTCAGCAGTGCCACAGGCTGATAGCATCCATGCAATGCATTAAGGCAATAATTGATGCAAAAAGGGCCCAAACCAAGTACTGCATACATATGCATGATTATATTTTCCAAAGGTCCTACATTTTTCAATTAAAAATCTTCATTTTATTGATTTAATGTAATATCCTAATTTTCTGAGATTTTGATTTTGGGGGTTTTATAAGCTGTAAGCAATAATCATCAAAAAAACTACAACGTAGTCCTACACATTGAGGACCACACTATGCCACTTAATGATGTATTACGCTTGCGGGTGTGCATTGTGGTGCTAAAGCATGTGCACAGGCTTCCCCAAACACCTACTACCCCCCCCCCCCCCCTCGTGACAGGTCACTAGTGCAAGGAAGTAGAGATCTCACCGGACTCCCACCACTAAGCCTACCACCATCAACCACGTGCCCACCCCCCCTTAGCGGATGGTAAAAGAAGAGCTGGTGGTGAAGGGGGGGGGGGGGGGTGGTCAGGGGGCATGGATGATAAAGAAAAAGGGTTGGAAAGGGTTAAAATGCACCCAGCAAGCCTTAAGGTACGTACACACGCCTGATATTTCTGTACGACTTGTTGTTCAAACGACCGTTAGACTGATAGCAGCAGTTTTGACTGATCCACTTGGCGGATCCGTGGACTAACTGTCATTCAAACGACTGTAGTTTGACGTTAACCACTTAAAGAGAACCTGTACTGAGTAAAAATATTTAAAATAAACACATGAGGTAACTTCAAATGAAAATTACAGAGATACCTTGCCATCAGTTCCTCTCAGAAGCTCACCATTTTCTTCTGACAATAATCCCTTCCAGTTCTGACAATATTTTGTCAGATCTGAAATATATCAGTTGCTGTCAGTAAAATATCAGTTGCTGTCAGTTATAGCTGAGAGGAAAACTGATGTGCCCAGTAATGTTCATGTTTCCCTATGGCTTAAGTGGGCGATGTTACAGTTTAACTGTGTGCTGACCAGAAAGCTGTTATGGGTAATGGCTATTTTCAAAATGGAGGAAGGAAAATTCCCTTGATCACAGTGAACAAATAGGACGCAGGACAGGAGAAAGACACTGAGGAGTAGACTACATGGAAGGTAAGTATGACTTGTGTATGCTTATTTTTACTTTTATTTTCAGTACAGGTTTTCTTTAAGGACTGCAGTCATAAAACCCCGTAACCTCCTTAGCGGTAACCCCGTGTGTGACACGGGGTAAGCCGCCGGAGGGTGCCGCTCAGGCCCTGCTGGGCCGATTTACTTAATTTTTTTTTGCTGGACGCAGCTAGCACTTTGCTAGCTGCGCCAGCACCCCGATCGCCGCCGCCGCGCGCCCGATCGCCGCTATCCGGTGCGGCGCGCGGCCCCCCCCCCCCAGACCCCGAGCGCTGCCTGGCCAATCAGTGCCAGGCAGCGCCGAGGGGTGGATCGGATCTCCCAATGACGTCGCTGACGTCGGTGACGTCATTCCGCCCCGTCGCCATGGCGACGGGGGAAGCCCTCCAGGAAATCCCGTTCTTTGAACGGGATTTCCTGATCGCCTATCGCCGGAGGCGATCGGCGGGGCTGGGGGGATGCCGCTGAGCAGCGGCTATCATGTAGCGAGCCCTCGGCTCGCTACATGATTTAAAAAAAAAATAATTAAAAAAAAACTGCTGCGCTGCCCCCTGGCGGTATTTTTCATACCGCCAAGGGGGTTAAGGACCAGAGCCTCTTTTTCCATTCAGACCACTGCAGCTTTAACGGTTTATTGCTCGGTCATACAACCTACCACCTAAATGAATTTTACCTCCTTTTCTTGTCACTAATACAGCTTTCTTTTGGTGCGATTTGATTGCTGCTGTGAGTTTTACTTTTTATTATATTCATCAAAAAAGACATGAATTTTGTCAAAAAAATGACTTTTTTTACTTTCTGTGCTGACATTTTTCAAATAAAGTAAAATTTCCTATACATTTGAGCGCGAAAGTTATTCTGCTACATGTCTTTGATAAAAAAAACAACCATTCAGTGTATATTTATTGGTTTGGATAAAAGTTATAGCGTTTACAAACTATGGTGCAAAAAGTGAATTTCCCCATTTTGAAGCATCTCCGAATTTTCTGACTCCCTGTCATGTTTCATGAGGTGCTAAAATTCCAGGATAGTATAAATACCCCCCAAATGACCCCATTTTGGAAAGAAGACATCCCAAAGTATTCACTGAGAGGCATGGTGAGTTCATAGAAGATTTAATTTTTTGTCACAAGTTAGCGGAAAATGACACTTTGTGACAAAAAAAAGGGAAAAAAAAGTTTCCATTTCTTCTAACTTGCGACAAAAAAAAAATGAAATATGCCACGGACTCACCATGCCCCTCTCTGAATACCTTGAAGTGTCTACTTTCCAAAATGGGGTCATTTGTGGGGTGTGTTTACTGTCCTGGCATTTTGGGGGGTGCTAAATTGTAAGCACCCCTGTAAAGCCTAAAGGTGCTCATTGGACTTAGGGCCCCTTAGCGCACCTAGGTTGCAAAAAAGTGCCACACATGTGGTATTGCCCTACTCAGGAGAAGTAGTATAATGTGTTTTGGGGTGTATTTTTACACATAACCATGCTGGGTGGGAGAAATATCTCTGTAAATGACAATTTTTTGATTCTTTTTACACACAATTGTCCATTTACAGAGATATTTCTCCCACTCAGCATGGGTATGTGTAAAAATACACCCCAAAACACATTATACTACTTCTCCTGAGTACGGCGATACCACATGTGTGGCACTTTTTTGCACCCTAACTGCGCTAAGGGGCCCAAAGTCCAATGATTACCTTTAGGATTTCACAGGTCATTTTGCGACATTTGGTTTCAAGACTACTCCTCACGGTTTAGGGCCCCTAAAATGCCAGGGCAGTATAGGAACCCCACAAATGACCCTATTTTAGAAAGAAGACACCGCAAGGTATTCCGTTAGGAGTATGGTGAGTTCATAGAAGATTTTATTTTCTGTCACAAGTTAGCGGAAATATGACACTTTGTGAAAAAAAAAACAATTAAAATCAATTTCCGCTTACTTGTGACAAAAAATAAAATATTCTATGAACTCACCATACTCCTAACCTAATACCTTGGGGTGTCTTCTTTCTAAAATGGGGTCATTTGTAGGGTTCCTATACTGCCCTGGCATTTTAGGGGCCCTAAACCGTGAGGAGTAGTCTTGAAACCAAATGTCGCAAAATGACCTGTGAAATCCTAAAGGTACTCATTGGACTTTGGGCCCCTTAGCGCAGTTAGGGTGCAAAAAAGTGCCACACATGTGGTATCGCCGTACTCAGGAGAAGTAGTATGATGTGTTTTGGGGTGTATTTTTACACATACCCATGCTGAGTGGGAGAAATATCTCTGTAAATGGACAATTGTGTGTAAAAATAATCAAAAAATTGTCATTTACAGAGATATTTCTCCCACCCAGCATGGGTATGTGTAAAAATACACTCCAAAACACATTATACTACTTCTCCTGAGTACGGCAATACCACATGTGTGGCACTTTTTTGCAACCTAGGTGCGCTAAGGGGCCTAACGTCCTATTTACAGGTCATTTTGAGACATTTGGATTCTAGACTACTCCTCACGGTTTAGGGCCCCTAAAATGCCAGGGCAGTATAGGAACACCACAAGTGACCCCATTTTAGAAAGAAGACACCCCAAGGTATTCTGTTAGGAGTATGGTGAGTTCATAGAAGATTTTTTTTTTTGTCACAAGTTAGCGGAAATTGACACTTTGTGAAAAAAACCCAATACAAATCAAGTTCCGCTAACTTGTGACAAAAAATAAAATCTTCTATAAACTCACCATACTCCTAACGGAATACCTTGGGGTGTCTTCTTTCTAAAATGGGGTCACTTGTGGGGTTCCTATACTGCCCTGACATTTTAGGGGCCCTAAACCGTAAGGAGTAGTCTTGAACCCAAATGTCACAAAATGACCTGTGAAATCCTAAAGGTACTCATTGGACTTTGAGCCCTTTAGCGCAGTTAGGCTGCATAAAAGTGCCACACATGTGGTACTGCCGTGCTCAGAAGAAGTAGTATAATGTGTTTTGTGGTGTATTTTTACATATACCCATGCTGGGTGGGAGAAATATCTCTGTAAATGACATATATTAGATTTTTTTTACCCACAATTGTCCATTTACAGAGATATTTCTCCCACCCAGCATGGGTATGTGTAAAAATACACCCCAAAACACATTATACTACTTCTCCTGAGTACGGCGATACCACATGTGTGACACTTTTTTGCAGCCTAGGTGCGCTAAGGGACCCAACATCCTAATCACAGGTCCTTTTGAGGCATTTGTTTTCTAGACTACTCCTCACGGTTTAGGGACCCTAAAATGCCAGGGCAGTATAGGAACGCCACAAGTGACCCCATTTTAGAAAGAAGACACCCCAAGGTATTCCGTTAGGTGTATGGCGAGTTCAATGAAGATCTTATTGTTTGTCACAAGATAGTGAAAAATGAAACTTTGTGAAAAAACAATAAAAATAAATTTCCGCTAACTTTTGACAAAAAATAAAATCTTCTATGAACGCTTCATACACCTAACAGAATACCTTGGGGTGTCTTTTTTCTAAAAAGGGGTCACTTGTGGAGTTCCTATACTGCCCTGGCATTTTACGGCCCAAAACCATGAGTAGTCTGGAAACCAAATGTCTCAAAATGACTGTTCAGGGGTATAAGCATCTGCAAATTTTGATGGCAGGTGGTCTATGAGGGGGCGAATTTTGTGGAACCGGTCATAAGCAGGGTGGCCTCTTACATGACAGGTTGTATTGGGCCTGATCTGATGGATAGGAGTGCTAGGGGGGTGACAGGAGGTGATTGATTGGGTGTCTCAGGGGGTGGTTAGAGGGGAAAATAGATGCAATCAATGCACTGGGGAGGTGATCAGAAGGGGGTCTGAGGGGGATCTGAGGGTTTGGCCGAGTGATCAGGAGCCCACACGGGGCAAATTAGGGCCTGATTTGATGGGTAGGTGTGTTAGGGGGTGACAGGTGGTGACAGGAGGTGATTGATGAGTGTCTCAAGGTGTGATTAGTGGGGGGAATAGATGCAAGCAATGCACTGGCGACGTGATCAGGGCTGGGGTCTGAGGGCGTTCTGAGGGTGTGGGCGGGTGATTGGGTGCCCTAGGGGTCTAATCTGATGGGTAGCAGTGACAGGGGCTGATTGATGGTTGATCAGTGGGTGATCAGTGGGTGATTAGATGGCAGAACAGATGTAAACAATGCACTTTGGAGGTGATCTGAGGGTAGGTCTGGGGCAATCTGATGGTGTGGGTGGGTGATCAGATTGCCCGCAAGGGGCAGGTTAGGGGCTGATTAATGGGTGGCAGTGACAGGGGGTGATTGATGGGTGGCAGTGACAGGGGGTGATTGATGGGTGATTGATAGGTGATTGACAGGTGATCAGTGGGTTATTACAGGGAAGAACAGATGTAAATATTGCACTGGCGAATTGATAAGGGGGGGGTCTGAGGGCAATCTGAGCGTGTGGGGCGGGTGATTGGGTGCCCGCAAGGGGCAGATTAGGGTCTATTCTGATGGGTAACAGTGACAGGTGGTGATAGGGGGTGATTGATGGGTAATTAGTGGGTGTTTACAGGAGAGAATAGATGTAAACACTGCACTTGGGAGGTGATCTGACGTCGGATCTGCGGGCGATCTATTGGTGTGGGTGGGTGATCAGATTGCCCGCAAGGGGCAGGTTAGGAGCTGATTGATGGGTGGCAGTGACAGGGGGTGATTGATGGGTGGCAGTGACAGGGGGTGATTGACAGGTGATCAGTGGGTTATTACAGGGAAGAACGGATGTAAATAATGCACTGGCGAATTGATAAGGGGGGTCTGAGGGCAATCTGAGCGTGTGGGCGGGTGATTGGGTGCCCGCAAGGGGCAGATTAGGGTCTAATCTGACGGGTGGTGATAGGAGGTGATTGATGGGTGATTGATGGGTAATTAGTGGGTGTTTAGAGTAGAGAACAGATGTAAACACTGCACTTGGGAGGTGATCTGATGTCGGATCTGCGGGCGATCTATTGGTGTGGGTGGGTGATCAGATTGCCCGCAAGGGGCAGATTAGGGGCAGATTGATGGGTGGCAGTGACAGGGGGTGATTGATGGGTGATTGACAGGAGATTGGCAGGTGATTGACAGGTGATCAGGGGGATAGATGCATACAGTACACGGGGGGGGGGGGGGGTCTGGGGAGAATCTGAGGGGTGGGGGGTGATCAGGAGTACCCAGGGGGCAGTTTAGGGACTAAAAAAAAAATAGCGTTGATAGATAGTGACAGGGAGTAATTGATGGGTGATTAGGGGGGTGATTGTGTGCAAACAGTGGTCTGGGGGGTGGGCAGGGGGGGTCTGAGGGGTGCTGTGGGCGATCAGGGGGCAGGGGGGGGCAGATCAGTGTGTTTGGGTGCAGACTAGGGTGGCTGCAGCCTGCCCTGGTGGTCCCTCGGACACTGGGACCACCAGGGCAGGAGGCAGCCTGTATAATACACTTTGTAAACATTACAAAGCGTATTATACGCTTCCTATCCGGCGATCGTCGGGTTAACAACCCGCCGGCGCTTCCGATTGGTCGGCGGGTTGACGTCGCGGGTGGGCGGAGCCTATTGCCGGCGGATGCGCGCGCATCCCAGCGCGCGATCCCCGGCAAAACAGTGCTCCAGGACCTGACGCCATTCTGCGTTACGTGGTCCTGGGGCTGCCACTTTGCCGCCGCCAATATGAAGTAGGCGGTCGGCAAGTGGTTAATAGACTTTTAAACAGCAAGTCGTTTGATCAGTCATTTGATCTAGTCCATTGTTCTATTAAGTCCATTGACCAACCAAACAACATGTAAATTAACTGGAATTAGCATTTCAAATGTTTTGACATCTGTGTGTACAACTACTTTTTGTTTTGATGACAAGTCGTTCAAACGTCCTGTTTGAACCACAAACAGGTATAAAATCAGGTGTACGCACCTTAATGTATAGATGTGACTCTCTGTGTAAACGAAAACCAAGGAAACATATGTAAAATAATGTTTACAAAAAATTTAGATCTGAGGTAAAGGGATTTTAAAAGCATTACTTGAACCATTTCCGGAAGTGCTCTTTTGAAATCTACGCTCTGTTTTGAGAATCTACGCTCTGTTTTGTGACTCTTATACCATAGATTTCAATATCCGGGCTCCATGCGTTCCCGTCTCTATCCCACTTCTGCTGCTACTAGACACACCTGTTCCATTTTATTGGCTCCTGTCCCTTTGATCACTGTGAACCAATCACAGTGATCACTGTGAACCAATCACAGTGATCACTGTATAAAAATAGAAAAAAATGTTCCGGTCCTCAAGGGGCTAGAGCAGGCATGGGCAAACTTGCCCCTCCAGCTGTTAACCAGTTCACCCCCAAGGGTTTTTACTCTAACGGACCAGAGCAATTTTCACTTGTCAGTGCTCTTCCGTTTTATTCCCTAATAACTTTATTACTACTTATCACAAGAAAATGATCTATACCACCACCAATTAGGCTTTCTGTGGGTAGTACATTTTGCTAAGAATTTTTTTATCCTAAATGCGTTTTAATGGGAAAAAAACAAAAAATTTAAAAAAAATTACTATTTTTCCGTTTTCAGCCATTATAGTTTTAAAATTAAACATTCTTGTGTGGTTAAAACAAACACATTTTATCTGTTTGCGGTCGCATCCATTCACTCCAGGCAGTGCGATTGGGTAGAGGACCGCTTGGTCCTCTTCCCCAATCACTCAGCACAGGATCCCAACGGTAATGGCGGCGGTAGCGGCGCGCACACGTGCGGAGCGGCGGCGGGAACGCGTGACGTATTAAAACGTCATGTTGCCATTAACAGGCAAAAGCATGACGTTTTAATACGATACATTGCCGTTAAATGGTTAAGGAACTACAAGTCCCACAATGCATTGCAGGAGTCTTACAGCCACAGTCATGACTCATAAAGGCAAATGCATTGTGGGACTTGTAGTTCCTTAACAGCTGGAGGGCCAAGTTTGCCCATGCCTGGGCTAGAGCCACCCTAACTGGAATCAGTCACTTTTTATACTTCGACTAAAAGTAAGATTCTTGCAATATTTACTAGCATATTCACCCTGCCAAAACCAAGAGCTGAGTCACATAAATAGACTATGAAAATAAGGATAAGAAAATCATACATTTACATTACTAACTCATATTAGGAACTCCTTATTAATTTATTAGCATATATATATATATATATATATATATATATATATATATATATATATATATATATATTTATATACACTGAGATTTTTTGGCCGAAAATTGTCTTCTTATTTAAAACTTCAGTTTATGTTCAGATCAGTGCAGAGAGTGCAGCAAAGTGATCTATAGATGTTAGATGTAAGTTGGAAATGAATGCTAACCCCACATGTATTCTTTTTTTCTGGCCAATTTGATCAACCTGATTGAATTGTTTGTACCCAACAAATCCAATCAATTCATCTTCCAACAATTTCAGGCAGTTTATCAATTGGAATTGTATTTGGACAATCTCCATGCAAGGTAGTGAGGAAAGGAGCAGTGGTCACATTAGCATAAAAGTGCAACTTGTGGTTTGATCCATGCTCAATAGATGTCTGCTATTATGCATGGTACAGAGGGGTTCAAGGTGTCAGACTTTGTCTAATGCTGGGGATACGCGGTACGTTTCTGTACCGTGTATCGACCAGCTGATCCGGCCAGCTGATAATATTCAGCTGGCCCGATCATGCCGCTCGACCCGCGCCCGCTCGATTCCCGCTGGCGGACAATGGCAGGGAATCAATCGGTGATAAGGAAGCGCCGGCGGGGACGAGCGGCGATCGATCCGCGCACTCGCGGACGAGCGGGGATGCGCCGGCATCTAGCAACTGGCTCGATCCAGCGCATAAAACGAGCCGTGTATGCATGGCATAACACTTTGATTGACATAGACTGATGCCATGCCAGACTAGATCTGGCAACGGCGCCCATAGTGAGGATCCCAAATGCGTCCATGTAATATTTAAATTAAGTGGCACAGCAGCAGAGAATGGGGCTGGCGGAGATCAAAGTGTTGGACTTATTGTGCCCATAGACGGTACAATAAAATAGTTCGATTTTCCCATTTATTTGACCAAAACGATCGAATTGAATGAAAGTTGAAAAGAGTCTTTTTTTTCCTATCAAGAAAAACAAACTATTATCCCATTTTTTCTATAAAAATCCGATCAGACATGTTGGAAAAATCTTTATATTTGGAATAATTGAACAAAATTATGTAATCAGAAAAAAATGTAATAATTGTACCATGTACCATGTATGGGTACCTTAAGTCCGACAATTTGATCTATAGAGGCTGACGCAGCGGCTCTGGCAGCAGCCATGGTTTCCTGTGTCGTATTAAAGGTGGCCACACACCATACAATTTTTTAAATATCTGTTCAATTTAAGAATTGCAATCAATTTTATTGACTGGTTGTATTTCAAAAATATGACCAATGTTCCACACACGTATGTTAAATTTTTCCTCAGTTATGATAAAAATGATTGGAAACTCTGACAAAATTGCTAGGGTGTGTATATTAATAAATTGACAATCCAACACACACCATACAATCTTTAGAAAGATTAAAGAAAAATATCTGGCATTCTGGATCGATAAAAATCGAAGAAAACGGGAAATCCAATTGGATTTTTCAGGCGAATGAAAAAAAAAGCTTTCGATTTTTTCGATCATTTTATCGAATTACCGTAAAATCGGATCATTTTATTGTATCGTGTGTGGCCACCTTAAGTCTGACATTGGTCAGACAAGTCAAACATTTACTGCCATATACCTGGTTTTACTAGTATCTCACTTTTGGGACACTGCACTCCAGAGCTCAAGCACCACTGCTTTATGAATGCAGTGGCATTGTAGTGCGGTGTAGTAGAAGGTGCTGTACAGTGAAATCTCACATGTTTCCAAGTGTGCATGACTTGTTATGAGCGTTATGATTGTTTTAGGGGAAAATGCTTGTGGCACATGTTCAGTGAGATAGAGCAGGTTTTCCATATTTGTGATTTTCCTCTCCTGGTCTGATGCCAGAATCACTCCTAGGAGACTGACCTGTGTAGACTTCAGGGACTTTCACCTGCCTCTTGCTTTGTTGTTATGGTTACAGGAAGCTCTTACTTAGTTAAACTAAGGTTCATCCCATGCACTGTACACACTTGTCTTGTTTGTATTACAATAAACCCCTTAAAGCTGCTGCCATGGCACAATAGGTTTAACAGGGTTATGTTACTACTAATAATATTTCACATCCAAACTAAGATCTGATATTGTCACACCTTCACATAGTCAGTGGAATGTGCATTCTCCAGCTAGCTGCTTGATTCAGCCGGATATGAAGTGCTGATGACAGATATACAGTATCACCAAACTCTGTACGTAAATTACTTAATGCAAAATAAAGTATGTTAAAGTGGACTCCTAGACTTTTTGTAAGTTTTAGCTTTGGACAGTCGGGAAGAGTTAGATCCTCTACAAAGTTTTATCGCTTTCTATGACCCAATGGATAAGATTGACCTGCTGCATGGATGTGTGTGTATGTTTGGGGTGTATGTTTAGCAATAAAGAGGGATTCTAAACTTTACCCCAGTGTTATGGGTGGAGTTCTACTTTAATACAATTACATGCCAAGCATAGTCTAGACCAGTGTTTCTCAAACCTGTCCTCGTGACTTCCCAACGGTGCATGTTTTGCAGGTAACCTCACCTATGCACAGGTGGGGTAATTAGTGTTTCACCTACATGGAATCCACCTAGCTGAGACACTAATTACCCCACCTGTGCATAGGGGAGGTTGCCTGCAAAACATGCACCGTTGTGGAAGTCACGAGGACAGGTTTGAGAAACACTGGTCTAGGGATGCCCTTACATGGTTTCCATGTATCTGATTCCTTGAAGTGACTGGCATACTTGGAGTTACATACAGTATAATTTCCCTGGCTCTGACAGCTATGTGTTTTCAGTCCAAGCTTTGAGGGTATCTCCCTGCAGATTGTCTGCTTTCGCTAACAGTTCATATTTTTCATGCTAGTTGAATACTTCTTAGGGTTAGAAACTATTCCACACCACCAGCCACCACACCAAGCATACATAATACCCTGTCTCCAGGGAAAATATTATTTCCAATCTAAGTTTAGCATAATTCCCCTGGTGCTCAATATAATATCCCTGCTATCAAAACCCAGCATAATCTCCTAAATACTATTTCACCCACGCCAATCCTACCACACATTCTTTCTTCCCTGTGCTACAATAAATGCTATCCTCCCTCCAAACCAGCCTTCCCTACAAACCTTAAAGGGTACCTGAAGTGACGTGACATGATGAGATAAACATAGGTACATGTAATTGTAGCCCTACTAAGAAATTGTCTGAAATCCCTTTCTATTTTTCAGTGCAGGAAGAATAAAAAAAAAACTAGAGTTGTTATCAATGTAAATGATCTTGTTGAACAGCTTCTCAAATCCAGTCCGGTTTCCTGAAAAGTAAATAGAAGTCCAAACAGCTAAGAAACAGTGAAAGAAAGCTTCCAATAAGTTTTTTTTTTTTTTGCTGGAAAGTTCAAAGGGTCATTACTTCTATTTGTTTTTTTTATAGCGAGTGGAGTAGAGCCCTTATTGCTACATCACCTGTCATCTTACAGTAATCACTATGACTTGAAATGCTGTCTCTTGCTCTGAGCTGTCACTGTACATAGAGAGATGGAATTTGCCAGTGCAAATGTTTGTGAAATGGCAGATACATTATAGGTGAAACACTATAGCCTTCTTTCCATAACTAGTCTGGTCACATACTGTGGAATCCTTACTATTGAATATATGTGAAACTATGTGACTTACAATTAATAACCGTAGTTACGGTACTTTGATTGTTGAGAGATTCAAATGGTTCACACGCTACCACAGAGTTTAAAGTGAAACCATGTCCAAGAATTGAACTTTATCCCAATCAGTAGCTGATACCCCCTTTCACATGAGAAATCTATTCCTTTTCACAAACGGATCACCAGGGGGCTCTGTATGGCTGATATTGTGGTGAAACCCCTTCCACAGGAAACTGTGAGGACCATGGTCCTGGCAGTTTCCTGTCTGTGAACCTCATTGCATTGTGGGAAATAGCTGTTTACAGCTGTTTCCAACTGCCAAAAAAGCAAGCAGCAGGCACTTCCACTGACATCACTTGCCAGCAGTAAAAATGTCAAACCAAAAGAGAACAAACGGTTGGCACTACAGCGGTATGACATGCATTGATCAGTTTCAGAAACATGCAGTATGCACAGGAGGACTTAAATACACCTCTTCTCTGGAACCTCTTCAGCGCGCTCAAGCCGAGACATCATGTAGCAAGCAAACAAAGAAAGCAGGAAAGCTGGCACTGCTGCAAGTGTTCAATTTATTGTAGCATAGGTAAAGTGCAAACGTGCAACATTTTGCAAAAGGGGCATGGAATAAAACACATACCCTTGTGAGAGGAGGCGTAGGTGGTGGTGGGTGCTGGGCACAGGATGCCTGACAGCCGTTTCGCGCTAAACAGCTCTTCTACGGAGGCTGCCTCACCATGTGATAAATGTCAGAATGTAAATTAGGGAGAGGAAAGCTTTTACAATGGGCAAACACTGACTAAATCATTTATACATAATTATTGTAAAAATTAAGCACTTTTTTATTACATTATTTTCACTGGAGTTCCTCTTTAACTGTATAATGATATTTACAGAACCATATTAGACATCAATGTAACATTTATATATGTTGACCACATAGTGCTGATTTTATCTGCCCCTTAGAAAGGTTGTTTGCAATAGTGATTCTGTATCAAACATTTTAGAGTTTCATTTCCTTTTCATTGCTCAGACTCATTGTAAAGCATCAGATATTAAAATGTATGGTGCCACTGTTCATACAAAAATAGTAGTCACCTGCTATGATCTCTCCTACATACGTATATAGCTGTAACAAAATATGAATAAGGCTTGATAATGCTCTGCATATTCCTGCATCTATTGAAGACTATATACAATGGAATTAAGACCCGTCCTTTTGCTATTTTGAGCAACAAGGATAATTGCAACTCTAGAAGATGAATAGACACCAAAGAGGAAATGTACTAGTCACTAGTCAGTACAGAAATACAGTCATGAAATTCTGAAACAGCAAGCAAAGTATGCATTTAAATAGTTGATGATAACACTATCACAATGTACATCACCACTCCTCACACTGACTTTAATGCATCTGTAGCCCGACTCTATCTTTAATCCTTCATCAGCCAAAGTACTATACTTGAGACTCAGCACCTGAACTGAAATGTGACAGTATGTGATGAGATAAACATTTGTTTGTACAGTCCCAAGCCTACATAGAACTAGACTGTGTTAGATTTTTTTTTCACTGTAAAGATTAAGAATCCATGTGTATCCTATGCATGAAAGTTTCTCTCTGCAGCCAGAGAAACATTTCTGAGTGCAGAGAACAGTTCAATAGTTTAAATGGGAGCTATAAAATACTATAAACTGATATTATTCACCTGACACAAATAAAAAACTCTTTGATTTTTAGCTTTTAAATAAAAAATAAGTTTGATTCCAGTAAAGTCCTATGTATGTTACTTTTTGTTTTACTTTGCTGTGTGTATAAACTACGGTATGTTCACTCCGTGGTGTCTTTGTGTGTCCTATCTTGCACTAAAGAAATGTTTGCGCCAAGTCCAATTCCGGGCATGTCCCAGTTGTGCTTGGCGAATAAAAATGATTCTGATTTAGAAGTAGGACTAAAGATTTAGTAGGTGCTTCATTAGTTTATTTTCATTTCAGGTCTGCTTTAGCACACCATAACTTAATATATATATATATTAGATGGCTATACCTGGGGGTACCTAAGTGCCCCCATAAACTCTATACGGGGCACTTGGAGCTTTGCCCCCCTTTCCACCCCTGTTTTTACCTGCAGGGCACATGCTCTGTCCATTCTTGCTCCCCTTTGGTCTGCGCTCCCCCACAGGTGCCTTAGCCGGGAGTGTCCTAGGCATGTATGGTTACAAATGTTTCTGAACTATGCAAGCCCAGAATGCTCCCGGGCCCGGCTGCTGTGCATAGCCATTTGGGAGTGCCATTGAAGAAGGTGCGCAGAGAGGACAGAGCATGCTTTGAGTGTGGGATTAATGAGAGGCTGGCAAATCTGAGTGGCCACAGAGTTTATGAAGGCCTGAAAGAAGCCCCAGGTATTGCCACTTTGTATATGGTTTAGTCCAAGCACATATACTCCATATACTTTTTCCATCACAGTTTAGTAACTGTTGCATCACTTAATGGCGTGCAGGTTATAATCTCTATATACGATTCTAATCATTTGACAGATAAAAAGAATAATATCTTTCACGCTCCATATATACTGTATAATTATGTTTTTGCTATGATTATCTTTGCTATGATTATCTTACCTGCCAAACCTATTTAAATTACAAATTAAACAATTGTTTCACATACATTATAATTCACATACCACCTTCAGTAATGAGATACGGCTCTGTAGTATAGCAATTGGACTGCATACACAGTATGTGGGGATTAATTGCTGAGATGAAACCGGAAAAAATAACTCGATCTGATTCCTAAGCATTGCAATAGGAATGGATAATGTGCCATTAGCTTCACTGGTGGGTTAATCTGGTGGGAAAAGATGGAGCCAGACAAACAATTTGGCTTCAGCAGCTGTGAATGAGATAATTATCAGTGCACTGCTTAGGCTTGTTTTTCTTTGCAGATTCTATCCTACATCAGATATAGAGAACACATACATCTCATATTTATAAGTTTAAAATATAATCCGATGAGGCTGGCACCAAAAATAAGTAAAAACAGTTCTTTATTTAAATGTCATTAAAATAACATTTTGTCAGATTTACAGTAAAAGGTAACAATAATGAGAGTCATTCGGCTCACCCTACATCCAACTTACCGACAAAGTAGTAATACGTACACTCTCTGCCCTGCCGTTGGCCACCTACTCTCATTATATTACTGTAATGATCCGGTCAGCTGCCTGCGCAGGCAGGCAGCTTTTCGACCACTGTTCAGATCTGCATTCTGCAGGTCTCTGGAAAAGAGACCTTTTGTCAGTTTTGCAGCTTGCTGCTGCTGAGGAATTTGCATACGTTTGTCATGCAAATTGCCTAGCCACATCCTTTGTAGGCTGGCTCTATATATACTATGTGATTCCACAGTACTTCGCTGGTCATAAGGGTTTGTCCTGTGAAACACTCCTGGAGTGTCAGCCATGCTTATTGTTTAAAGATTAGCTTAGAGTAATTCCTGGGACTGCACTAGGCATCCTTGCTAGAGCAGTCAGGATTGTATTATTTGTATTGCCTGTTCTGTCTGTCTGTGGGGTGCTAACCAGAGCAGCGGTTGTTACTGGTAGGTCCTTCTGTTCATCTGTCTGTCTGGGAGTATAGCTGGAGCAGTGGTTGCTACCAGCTATCTGTTCTGTTTGTCTTGCTCGGATCGCGCTGGCCTCTGGCGGTAGCGGCTGTGGATCCTTCTGATCTGCTTCTTGGAGTATAGCTGGAGCAGCGGTTGCTACCAGCTATCTCATCACCCTGTTTCGATACTTGGATCGCACTCATTCTGGCGGTAAGAGCAGTGGATCCTGCTAGCTCTGTTACTTTACCTGGATCGCACTCGCTCTGGCGGAAAGAGCAGTGGATCTTTCCTATCCTGTTTCCCGTTCATCTGTCTGTCTTGTCTGAGACGAACGCTTGCTGTAGCCTCGGTGAGGTAACCGTTAAGCAAGCGCTCGCGTTCTCTGTTTCATGTTTGGGTGGCGGGGGTTAGTTAGGCGTGCTTGTCTCTGTTGTGCTTAACACGCGGAGACCGCACAGTAAATGCGTTCGCTGTTGCGAATGAGTGCGGGGTTCGCGTTTAGTTAGCATTTTCCTTATCTTCTCATTGTATGATTTGCTGTGTCTTTGCTACTCTCATCCCCTGTCTTGCTTAAGCCTTGTGTCACCTCTGGCAATCGCCTCTCTCGCAATTGCGTTACTACTTTGTTTCTGCTGTTGTGTGTGCACCGTCGCGGGTTGGCGACTAGATTGGTGCACATACATACATTCTGTCCCTGTGCTCATCCTCATTCGCAATCACTTCCCTTGCGATTGCGTTCTCACTTGGTTTCCTCTGTTGTGTGTCCACCGTCGCAGGTTGGCGGCTAGATTGGTGGACATCCATACATTCCGCATCTGTACTTATTCAGTCTTGTGTCGCTGTTAGCAATCGCCATCTCTTGCGATTGCCTTCTCACCTTATCTTCATGGTTGTGTGTTCATGGTTGTGTGTTCATCGTTGCAGGTTGGCGACTAAATTGGTGCACACACATACATTCCTCCTCTGTGCTTATTCTGTCTTGTGCCGCTGTTAGCAATCGCCATCTCTTGCGATTGCCTTCTCACCTGATCTTCATGGTTGTGTGTTCATCGTCGCAGGGTGGCGACTAGATTGGTGGACACACATACCCTCTGTCGCTTTGATCTCTCTCTTTCAGGGCTATCTTGCCCTGCGTTTCTTCCCTTCGTACAATTCCTGTCTGGTGTCTGTGGCAGGGCAGAGGAGCTGTTCCTCTGCACTCCACAGCTCCACCTACCGACAGGAATTTCCCTCTACAGGTGCGTTGCACCTTTTGCTGGGTTCCCTCAAATTATACGCTTGTGGAAGATTTTCGCAGTGTCAGCGCACGTCCTGTGCGCTGATCACGGAGAGAATTCCCCGGTCGTTACAATTACATAGAACCACATGAACTGCACACCTATAGTGGAGCAGTGCTGGTGCAGGAACCCGTAGCAGCAGGCAATCCAGTATCCAAAAAAGGGGACCGCACACAGACTTTCGAGCACAATATGACTTTTATTGTTCCAATGCACACATACACAAAATATTATCATCACAACCAACGATTGTTTCGGGGCCTGGGACAGGTCCCCTTTATCAAGGCATAAACAGACAAAATATGTACAATGTACATGTACGATGTACATAATTTGTCTGTTTATGTCTTGATAAATGGGACCTGTGCCAGGTTCCAAAACAATCATCGGTTGTGACGATAATATGTTGTATATGTGTGCAGTGGGACAATAAGTCATATTGTGCCCAAAAAGTCTGTGTACGGACCCCTATTTTGGATACTACATTATATTACATGATGTAAACTAACTTCACAAAATACATAATGTTTATTAACAGAGCAGAGAATCCCCATACTTTCATTATTAGCGGCAGCTTTGGTAGGATGTCCCTTTTAGCTGTTTATTGCAAGACCCAAATGTTGCTGTTTCTTAGAAGATGTATTATGATATAATACTGTAGTAAACACACTTTTTTTCCTGCTTACAGATGATGCTATAGAAAGCCTGTGGCCTGTTTGTCATCCTTCAGCTGTACCAAATATTCATTTATTTTGGGATTTATTTTTTTACACAAAGAAACTATTCTCTCATACTGTTGTTCAAATGGAAACTATTGAGACTACAAATGTTGAAATACACCCAGAAGTTCCACGCAGTGAAACACAAAATGGCTTTCCAAGATCGATGTCTTCCAACAGTGAAGATAACAAGACTGCTAAGACCAAATGTAAAGGTCTACCCAATGGTTTACGAAAAGGAGCCAAGAAATATCCAGACTATATTCAGATCGCAATACCAGCTGACTCTAAAACCAAATTTCCACTAGAATGGTGGAAAACAGGCATTGCCTTTGTTTATGCTCTCTTCAATCTTGTCCTCACCACAGTCATGATCACCGTGGTTCATGAAAGAGTCCCTGCTAAGGAGATCAATCCTCCCTTGCCAGACAAGTTCTTTGACTATATTGACCGATTGTCATGGGCATTTACTGTATCAGAGATCAACGGAATGGTTCTAGCGGGTATTTGGCTAATTCAGTGGCTTTTCCTCAGATATAAGTAGGTACCGTTTCCGTTTCAGATGCTTCGTATAAAGCAATGCAAGCCTGTAATTCTTATGAAATGAACCAACAGATGGTAATTCTCATGACAGTTAGCAAGCATCATGCTGCACTTCCTCATGCAAGGCTTACTATAAGAATCACTGTTTGATTCAGTAACGTGCTCAGTAAAGAATGTTTCAAATGCAAGTACAGTTTTACAAAGGGAAGCAAGTTCTTCACAAAACAATGATCTTCATTAAAAGAATTTTGGTAAACCTCATTACAATATCTTACCATTGTCATAAACCAAAAAGAAAAAAAAGTCCAAGAAATTGCTGGCACTCAATGGACTGGTGCACTTTACCTTTGGTCCAAAGGCCACCTTGGTGCTCACAGTAATACGATTCACAATGTAGTAGTAGAAGGAAAAGCACTGGGCACCTAAGCTGAATGCTTTAGATTTATTCTAACAGGTACATAACAGGCATGGATGGGTAGTGATGCCTTTAATGTCTGTTATGTACCTGTTGCAATAAATGTAAAGCATTCAGCTTGGGTGCCCAGTGCTTTTCCTTCTACTACTACATCTTACCATTATCATAGATTCTGAGACAAGTGATCTGAATAAACACAGAAAAGTAATGCTAGTTACACATTACATTATTTGTTCGATAGATGCGTTCGATTGATAATTTCTATCATGTCCAATATTACTTTCGATCGTTTTACCGCTCAATTTCTCATAGAAGTGAATGGAAATTGATAAGAAAAGATAAGAGAATTGAGCGGGAAATCGAGCGTAGAAACAAATCGAAAATCGTTTGAAAGGGAAATCGACTAAAAAAACGCATTGTATGTTCTCAGCATAAGTGGGAACAGTTATATCTGCATAAGATTAGATAAGAAGAGTGAAGCAGAACAGAAACATGCCACTGCTGACACCCCTTTGTTTATCCTTCATCTCAGTAGAAATGAGTACGTAGTTTCTGTCACAGTAAACAATATAATTGCTGCTTGCATTGTTTACAAGGGGAAATCCTAGCTCAAGTTCCAGTCTCTGTGATATTTCCTTTTGATCAGTCTCTACACTAGACCTGTACCACACATAGCACTGCCGGAAGATGTTGTGTGCATCACACCTTTAATGCTGGGAAAACACCATGCAATTTTCTGTCAGATAGATGGGACGATAGATCATTTTAGATAGATAATGTCCGACAGGTCCGATCTGATTTCTGATCTTTTTTTAATCAAAATCAGATCGGACCTGTTGGAAATTATCGACCCATCTATCTGACTGAAAACTGCATGGTTCATTCTCAGCATTAGGGAGCATGCATCCGGGTTCTTAAGCTTTTTCAAACAAAGTTCATATAGCATGCCTCTAAACCAGGCATGGGCAAACTTGGCCCTCCAGCTGTTAAGGAACTACAAGTACCACAATGCATTGCAGGAGTCTGACAGCCACATTCATGACTCGTAAAGGCAAATGCATTGTGGGACTTGTAGTTTCGTAGCAGCTGGAGGGCCGAGTTTGCCCATGCCTGCGTCTAAACTGATGGAACAATTAAATTTAAAACTGACCATTTGGACAGTACAAGTAGGTTATGCGTAGAGATGTCGCGAACATCAAATTTTCCATTGTCGAAGTTGAACTTTCGGGAAAGTTCAAGTTCATGCAAACCACCATAGATTTCAATGGACAGGCAGATTTTAAAACCTACAAAGACTGTTTCTGGCCACAAAAGTGATGTGGAAAACTTGTTTCAAAGGGTCTAACACCTAGACAGGGGCAGGATCCATGCAGTCCCCCAAAAAATTACAAAGTTGATGCAGAGTCGGGTTTTAATCCCTAAAGGGCAGAAATCACAGTACATTCCTACATTGGTGGAATAAAGGGCTGCTTTTAAATGTCCAGAGTGGTAATGTAAAGGTTATGACCATTTCATACTGACAGACTAAATGCCGCATTTACCAAGATTGAGCGCAAACAAGTCTGTAAGGCCCTTCCGAGGACATCTAAAATAAAAAAAATCCACTTACCTGGGGCTTTGGACAGCCATAACCATCCGTCCTGTGCCCTCGCCGCAGCTCCGCTCCATGCTGGTGGTCCGGGGTCCCTCTCTGGCACAAGATGCCAACTGCATCTGCACGAGTGGCTCACTGAGTCGCGCTGACGTCATCCGACTGGCAGAACAGCCCGGATGAAGTCCGTGCGACTCAGTGAGCCGCACAGTGGAACGCAGCAAGATGGAGGAAGCCCGAGCTATTTTTTATTTTTTCCATCAGACCTTCCCCTTAAAGGGGCACTACAGCGAAACATTTTAAAATTTTAAATATGTGCAAACATATACAAATAAGATGTACACTTTTTCCAGAATAAAATGAGCCATAAATTACTTTTCTCCTATGTTGCTGTCACTTACAGTAGGTAGTAGAAATCTGACAGAAGTGACAGGTCTTGGACTAGTCCATCTCTTTATAGGGGATTCTAAGGGATATATTTATTTTACAAAAGCACTTAGTGAATGGCAGTTGCTCCCTCCAACTGCCAAAAACCTGTGTAGCGAGCAGGGAAGCTGGCCAGCATCATTGTTTAAATCCTTTTTAGGGAATATCTTTATAAAGAATAAAAGCCTTGCTAATAATCCCCTATGAAGAGATGGACTAGTCCAAAACCTGTCACTTCTGTTAGATTTCTACTACCTACTGTAAGTGACAGCAACATAGAAGAAAAGTAATTTATGGCTCCTTTTACTCTGGAAAAAGTGTACTTCTTATTTGTATATGTTTGCACATAATTTAAATTTTAAATTTGTTTGCCGTAGTGCCCCTTTAATTTGTGAACTCCTCCATGCTAACTAGTTAAGCGACCATTCAGCCCACAATTCATTATATCACTAGAAGTGGGCACAGGTGTGGGTCAGTGCCAGTGGGCTCTGTCTGTGGAGTATAAGACAGAAACTGAGATATGCAGTTGGTGAGGTCAAAACAATACAGTGATAATAACAGAGGCTGGGAGCAGTAGTGATAGTACCCTGCCTGTGTGTTATGTGGCACACAATTAGATATCACTAGAAGTGGGCACAGGTGTGGGTCAGTGCCAGCGGGCTCTGTCTGTGGAGTATCATACAGACACTGACATATGCAACAGTTCAAACACAATACAGTGAGAGTAACAGAGGCCCTGGAGTAATATTATGCTTATGTCTAATGTGACAGACATTTACAGTAGTGGGCACTGGGCACACCTCTTGGTGGGTGCCTGTGGGCTGTGGAGTGTCGCACACACACACACACACACACACACACACACACACACACACACACACACACACACACACACACAGCAGAAGAATGAAGTAGCCCTCAGAAGGACTGTTTGGGGTGCATTAATAAACAGGCCTAGCTAATGCTTTCCTTATCTCCAGCAAACTCCAGCAGTGTGAACTGGCGCTAAAGTTGTAACTACTCCATATATGGCAATGTAACCATTTTACTTATACCAATAACTCAGGAACAAATAAGCAAAGTTGTAACTGTGTTTTTCTATATTTATTTTCAGATCAATTGTAGGTCGAAGATTTTTTTTTATAATCGGGACTTTGTACCTGTACAGATGTATAACAATGTATGTTACAACCCTACCTGTGCCTAGTATGCATATCCAGTGTGCTCCAAAGGTAAGTTTATTTACAATGAAAGGAAAAGCTGTACAAATGCTTTAAATATATTATTAAACCTTTTCCCTTTAATCTACTAGTAAAATTTTCGGCTGACATGTCAAGCGAGGCTGACGAAATAATTAACTGAGCATTCACATTCCTTTCTCTATGTATTATAACACAACTTAGCAGACCGGTTACACTACTATCAGTGGTTTATTTTTAGAAAAATTAGTTTGCATTTAAAGGACAACTGAAGTGAGAAGAATATGGAGGCTGCCAGATTTATTTCATTTTTAAACAATACCAGTTGCCTGGCTGCCCTGCTGAACTATTTGGCTGCAGTAGTGCTGAATCACACCAGAAACAAGCATGCAGCTAATTTTGTCATATCTGACAATGTCAGAAACACCCGATCTGCTGCATGTTTATTCAGGATCTATGGCTAAAGTATTAGAGGCAGATGATCAGCAAGACAGCCAGGCAACTGGTATTATTTAAAAGGAAGTAAATACTTCAGTTGTTCACTCTCACTTCAGTTGTCCTTTAATAAACACATGGAATACATAGAATGTGTGAACGTTATAGAAAATATTACTTACATTTTAGTTTTCAATATTTTTTATTGAAATTTCAAATTTTTAACAAATATGCCATTGACATATCATGTAAAAAAAAAACAAAAAAAACAGAGATACACTTTATACATAACATTCTTTGTTTAAACAAATAATATAAAATAACCTGTAAATTACTTACATTTTAAAGGTATCATATGGTGATTTTTCAGGTAATGGTGATTTATTTGTAATGAAATATACAAAATATACTAATAGGTGTTCCATATTTGGAGCTTCACCGGCTGTTTGACTTATGAGTTCTTGTATACAGAAATGCTGTACTGTTTTAGTATAAGGCTAGGTCCACACTGGTCCGTTTAGGGTCCGTTTTTCTAAACTTTTTTTTTTCCTCCCCCCGTTTTTCCAGAAATGCATTTCTGTAGCATACATTTCCAGCCCCTGGAAACGTATGCCCAGCCATGGGGGGAGAGGCAGCCACCATGGTGGAGTGGTATAGCAGGCAGGACGGGGGTGGCAGCGGGGAGGGGGGACGTCCCCCCTCCCTCACCTGGGTCCCCCGTCCCCGCTACCCCTCCAGCTACATGCCGTAAAACTTGTTACAATGTATAGTGGGAGTGAGCGGGGAGCTTACCTTCTCTCCACTTCCTCCGCACGCCGCGTCACTGCCTGCAATGCTGCCCTCTATACTTCGGAGGGCAGCATTGCAGGCAATGACCCGGCTAGCAGAGGAAGTAGGAGGAGAAGGTAAGCTCCCCGCTGCTATACATTTTAACAAGTTTTGCGGCATGTAGCTGGAGGGGGTAGTGGGGACGTGGGAGCCAGACGAGGCGGGGCGTCCCCCCTCCCCACTGACTGCTGCCTCCCCCGTCCTGGCTGCTATACCCCTCCAGCATGGTGACCCCCTCTCCCCCCACAGGCTGTGACACAGAAACAGATCTGTTTCTGTGCACAAATCTGCCTGTGTAGAGAGGGATCCGTTTTTCTATTACCTGCCACTAACCCTGCGTGAAAATGCAGCAGATCTGGACCTTCCGTTCAGGTTTTGAAAACGGGTCCCGCAAACACAGGCAGATCCGTTTTATTTTATGGGTGAAGACAGTTGCTATCTAAAACACAGGTATCCGTGGCTGATTCAGCAAACCGTGATAACTCATATCACGGCTGTGCTAGCATTTTCGCCTGCGTTTTTGCGTGCGCAATCGCGAACTTTCATCTTTTTTGGCCTCCGTTTTTCTACTCTTCTATTCTGTGTTCTTCTTTTTTTTTCATTTCCTCTACTCCTCCTTACTTCCTACTGCCTACAACCTACTGCTAACTAGGCCTGGTCACTGGTCAGTGAGATGCAAATAATTCCAGGTTGATGCAGATTTTTGCAAATGTTGTATGCAAATATATGCAGCTTGAAAATGGACGAATCATTCTTTTGAGGTTAGAATCGATTGGTCCGTTTTCAAGCTGCATGAATTTTAATGCCACATTTGCATAGCCCTGCATGAACTTGGAATTACTTGCCTCCTATTGGCCATCCCCACCACGAACATGAGCAGGAGACGCATGGGGTTTCCTATTGCTCTGTGGAGTGTGCAGTATTGCACAAAAGAGATGTGCATAGAGGTGCACAAACATTTACCATTTTAATCAGTTTTCAAGCACTTTGTGTCAGCTTACACTGAATACTTTGCTATATTATTTGATTTAACAATATTTGCCACTTTATAATTATTAATATTTGATTTGGATACTTGACAGCTCAGTGGAGATTCTTATGCTAAAGCACAAAGGATCCTTCGACTGATAACAGGGGGTGGCCTGACAATCACTGGATCGCATATACTGTGTGGAGACTTCCTTTACAGCGGACATACTGTCATACTGACCCTCACCTACCTGTTCATCAAAGAATGTAAGTTTATGATAAGATTGGAACAATGTTTAAACAGAATTGCTTTTTGCTTGTCTACCTCTCATTAAGTAATGCTGTAGGCTGCCATCTTGCCTTTTAAAAATACTAATTTCCTGGCTGCAGCAACATGAGTAAATTAAAAAAATAGGAGTGAATCACTTATGACTAAGTGGATGGTTTTACATCCAGTAACCCACCTCATACAACAGAAGAATGGACTGCAATGTCATTAACCAAAGTAGGGCAGGGTGGTATGTAGGTATGCTGCCTGAGAGAGTGACCAGAACAAAGTAGACAAATACAATGTAATTATCCCAAAAATGTGATTTTTAAATATTAGAAAATGTTTACACTGTAATTTTAGTGTACATTAGATTGAGGTCTCTACTGATCATCAGGGGCCGCTGTACACATGCTACATTCTTTTTAACGGCCACCTCAGCCGTGTTTCATACTGTATGTGTATGTAGCGTAAAGCTATTTTTTAGGTGGTTCGGGGGTTAAACAAGTATTTTAACTGTATGTTTTGGGGATGTGGAAGAAGAGCCCCCAAGGAAATCCATGTTAACAAAAAGACATTTCAAGTGATCCATCATGTCTGGAGTTGCTAGCTGCAGACTGAAATTTAAATGTCATTTTTAATATATTTTACAAAATAGCTTGTGTACCACTGATACCCGATTTTAGATTTCCTTAGGGACTATAGTAGTAAAAATGTTTCTGTACCGTGTTAGCCAAACAATATATGTAGGTAGAAAAAAAAAACAAAGTCTTGTAAAAGTAATACCTTTTCTTAGGGACTATACAATATTTAAATAGTTTATTTCCACTACTTATGACATCTTCATAGCCTGCCTATTGCTTCCCCTCATTTGTGAAAAAGTTCCTTAGACCATTTCCTAACTCCAATCCTTCAGGTCGGTTTCACATCGGCAACCAGTAATTTCATAGCGGTGCGATCGGATGATAGCACCACTAAAAACAAGCTTGGGAGATACCTGCATTAATGAGCATTAATGTGAATTTTGGCAGCTAAACAAACCATAAGTGAGGCTCTCTACTGTTCACTTCCTGTGGCGGAAATAGGTATTGCAAGCATGTTTTCCGTCCCAGAGCCAGATTACAATGTCGTCCGCGCATGCATACTGCAACGCTCGTGTGAAACAGTTTAAAATATCTGCGGCACCAATGACTTACATGACATCCAGTCAACATGTGTTACCGCAGATGCTGACCCATAATGCTTTGTTGACCCAGAGTCAGATCAGATGCTTCTGACGCATAGCATCACCCTGCGTTAAAAATGGGTAACGCAATGCAAAGAAAACGTTCCAGTGTGAAAGGGACCTCAATCAATTATCTTAATACAGACCGGAACTGAGTTTAGTGGAATAGGATGAATCCTGGGGGTTATCAGCTACAGTATATGCAATTGCACAAAACTGGTTGGGTTTAAAGGGAAGGTTCAGGGAGGGTGGGTAAAAAATAAAAATCAATTTCCACTTACCTGGGGCTTCCTCCAGCCCGTGGCAGGCAGGAGGTGCCCTCGCCGCCGCTCTGCAGGCTCCCGGTGGTCTCCGGTGGCCGACCTGGCCAGGCCGGCTGCCAGGTCGGGCTCTTCTGCGCTCCAAGGCCCGGAACTTCTGCGTCCCACGCCGGCGCTCTGACGTCATCGGACGTCCTCCGGGCTCTACTGCGCAGGCGCAGAACTACTGCGTATGCGCAGTAGAGCCTGGAGGACGTCCGATGACGTCAGAGCGCCGGCATGGGACGCAGAAGTTCCGGGCCTTGGAGCGCAGAAGAGCCCGACCTGGCAGCCGGCCTGGCCAGGTCGGGTCGGCCACCGGAGACCACCGGGAGCCTGCGGAGCGGCGGCGAGGGCACCTCCTGCCTGCCACGGGCTGGAGGAAGCCCCAGGTAAGTGGAAATTGATTTTTATTTTTTACCCACCCTCCCTGAACCTTCCCTTTAAAGCCTCATCTACACGCGTAGATGAGGCGGCGATGTTCCTTATCAATCGAGCCGCTGATGCGGCTCGAATGATAAGTTCCGACAGGTCCGATCTGTGAGCTGCCGATTCCCTGCTCGTTTCCCACTAGGGGACAATGGCAGGGAATCGAGCGGAAGATAAGCGGCGCCAAATACGACGCACACTAATCAAGCCGCCGGATCGCCTCCACATCTCCCCGTGTAGACGGGGCTTAAAAGAAAAAAAGCTGTTGTTAAAGGACCACTCCAGTGAAAAATGTAAGCAGTTAAAACCCGACAGAACCACCAGGTTTTGGACTAGTCCATCTCCTCATGGGGAATTCTCGGGGTTTTCTTCATTTTTAAAAGCATTTCCTGAACAGCAATTGTTAAGTCTAACTGTCATAATAGTGTGCAAGTGAGTAGGGAGGATGGCTGGTATCTTACTATTCTGGCAGTTTAACTGCCGTTCAGTAAATGCTTTTGAAAAAAAAGAAAACAATGAAAATCTCCCATGAGGAGATGGACTAGTCAAAAACTTTTTGGTTCTGTCAGATTTTAACTACTTATTTGTTTCGCTGGAATGGTCCTTTTAAGTGGTGCCAAGAGTTGCACCATTAGTCTAGTTCTTGAATTAGCGGTTATGAAGTTGAAGCCATGTGCACACAGTTGCAGAACAATCCAGGTTGTCCTGGGTATTAATCTCCACCCAGAACATCCATAAGTCATTCCTGCGCACTGTGCTGATTTAGATACCGGCAATACTTTCGTACTGTCACATTTGGCTATCGATTAAAAAATCAAGTGAGGTAAACATGGTGTGTGATAGAGTTTGGCTTAAATACAAAAACATCCATCTACAGTTAAATATGTAGAAACCATTCATCATAAATACATCATAAATACCCTTGCTTCTCAACATACAATTGCGTTGTCAAATTTCTGACTGTAATGTCTTTTCATAAACGAGTGCTAACGATAATGACATTGAAAAAAATCTCTGAGCAATGATTGTATCTGATTTCCTCCAAAATGTTACGTCTAAAAACCAGAACACCATTTACTCTGCATCCTGGACCATTAGAAGAATATTACTGTTCAGGCCAAGTCACTTATCTCTGTTGTAAGGCTGAGAAAGCCAGTGATGTAATGATTTCTTTTTATAGACACATTTACTGCAGTACAGAGAGATGTGCCTCTGTTGTAATAATTGTCACTAAGCTGGTGAAAGATGGCAAGAACCCTTTTCATTTATTTAGCCTCAGTTCCACTGTATAACACCCAGCTACAAGACTGTCTGAAATACATTCTTACCCCTTGCAAACACTAGCCTGCTCTTACCATTCTCTGCTCTTCCTTTTACTTACTACACAAATAGAACAGGCTGACTCCATGTAACAAGTAAACAGATTACCCCCACTCTACCCCCCTTCCACATGTTTATGAAATGGAGATGCAAGAACATGTGGATGCCTGAGACAGCAGATAGTAGAATATCATTCATTCTACTGTTAGGGCTGGTTCACATTTGGGTGAATGTCAGTGCTTTGCTGATCGCAAGCACTGTTGCTAATGTATCCCTATGGGATCATTCCTCACTGCAGCGTTTGGGAATTGCATAAATCGCAAACGTGCTGCATGCTGTTTGGGGGCGATTGCGATGTGATTCTCGTTCCATTGAATGGGAATCACAATGCAAATCATGTCAGAACTGCGATTCGTAATTTGCGTTCTGAGTGTGAACTAGCCATAAGGCTTTATGTAATTTATGATAGTAAAATATTGGTAATTTTTACCAATATTTTATTGTCACCTGTCCCCATTCTCTCTTGAACCCTCCCTCTATAGATGCCTAACCATAACAGACCCCCACAACCAATTCCTAATCCTAACCGATCCCAAACCGATGCCTAACCCTACCCGTACCACACGCTGAAGCCCTGGGGATATCCGTGCCCCTATCTATCCCTAACCTAACTGCAGCTACAAATAGCAGGTGTCAAGAACGTTTGGGTGCCCATGTTAATAGCCTTAATGAATATAACTGGAAATTTGGGCACCAGAGGTCTGGGGCCCGCAATTTTTCCAGGTGCCTCTGGCGCCCAAATTATAGCCACCAAATAATGGGTGCTACCCCCGGCACCTAAATTACCTGCTCCCCCTTCCACACCCCTTTGCTTAGATTTCCTCTCTTCCCTAAAAACTCAGATGGAAGGATCTTGGCACAGGAGAAATATGTGTTGAGTAGTTTCATTCTTCCACATCTCCAGAGATCACCACGCATCCCCATCATAAATAATCCAGCAATATTGACTAGATATTCTTTTTTCTAATTGTCTGTTATGACGTGTTTTAGAACTGTAGCCCCAGACTCTTAGTGGGGATTGCTGGAAGATAAGGCCCATGCACACAACATGCAATAGTGGTTTCCCGAAATAATCGTTTTAAACTGTTTAGGATGAATTTCCCTGTATAAACATTCTGTGATGGAAAATAACAGTGGTGATGAGGCATTGTTTTCCAGCATGCATGGTCACCAACAAGCTGTCAGTGGATGTCAGGGGGCACCTGTGCACAACTGGAAAAGGCACCTAAATTATCTTGAATGAATGTTTTGAGTGACTTACGTGGCAAGTGTGTACAGGCCTTTAGTCTCACACAGGTCATTGTAGTGAGCACCTATTTTTTTTATTTTTTATTCAGGGCTAATTTCTAAGCACAGATCTAAAAATACCTTCTAATAGCTTAGTAATCAAATTGGTCACGTTATTAAATTAAATAAATCGAGGCTTCTGCAGGTAAAAATAATCTTGCCATTTTGATCATATGAAAGCGAGAATGAGCTTCAAATTCTGTGAGTTGAGCTGCTGCCTGCATTGCATTCAGACTGCAAAGTGGAGTCCAGAGTCTGAATCTCCCTGAGAAGTCTGCAGCCTATAACCATGTCAGTCAGTGGTCCAAGAAGTGGTCAGTGTCTGTGGTACAGGAAGTGGTTTGTGTCGTGGTCAGGGTCTGGGATCCTGAGCAGGTACTTTAGGCAGGGGTCACACTTGTCGGCTTTCGTGCGCATTTTCTGCACAGAAAAACTGTTTTCAACTGAGAACTCATGTTAATCAATGAGCTAGGTCACACTTGAATGTAGATTTCGCACGCAGAAAAAAAACTGACATCTTGCGCAATTTGTCAGTTTTCTCTATAAATTACATTAGCTGTTGTAAGGTAGAGGTCACATTTTGTCTTTCAGTTTTCTGAAAAGTGTAGAAACTGAAAGACAAGTGTGACCCCTGCCTTAAAGTGAACTTCTATGCAGGAAAAACAAGTGCCCTGTACAGTACTAGGAAGACAGTTGTAACTGGACTGAAATTTTGAAGGAAAACTGGTGCTATGGATGCTGCATGCAATGACAATTACACAACTGCTAATTAAAGCATCCAAGCAGTTCTGACTATGATTTGATATGATAATGTATATATAATCTCAGTTTATCGGTGATCTTTGTTTCACATAGAATACTACTTGCCAAAGTTTGTTAGATATGATGTTTTTAGCCTGTTCTCTCTTGCAGATTCCCCCCGCCACTTTTGGTGGTATCACTTATTTTGCTGGCTGCTGAGCGCTGCTGGAGTGATTTGCATTTTAGTGGCTCATGAACACTACACCGTAGATGTCATTGTGGCCTACTTCATCACCACTAGACTCTTCTGGTGGTATCATGCCATGGCTAATGAAAAGGTAGGTCAAATATCTATTTTGCTTTTTGCTAATGGTTCATTGCTGGGTCTTTCACCAGCTAGCATAAAATAGAATGCAGACCAACCAGAGAAATGTTTCTGTGACCCAATGTGGGCCTGTTAATGTGTTTGTCATCTTACCAATCTGGGCTAAGAAAGGTTGTCCACTGAGACGCTCAAAAAGTATACTGGTTTGATTTTTAACCGTGTAAATGGCTTGCCCTCTTGCATAGTTTTTATCAGTCTTTTACAAGATTTTATTGGTTAACTGAGAATTTCTATATCCCTCAAAAAAGCCCACTTCTAATGCTGGGAATACATGGTGAGTGTTTTTGGCAGATAGATGGTTCGATAATTTTCGACAGGTCCAATCTGATTTTGATTGTTTTTCTGATCATAGAAGTGAATGGAAATTGATCAGAAAAATGATTGGATAGTAAATCACCAGAATAAATTAATTGTATTTTCCCAGCATAAGTGTAGATATACACTGAGTGGGTGGCAGCTAAGAAGGTCCTGATTTAAAGGAGAACTAGTGCAAAAATGTGTACAATTTAATATAACATACATTTAAAATATACATTTGTCCCACAGTAAAATGCACTATAACATACTTTTTTTTCCTGTGCTGTTGTCACATACAGTAGGTATAAAAAAAAGGACATATCTTACAGGTTTTGGACAAGTCCACCTCCTGATGGGGTATTCTCAGAGTTTCCTTTATTTTTCAGAAGCAGTGGCTGATTGGTGGTTGCTCAGTCTATTTGCCTAAATAGTGTGTGGCATCTTTTTATAGGTTCTTTCTAGAAAGTGCTTTTGTAAAAAATAAAGTCAATACTGAGAATACCCCTTGGGGACAAGGACTAGTTTAAAACCAGTCAGATTTTTCACATTTTCACCACCTAAATGTGACAGCAGCGTAGGCACAAAGTAATTTATAGTGTATTTTACTCTGGAAGAAATGTAGGTCTAAGATGTACATGTTTACATGTATTTTCATTTTTTTTGTGATTTCTTTTGTGGTTCTTTATAGCATCTTTAATGTATACATTTATTTTTCATCTTTTACTTTTTAAAAATGCAGGTGGCATGCCCACACCCCTCTTTATATAGCTTGCAGGGTGAACCAGGAGACCTTAGTTCCAAGACACGTTATGGCCTCTTTCACACTTGTCACGCAGAGCATCTCTCTTTTGTTTTTCATACTGCCTTGGGTACACTTTAAAGCAGCAAGGACAGCCATACTATGCCAGAAAAAAAACACATATATAATAGATAACTCCTTGTTCTACTTACATAACAGATGTATTCTGTCCACATTTTGATTTCAGTGCATTTTATATAGTAAATAAAGAGAATTCTGTTCCTAGCATTTGCCATCTTGCTTCCCTCTGACTGAAGCCAATCCTGATGTAATTTCCTCCCTTACTTTTTTGCCGTATTTCAGCAGCACTAAACTGCCTTCAGCCAATTAGTGAGGAGCAGGAATGTGGGAGGGGTGATGACAAGTTTCCCTTTCTCGGCAGCAATGTACCACATTGACTGTGAGATAAGATTTATTACAGCAAAAACATTTCTGAATAGATTGGAGTGCTTGCAATGCAGGGTAAGGTTCCAGGCTGCATAATGAACACAGTGCAGTAGGTGAATGGAATTTGTGGCTGACAATCCCTCTTTAAGGAATAGACCAGTGTTGTAGGACTGGTGGGGAGAGAACCACATTGGTAGCAGGACTAACAAGGTCAGAATACTTTACTGCAACACTTTGTTGTGAACACTGGACAATTCACATGACCAGCGGCTCCTCAGTGGAGCTCACATTAATATTATTATTATTATTATTATTATTATTGGTTTATAAAGCGCCCACATATTCCTAGGCACTGTACAAGAGTAAGACTCAAATATGGGGTACAAAATAATACAGACAATGGTATACACCAATATACAAAAAAGAGAATTGGTACAAAATACAGAATTGGTAATTACAGTGACAAAATAACACGATGAATAAAATGTATAACAAATTGCAAGACACAAAATGAAAAACAAATTCCAAGACACAAACGGGTGAAAGAGACCCGCCATTTTAATAACTCTATCACAGTCTAGGTTCAATTTTGGGGGAAAGACAAGTAAAGAAATAGGACATTACTGCTTCCCATGTGGCCAGGCTGAATTCTGATTTATATTTTGTTGGAAATATGTTTTAACTATCCTCTGAAATTTTGATCTAGATAGATAGATGGACAGACCCTCAGTCTTCTTATGCATAATTAACTTGTGAGTTGAGTCTTGTGCATAGACAAAAAGCAAAGCAGAGAGGAAAATGGCATCCTAAAGCAGTGGAGAGATGTCAGGGCACACTTAGATGACATTTAACTTTGAAGTTAATGTCCCTGTAGCAATGTATGAAACAGTGTATTACTATCCTTGTGAGTGAACTGTGAAGTGGCCAAAGGCTGAGAAGCACTGAATATCCACTCTGCAGAGCAGCCCACTAACCTGAGATGACAGTGTCCCACTGCTGTGCTGTCTGTTTTCTAAACTTGAGCAGTGATCTTATGTCTGTAGTTTCCCTTGCAAGCAACTATGAGCAGCAGGGAGACAAAACCCAGGCACTTTAGAAAAGCTTGTGATTGTTTTCACCTCCCTCTGGTGTCTTGTGCCAGCAGTATCATCCTGAGCAATCCTATTTGTGTAGGTGCCAGCAGACACATTGCCTGCCCTCTCTTTTCTCCTCTGCTGCAGTTAGACAGAATGAATTAGAGAACACTTTGGCAAATTTTCACTTGATTTTCTATTGTGTTCCAATATGTATGTAAATATTAGCCCATACTATCAGTTTGCAGCCATATAACAGGTGTTAAAGTGAACCTCCGGACTAAAAATCGACTCAGCAGCACTGAAAAGGCTATACAAGCCTCATTTTTAGCTGCACAGAAGAAAACTGCCCAGGCTTTTTTCCCCTGATGCTGTGCAAAGCATGATGGGATTTCTGATTTTGTTGTTCTCGTTCTGCTGTTTTGGTGCATTTTTTTTTTTTACATTTTGAATTTGACATTTGAAGCCTAGTGTGTGCAGCTGGGAGGGGTTATCAGGACACAGGACAGTTGGAACTGTGTCTCCTGCTCCTTATCACCTCCTTTCAACCAAAAAGATGGCTGCCCCCATGACAAAGATGGCAGCCCCCATGAATCACAAACATTTGCCTGTTCTTTTAAAACAGGGTGGGTAAGAGATTATATTACCTATCTATTCTAATTAATATAACTAATGTAACTTGATGACAGTATGTTTGTTTAGGCTGAAGTTCCCCTTTAAAGGGACTCCGAGCTCTACTTAAAAAGTAAAATAGTACTCACCGGGGGCTTTCTTTAGTCCAGCGCTGGTCGGGAGGTCCCACGACGGCGTCCTGGCTCCTCTCCTAGGCCCCGCTCCGGAATGGCTGACCGGTCGCAGCCCGGGCGACACTCTGCTGAGTGTCGGGCTCCTTCTTCCGCGTATGACGCGGCTGACGTCACACGCCGGCCGCCTCGCGTCATCACAGAAGCCGGCGTGGCAGTACGGCGCATGCGCGCTTTAATCGCGCATGCGCCGTACTGCCACGCCGGCCGCCGTGATGACGCGAGGCGGCCGGCGTGTGACGTCAGCCGCGTCATACGCGGTAGGAACAGCCCGACACTCAGCAGAGTGTCGCCCGGGCTGCGGCCGGTCAGCCATTCCGGAGCAGGGCCTAGGAGAGGAGCCAGGACGCCGTTGTGGGACCTCCCGACCAGCGCTGGACTGAAGAAAGCCCCCGGTGAGTACTATTTTACTTTTTAAGTAGAGCTCGGAGTCCCTTTAAAGAGGAAGATAGTAGTGGGGAGAAAAAAATAAAACAAGTACACGCCATGTAATTTGTTCATGTTGTTTGATCCAATGTGAGCCTGCAGGCCATCATCTTTACTGCTGAAAGACATTAAAAAAACAGCACAAACTGCCTTATCTATAAACACACCCACTAACAATGTGATAGGTTAAAAGGTGTAAGGGAGATACTGCTTGCTTGGCAATTGGCAACATCCTTTATCTCCCACAATGCAATGAAGCTCACAGAGAGGAAACTGTCAGGGCTATGGCCCTGACATCACACTGTGGGATGGGTTTCACTACAACACTACAATATAGGCCACACAGACACCCCCGCCCCTTCCCTCCCATGCACTATTGGAGAAACGGTAGAGATTTCTCATCGGAAGGGGGTATCGGCTACTTATTGGGATGAAGTTCAATCCTGGCTCATAAGATCAGCGATGTATCAGTTATAATTATAAGCCTTCATTCTATGGCCATATGAAGTGCTCTAAAGATGTTTAGACTTAGATTTGCTAAGAAAGGACGTTTCCTGAACATTAGGCATGTGGTTTATTAAACCATAGTTACCATATGTTTAAGTTCTTCTAAACTGCCAGGGAATAAAGAATGTATATTCTTTTCATGTAAGTATATATTACTAGATGTTCATGTTTCTATCTCTTGTTTCAGGCACTGAAGACTTCATCCCAGACTAATTTCCTTTGCCGAGCGTGGTGGTTTCCTGTGTTTTCTTTCTTTGAGAAGAACGTCCAGTCATCTCTTCCATGCTCCTTCTCCTGGCCCATCTCTTGGCCTCCCAGCTGCTTTAAATCTTCATGTAAAACTTATGCAAGGGTTCAGAAGACAGGCGAGGACAATGAGAAATGTACCTGAGTCTCCTCATTAGGGTTACCATGGACTCTTCATAGCTGACTTTCTCTCTAACCAAAGGAATCTTATTTTTTATAGAGAAGATACACCTGTAAATAAGGAAATGGACCAATTTTTGTTGCTGTTGGAAAAAAATCTTTTGTAAACAGGATACATCGGTATCCCTGAACATCATACTTGCCACATATTTTGTTTCTTTAATACCTACGATGGTGTTTGTTGGATCTAAGATGATTGACTGAAAGCAATTCCCTCGCCAGAATGGCATCCCATGTAGTCATTTGTCAATTTATAATCTAGCTTGAGCCATATAAGTGACCAGGTTTTGAATCCTGTCTGGAGCCAATTTACCTACTCAGTAAAGAGTCTTTGGGCAAGACTCCCTCACACTCCAGAGTGGCCTATTTAGTGTGCCCTTAGTGGTTGCAGCTCTCAAGCGCTTTGAGTTCAACATGAGAAAAGTGCTATATAAATGTAAGAATTATTATTATTCCACTGTTCTATTGGTTCATGGTGCTGAGGTCTCTGCAGGATACCAGTAATTAAAGATTTTGCTTATATCTCTAAATAGTCACAGCTAGATTTTCCTAGCCTAAAGTCCCTTATCCTAACACTATCTGTGACACTATCTGTGACCACCAACATCTCTCCCTCTCACACCTAACCCCCCCCCACACACACACACACACAAACACACACAAACACACACAAACACATGCATTGCAAACCTTTACCTCGCAGTAACCTTTAATACCCCCTCACACCTAACGCCCCTTCCCCCCACACACACACACACAAACACATGCATTGCAAACCTTTACCTCGCAGTAACCTTTAATACCCCCTCACACCTAACCCCCCCTCCACACACACACACACCTTGTGCACACACACACACACACAAACACACATGCCTTGCAAACCTTTACGTCGCAGTAACTGTTACCACCCCCTAACATGTAACACACACTCCTCCCCCACATGCACACACACAAACAGGCCTTGCAAAACTTTACCCCGCAGAAGCGGTTACCACCCCCTCACACCTAAATTGCCCACATATACACACCCAACACACACATGCCTTGCAAACCTTTACCTCAGAGTAGCTGCTACTACCCCCTCCATCTTGACAACCTTTTTCCTGATCTTTGCATTTAGCTTTAACTCGTTTTACTTTACCCAGACAATAACCATATCCTCAAAGCTAAATGCTTTCCCTCACCTGTGATGTCATTTTGCTAAAACTAATTTTGTTGATAAGTCCTGCCTTACACTAAATGGGAACCCTGTACTGACTCTATCCTGACCTGTAACTCTAGCCTGAACCTGACATAAACCCACCATATTCTTTAAACTCCAAATATACATAGTTGGCATTAAAATGGGTAGTTACAGTTCCACGAGATCATATGGCACTGCCCTCATTAAGTAAGATTATCATTGGCCAAGCTAGAAGAGATTGTGAATGGACTTAACTTTATAGAAAGATCTTTCAGGTTACAAAACTACAATTTCTTGGGCTTTTAGACTATCAACTTAAGAAAACACACACAAAAAGGTTTACTGTGACTGTAGCTGTTAACTTTGTTCACAGGGTGCATTTAAAGAGGAGCTGAAGATTGCTATAAAAAAACCCATTTCACTTACCTGGGGCTTACCCAAGCCCCCAGCAGCTCTCCTGTCCCGTGCCGGTCCTGCAAGATCCTCCGTTCTTCCAGGTGCAGTTTCGTTACTGCCAACTTGTAAATCGACGGCAACTGCACCTGCGCACCTCAGCCCACACGTATCCTTCGAGTTACTGTCCACTGTAGGACGCAAAGAAAGATACGCGTGGCCTGGGGTGTGCAGGCGCTGTTGCCGTTGACTTACAAGTTGACGGTAATTAAACTGTCTGCGGGAGAACAGAGCATCGTGCAGGACTGGCGCGGGACAGGACGGCTGCTGGGGGCTTGGGGAGGCCCCAGGCAAGTGAAACTGTTTGTTTTTATAGCAATATTTTATAGTTTAGCTTAATGAGCTCAACTCAGTAAGCATAAGAGAGCCAATGTGTAAAAGTTTGAAAATAAAGTATTGCAGTGGAGACGTGAGACAAAGTTGCAGTATAGTTTCTGAATTGTGTCAGTGATATATTATCCTGCACACCCTACAGTCACGTAGATATTTATGTTACCTGTCTGTGTTTCCTGTATGATGTCTTTGTACTCATACACAGGAGCGATCACTGCTATGCAGAACAGAAAGCTGCACCTGTAACTCTCTGGATCTTATTTACTAAGGCTAGTTCATGATAAGATTAATGTAGTACATAAGTGGCCCTGCATCCCTGGAAAAAGTGCCTGCTGTTAAGTTTGCCTTCCTATATAAGGCAATGGAATGAAAAAAAAAAACGATCGGAAGTCAGATTGGACCTGTCGGAAATAATCAATTTGACCTGTTGATCTGACGGGAAATTGCCTGGTGTGTGCCAGGCATTACACCCTGGTGCTTATTCGAGGATAACTGTCCAAAAGTATGAAACCCGTCGGTATCTCTTGTCTTCATGTAAATGTTACTTTAAGGTGCCCATCAATGATACAATCTTGATTGTACAATCTTACCAAATGTATGTAGTAGAATGGTAAACAGGGTGAATGTACTTTGAATTGATAGTTTGTGATCGTACATACTGTATATGTACGCAGCCGGTGAGTTGAGCACAGGGAGAGACAAATGACGGCTCGTCCTGCTGCTGCTCAAATTCCCAGTGGTGTAAAATACTATCCTCCCCTCCAAGTTGTAGCAACTCAGAGGGAGAAAAACTTCGGGGTCCAGTGATCGCCAGAGCCTCAAATTACCCGTGTGTTGGGTGCGCACTGTAGCACTAGTGCTATAGCGGCGCCCAAGTCAAGCACTACAGGACCAGCACAGAATGTACCTGCTTCGAATTTATGGATCCCTCATATTACATAAAAGTGGTGTGATGATACAATCAAGATTGTATTATAAGAGGACATCTTTGGTAAAGCATTGTGGTGTTACACTGTAAGCGCAGATCTTGGGCTTGATTCATTAAGCTGCACTGCTAAAGCAGTGAAGGAGCGGCCGCTAATGCATGCCTTAGATAGCAGTGCTAGCTGCTATGTAGGGAGTGTGCCTTCCTTAGGAGTGTGCCTTCCTTAGGAGCATGCCTTCCTTATGCCTTCCTTAGGAGCATGCCTTCCTTAGGAGCATACCTTCCTTAGATAGCAGCGTGCCTTACTTAGATAGGAGCATGCCTTCCCATACATAGTAACTTCTATGGAAGGTACACTTCTATCTAAGGAAGGCATGCTCCTAAGGAAGGCATGCTCCTTACATAGCAGTGAGCGCTACTAGGTAAGGCATGCATTAGCGGCCGGTCCTTCACATCAAGGTGCGCTGATTCAGCAGTGCAGCTTAATGAATCAAGCCCCTAGTGTTTTATTAATCCATTGATGTCTGCCTCATCTTAGTTATATCAATTATAGCATGGGTTGCTGAAAGATCAGTGAATGATATTTTTAGTCCAATCTCCTGTCACATATTAGCATACATACTTTAATAAATTCAAAGTAGGATTGCAGGTTCACTTATGTCCTTCAACACTACCAAAGGTAAGGAGATCAGGACCTTAGTGTTGTAGCGTTCAGCCATATTACTAAAATGTTATGTAAGTTCAAACCATTCAGGCCTGATAGTATTTGACAATAAGCTGAAAATGTTTACAGCTTAACTGTTTCTGTTTGGTACTATCAAACATGCATTACTATCTACCACTGTACGTAGTATTTAAGTCAGTGGATTGACAGAGAAGATGGGAGAGCTAATGCTTATCTCGCTAAACTTATTTCAGCTGTAAATGCTTTTTTGCCATTTTGTGGTCAGAATGAAAAGTGCAATAAGACTTAAAAGTCTGCTGTCATATAAAGAGGGATTCGGAATTCTTCTTGTTATACAAGAGGTCTGGGGAGTGGCTGTTGATGTAGTTGTTTAATGTCATTTTGTTTGGCATTTTGTCAGTTTTGGTTAGTATGATGCACAGTGTAATATTACTAGAAGTTAATGTTTTTACTATAAAACGTCAGAGCATGGTAGACCCTTGTGTACCATTGGCTCAGGGAATCTAGCAGCAAATACATCCAGTGTTAAAAGCACCAATTTTTTCTCGTTTTTTTGGTCATGAAAACAGCTGATTGTCGCCCTCTGCTGGTCATAACAGATTTGCTAGTGGTGGTGGGATTTAACCTTCCAGGTAAAGGTGGATGACTATTGTATTCTTTAAAGGAATGCCTAGCCTAGGTAAAAAGCCTCAGGGAAAAATAGACCAACCAAAGGTTTCGGCATCTGAGCAATCACTGATCGCGGTGGCGGTTTTCTTTTGAGCTGGTAATTTGGTCCAGTACATTCCCCGACCAGAGGAATTCAGGGAACTTTGAACCAGATCTAGTTGGCCACACATGCGCAGTAGTTCAATGTCACCACTCTCTCCAAACTCCTGTCATATTGCAATCGCAAGAATGCCTGGAGCTCAGAGTGAGTGGTGGCATTGAACTACTACCCAGGTGCGGCCAACTTGATCCTTTTAAAAGGTCTTCGACTTCTTCAGGTTAGGGCATACACTGGGCCGAATTACCAGCTGACAGAACTAGAAGAAAGCCACTTCTCCGGTAAGTGATTGCTCAGGTGCCAGGACCTATGGATAGCCTCTGTTTCCCTGATGCTTTTCACCTCGGTATTCCTTTTACCATAGATGGGAGAACGGATCAGCTCAGATGTCTCACTATTTGATTATATTGTATTGTTACAATTTCTGTTCTATTTTACTTGAATTGTAACAGCTTAAAAAGCAAATATTGACCAGTTCTGATTTATATGTTGTTGCCAAGGTTTATGCAATTACCTTAAAGTAAACCTTTTAAGGAAATTGCAGTAAGCACAAAGAAGTGTTTGCATACATATTAAGTGTGCTCTGTATATAGTACTTCAGAAACCTCAAAGTCCTGTGAATTCCATATACTAATAGCAGTCATTATCTACAGTTTCCCGCTCTAGCTCATCACTATTACTGTCCATATAATGGAAGTGTAAGCCTCTCTAACCAGTAGAGAATCTTCCTATCAGTGTAGATGGGCAGAGCAACAGCTTTTCAAGAAGTTCAGTATTAGTCTATAGAGTTACCTGGGTTTTGGTACAACCAGGTACCAGAAGCAACTAAAATACTTAAAGCACTTCTTCTTTGAGCTGATAAAGCTGTCTACGGTTGTAGTTTATTTTCTAACTACTTTAAAGTAAAACTGGAGCTATACTTGAGATCCCTCCTTCCACCAACCAGCAGAGGTCACCATAGAAAGCACCCCCAGCTTCTCATTGACTGGGAGCTATAATCTCACATTTCAACTGCAGCGCCTCTACAGGTGAAAAACTAGAATGACAGCCCACCATTTTATGTATGGTGGCACTTGTGGCTGGATCTAGTATGCCCAGAAAATGTGATGAAGAGATTGTTTTTGCATATGACTGTTTTATGAATTAGACACCTTAGGCTTCACTTTTACTTTAAAGAGGAGCAAACTTTAATTTCCAGAAAGGATAAACATTTCTTCAGCAATAAATAAGAAGTAATTCCATGTTGTCAGATATCCTTCATAGCTTGAAATACTTTACATATTTATGTTGATGATGACCTTTATATTATACATTACGTTGTTTTGCACCTACAAGACAATTCATCTGTTAGGAAATGTTTTGCTTGTTTCTGTCCTTTTTTTAATCATAATGTAGAACTTTGGGGGCCAGAAGCTAATATAGGAGTTTTACATTTTTTTTCTGTTTGTCTTGATACCAAAAGTGGCTTAAAGGAACACTTTTAAAGATAAAGAAAACAAGTAAAGTCAATATCTTATTTTTGTAAGCTATCTAAAGCTTTTTTTATTCTCTATGATTGTACATGCAATCACATATTTTGATAATAATTGTCAATGAAAAATAAACTAAAATGGTGCTCTTGAGTATTTGTTGTGGTATGGTCTTTATGTGAGATCTCTTTTACAAATACAATAATTCCTGTGAAACAAGGTAACTGTAAGGTAAGTCATGGTCTTTATAGGATGGTCTTTGTAGAATGTGAGGAGACTCCACAGTGTGAGAGAGTGAGAACTGATTATTCTCTGGCCCAATAATTAAGTAGAATGTATGGCGCTAAATCAAATGACGTTTAATAATATAATCTATACAAAACAAATAATGTAATCATACATCAAGAAAGTCCCTTATCAGTAGTCTAAACTCACCCTAATATTCTGGGCCTTGAAGATACGAGAAGTCCCTTGGATTACCACATATCAGGAATTCCGTAACTGGTACCGAAATGTTCCTGTAACATTCTTGACCTTGTCGTGATGTAAGATACAGTACTTTACTCACTTTGAAGTAATCATAAAACATATAATAATTTATTACCATATGAAGTTCTCTTTCATGAAAAGTCCAAGAAAGAGAAGGGAGTACCTAGTCGCTAACATCAGGCTGCTCATTCATCTGGAACTTTCAGGAGATTTAAAAAGACAACAAAAGATGTTCATTAAAGGGACTCTGAGCAGTGACTGTAACAAAAAGATTTCACTTACCTGGGGCTTCCTCCAGCCCACCTTAGGCTGCAAGGTCCCCCTGCGTCCTCCTGGCTCCTCTCCGTCTGCCTCCGCTGGCTCCCGTTACCGGTGACACCCGTGTCGGGCCAGCTCTTCCTTGATTCTCACGCATGGTGTCATAACGGCGGCCGGCGTGACAGGTCTGCGCATGCGCGGTGTTCTAACGCTAAACCGCACATGCGCAGACCTGTCATGTCGGCCGCCGTGATGACGCAAAGCGTCCGGCGTGATGACACCATGCGTGAGGATCCAGGAAGAGCAGGCCCGACACCCGGCCCGGAAACGGCAGAGGCAGACGGAGAGGAGCCAGGAGAACGCCAGGGGACCTCACAGCCTACAGTCAGGCCTGTTTCCAGGGCCGTGCGGCCCGTGCGGGCGCCCTGGGCGCCGAAGGACTGTGGGCGCAGTAACGGAGGGGGGAGCCCTCCCTCCCTCTCCTCTCCGGGTGCCCTCCGTGCTCGCCCCTCCGAGTCTGACTGCACAGGAAGCGCTGTGTACAGAGCGCATTAGCGCAACTCACCTCCCTCCCTGTTTCCAATCGCTGCCGGTCTCCTCTTCTCTTCATAGCCGCTCATACACACGCTGCTTCCTGTTTACCTGGAAGCAGCGTGTCAGCGGCTATGAGGAGAAGACAGAAGAGGAGACCTGTGGCGATTGGAACCAGGGAGGGAGGTGAGTTGCGCTAATGCGCTCTGTACACAGCGCTTCCTGTGCAGTCAGACTCGGAGGGGGGAGCACGGAGGGCGCCCGGAAAGGAAGGGAGGGAGAGGTCGGGCTACCCTCCCCGCGGCTGCGGCTCCCCCTTCCATTATGGGGGAACAGCTTCCTATCTAACCTATACTGGGGGGCACCTACCTAATCTAACCTATACTGGGGGGCACCTACCTAATCTAACCACACTGGGAGGGCACCTACCTAATCTAACCACACTGGGAGGGCACCTACCTAATCTAACCTATACTGGGGGGCACCTACCTAATCTAACCACACTGGGGGGACACCTACCTAATCTAACCTATACTGGGGGCACCTACCTAATCTAACCTCTACTGGGGGGCACCTACCTAATCTAACCACACTGGGAGGGCACCTACCTAATCTAACCTATACTGGGGGGCACCTACCTAATCTAACCTATACTGGGGGGCACCTACCTAATTTAACCTATATTGGGGGGCACCTACCTAATCTAACCACACTGGGGGGCACCTACCTAATCTAACCTATACTGGAGGGCCCCTACCTATCTAACCTGTATTGGGGGCACCTACCTACCTAGCTTATACTGGTGGCAACTATACTGGCTACCTATATTGGAGGCACCTACCTAACTAACCCACACTGGGGGCACCTACCTATCTAACCTAGGATGGGGGGAACTATTCTGACTTCCTATATTAGGGGCACCTGCCTATCTAACCCAGTGGTGCTCAACCACTACTGGTCCGAGCACCGAACTTCAAATCAAGAAAAATCTCGAGGGCCGGAACACATGCATACAAAATTTCGATGTAAAACTTTTAACGTTTTTCTAGTAACAGTTAACATGGTGTTGAAAATGGAAAGAAAACGACAATATAAGAATTGTTGTACTCACCATTTGATGCACATTTTCTTAATGAGAAGTTTGTGTCTGTGTGGGGCTGAGAGGGCTGTCGGCTCTGTGTGGGCCTGAGGGGGCTGTCAGCTCTGTGTGGGGCTGAGGGGGCTGTCAGCTCTGTGTGGGTCTGAGGGGGCTGTCGGCTCTGTGTGGGCCTGAGGGGGCTGTCGGCTTTGTGTGGGGCTGAGGAGGCTGCCCGCGGTGTCCTGCGGAGGAGGAGAGGATAGGGTGGTATTGCGCCGTAGTAATTATAGGCTGAGGACGGAGGCTGCCCGCAGAGGAAGAGGATCGGGTGGTATAGTTACAGACCGTTATACTAGTATCGGCACTCGGCAAGTAAGTAGTCCCGCGCATACACCCGGGTGTGCTGCGTATTCAGCCCCGGGTAGCGCTGGTATAGTTAGAAAGCCTTGCTCATTGGTTACTGCAGGAACCTTCCTCCAATAGGAATCAGCATGATTCCTATTGGAGGAAGGTTCATGCAGTAACCAATGAGAGAGGCTTTCTAACTATCCCAGCGCTACCCGGGGCTGAATACGCAGCACACGCGGGTGTATGCGCGGGACTACTTACTTGCCGAGTGCCGATACTAGTATAACGGTCTGTAACAATCCCACCCGATCCTCTCCCTCTGCAGGACACCGTTGCGCGGGCCACATAAACTGGCCTCGCGGGCCACAAATGGCCCGCGGGCCGTAGGTTGGGCACAGCTGATCTAACCTATACTGGAGGCAACTATACCGACTACCTATACTGGAGGCACCTACCTGGCTAACCTATACTGGGGCACCTATGCCTGGCTACCTATACTATGCCTAGCTACCTATACTGGGGGGACCTATAGCTGGCTACCTACACTGAGTGCAACTAGACCTGGCTAACCTACACTGCAGACATGTATACCTGGCTTCGCGGGGGGCGCAATTTTAACCCTCGCCCTGGGTGTATTTTAGCCTAGAAACTGCCCTGCCTACAGTGGGCTGGAGGAAGCCCCAGGTAAGTGAAATCTTTTTGTTTCAGTCACTGCTCAGAGTCCCTTTAACCACTTGAGGACTCAGCCTTTACCCCCCCCCCCCCCCCCTTAAGGACCAGCATGTTTTTTTATGATCTGTGCTGGGTGGGCTCTGCAGCCCCCAGCACAGATCAGGTTGCAGGCAGAGTGATCAGATCACCCCCCTTTTTTCCCCCCTATGGGGATGATGTGCAGGGGGGGTCTGATCGCTCCTGCCTGCCTGGGTGTTGCGGGAGGGGCACCTCAAAGCCCCCCTCCGCGGCTAAATTCCCCCCCTCCCTCTCCTTCCTCTCACCCCTGGTGATCGGGGCTGCACAGGACGCTATCCGTCCTGTGCAGCCTGTGACAGGCTGTCCTCTGTCACATGGCGGCGATCCCCGGCCGCTGATTGGCCGGGGATCGCCGGTCTGCCTTACGGCGCTGCTGTAGCAGCAGCGTCGTTCAATGTAAACAAAGGAGACAAACGTCTCCTGCGTTTACATTTAGTCTGCGAGCCGCGATCAGCGGTTCGCAGAATATTCACCGAGACCCGCTCCGTGATCTAACAGGAAACGGCCGCTCGTGCGAGCGGCCTTTCCTGATTATTTAGGGAGGCACCTGGTGACGCAGATATGCGTCGCTGGTCCTCCAGCTAACACGGTATGAGTGTGCGGTCGGCAAGTGGTTAAAGGACCATTGTCGTGAAAATCTCCTATGTTGCTGTCACGTACAGTAAGTAGTAGAAATCTGACAGAATGGACAGGTTTTGGACTAGCCTATCTCCTCATGAGGCACTCAGGGTTTTCTTTATTTTCAAAAACACTTAGTGAATGGCAGTCCAACTGCCAAAAAATTGTGCAGCGAGCAGGGAGTCTGGCCAGCATCTTTTTATAAGTCTCTTTCACGGAGTGTCTTTATAAAGAATAAAGGCCATGCTGAGAATCCCCTATGTAGAGATGGATTAGCCCAAAAGCTGTAGGTAATCTCAGACTTTTACTACTTACTGTAAGTGACAGCAACATAGGAGAAAAGTAATTTATGGCTCATTTTACTCTGGAAAAAACATACTTCTTATTTGTATGTGTTTACATTTATTTTAAAATTTTCGCGACAGTGGCCCTTTAATGGTGAAATTTTAGCAAATGATTGACCTTTTGATACGATAATTGCGAATAGTGGGAAATGATTGGGAATCATCAACCGGATGTATAAATAGGTTGGAAAATATAACCTGATCATTTCAGATAGAATCGATCCACAAAACGGATACAAAAAAATGATTGGTAGATGTTGATTGGCACTATTAACACTCTCCAATCTGATCACAATTATCGGATCGGAACATCGATCATTTGCTAAAACTGGACCATTAATGGCCTTTTTAATATATCTTGCTATATTTTATACACAAACTGTACATAAAAGATTTTACTTTGTATTATTTTCATATCACTGTGGGATTTTTAACACAGTGAACAGTGATTTTCACTGGGATGACCTGTAAGATAAACAAAAAATACTTTCAAATGTACTATACTCGCTTTCATAGTCAACCCTCTGATGATTGTTGCATTATCTTCACTTTCTGTCTCTGGAAAAATGTCATGGCCTCAATGTCTTTCCCATTGCAGTGTCTCCTAGAAATAGCTTACTATAACTCAGTAAAAAATAATTCACTCTAAGCACAAGTTGCAGTTGGCTACCCGGCCGGCAGTGCGCATTTCACAGCAGCTATTTTATTTATAGACTTATCTGTGCAGTTTACTCCTGAACTTTTATTACAGAACTCTACAAGACCATTTGCCTCTCATTGTCATTGGGACCCAAATGAATCAACTAATCACATGGTGTTCACATTACTTCAGTTTACTGCAAATACTGAAATATATTTTAGTAAACCAGGAAAGTACCATTGTGAGACATTCTCCATGGATTAATTTTGGAAGGTAATCCAAATACCTCCTGAGCTGAGGACAATATGGAAGGTCCAAACTGTTTCAGTGGCTGGGAAGTGTACTGGTTAAGAGCTCTGTCTATAACACAAGAGACCAGGGTTCAAATATTGGCTCTTCCTGTTCAGTAAGCCAGCACCTATTCAGTAGGAGACATTGGGCAAAACTCCCTAACACTGCTACTACCTACAGAGTGCGTCCTAGTGGCTGCAACTCTGGAGCTTTGAGTCCACCAGGAGAAAAGCGTTCTGTGTCTTGTCTGTGTCAGTAGACAAAATTTGTTACAAAAGGTACAGTAACATACAAATAAGCTGTACTAGCAACAGTCTGATATTTCGGGCAATATGTCCCATTCAAGCTTGTGCAGCTAATGTACAGTATATGCCAATCATTTTGGACTTTATATATTGATTACTAACTTATATGGTTTGCAGGTGGTTCTGTGGTATGCTCACACCATCATATGACTTTGAGTGATCAGTCCAGATTTTGTGTCCCGTGGGATCAGAAATCTGTCTCTACAACCTTTGCTCCAGGAGTTTTCAAACATCTTCTGGACCTATGAAATAAGGAAGAGCAAAATGCATCTTTAAGACCTTTACTACTGGCTGGTATTTAGAGTATATGATGAGCGAGGAAGCTTACTTGCTTGTAAGCTCTTCCATTGTAAAAAGTGTCAAGACACGTGTCTTATCTCTTTCACACATTCATCATCTTTTTTTTCCATTGGTTGAAGAATACCTAAGTGGTAACATATTTTAGGAAAAAATAGGTCCACATCAGGCCTGCATCCACTGCAGTGATTCTTTTTTTAAGTAGTGCTTACTTAGCTCTAACTCTGTGTTCACCATTATACCTATTTGTACTGTAGCCAGTGCTGACGGATGCAAAGCTTTTAATGTTTACTTGCCCATCGCTCATTTTAGCCATTAAATTAGAGCTAGCTGCTTTTCATATAGGTAACATATTTCTGTCAGAAATATTGCTCTTCCAGCTAATTCAGTTGTTGCTGACAAAATATATTTCCAGGACATTATAATGTGTTTTTGTAAAACCTTTCTGGCTGTAAATATAATTTTTTAAGTTGCTGAATATAATGTGACGCACGGTAGAATTGTTTTGCTTTAGCAGTCAAAGTTTATTAAGAATGTACAAGGAACTTGCTAATAAGAATATGATCGTGAAATGGAGGAAGTAGTGAAGACTTGAGAGGAGAAAAAGTAGCAGGAAACTAGTATTTCTCCTCCCCCCCCCCCCCCCCCACAGGAAAACCCCCTTGACAATCGCAGCATGTTTATAAATCCATGAAGGGTCACTAACAACATTATTGAAGAGGAAATAAACTAAAACTTAAACCCTAGTGCGCCCACAGCATTAAAAATACGAAAGTGAAGATGTCTGATAGTGGGGGCCTGTCATGGTGGTGATGTATAACACTGGGGGCCTGTCATGGCGGTGATGTCTGATACTGGGGGCCTGTCATGGTGGTGATGTATCATACTGTGGCCTGTCATGGTGTTGATGTCTGATACTGGGGGCCTGTCATGGTGTTGATGTCTGATACTGGGGCCCTGTCATGGTGGTAATGTCTGATACTGGGGGCCTGTCATAGTGGGGATGTATGATACTGGGGGCCTGTCATTGTAGTGATGTCTGATACTGGGGGCCTGTCATGGTGTTGATGTCTGATACTGGGGGCCTGTCATGGTGTTGATGTCTGATACTGGGGGCCTGTCATGGTGGTAATGTCTGATACTGGGGGCCTGTCATAGTGGGGATGTATGACACTGGGGGCCTGTCATGGTGGTGATGTCTAATACTGGGGGCATGTCATGGTGGTGATGTATGACACTGGGGCCTGTCATGGCGGTGATGTCTGATACTGGGGGTCTGTCATGGTGGTGATGTCTGATACTGGAGGCCTGCCATGGTGGTGATGTCTAATACTGGGGGCATGTCATGGTGGTGATGTATGACACTGGGGCCTGTCATGGCGGTGATGTCTGATACTGGGGGCCTGTCATGGTGGTGATGTCTGATACTGGGGGCCTGTCATGGTGGTGATGTCTGATACTGGAGGCCTTCCATGGTGGTGATGTCTGATACTGGGGGCCTGTCATGGTGGTGATGTCTGAAACTGGGGACTGTCACGATGGAGATGTCTGATACTGGGGGCCTGTCATGGTGGTGATGTCTGATACTGGGGGCCTCTCATGGTGGTGATGTATGACACTGGGGCCTGTCATGACGGTGATGTCTGATACTAGAGGCCAGTCATGGTGGTAATGTCTGATACTGGGGGCCTGTCATGGTGGTGATGTCTGATACTGGGGGCCTGTCATAGTGGTGATCTCTGATACTGGGGACTGTCACGATGGAGATGTCTGATACTGGGGGCCTGTCATGGTGGTGATGTCTGATACTGGGGGCCTCTCATGGTGGTGATGTATGACACTGGGGCCTGTCATGGCGGTGATGTCTGATACTGGGGGCCTCTCATGGTGGTGATGTATGACACTGGGGCCAGTCAAGGTGGTAATGTCTGATACTGGGGGCCTGTCATGGTGGTGATGTATGACACTGGGACCTGTCATGGCGGTGATGTCTGATACTGGGGGCCTGTCATGGTGGTGATGTCTGATACTGGAGGCCTGTCATGGTGGTGATGTCTGATACTGGGGGCCTGTCATGGTGGTGATGTCTGATACTGGGGACTGTCACGATGGAGATGTCTGATACTGGGGGCCTGTCATGGTGGTGATGTCTGATACTGGGGGCATGTCATGGTGGTGATGTATGACACTGGGGCCTGTCATGTCGGTGATGTCTGATACTAGAGGCCAGTCATGGTGGTAATGTCTGAAACTGGGGGCCTGTCATGGTGGTGATGTCTGATACTGGGGGCCTGTCATAGTGGGGATGTATGATACTGGGGGTCTGTCATTGTGGTGATGTCTGATACTGGGGGCCTGTCATGGTGGTGATGTCTGATACTGGGGGCCTGTCATGGTGGTGATGTCTGATACTGGGGGCCTGTCATGGTGGTGATGTCTGATACTGGGGACTGTCACGATGGAGATGTCTGATACTGGGGGCCTGTCATGGTGGTGATGTCTGATACTGGGGGCCTGTCATGGTGGTGATGTATGACACTTGGGCCTGTCATGGCGGTGATGTCTGATACTAGAGGCCAGTCATGGTGGTAATGTCTGATACTGGGGGCCTGTCATGGTGGTGATGTCTGATACTGGAGGCCTGTTATAGTGGTGATGTCTGATACTGGGGGCCAGTCATGGTGGTAATGTCTGATACTGGGGGCCTGACATGGTGGGGATGTCTGATACTGGGGGGTCTGTTATAGTGGTGATGTCTGATACTGGGGGCCTGTCATGGTGGTACGTCACCTAGCGCTAAATTGGGCACTTTCAGCTAAGTGTACCGCAATGTGGGAAGTATAAACTTCCCCACAGAGTTTCATTAGGCTGCGGTAGCAGTGCGTCAATTTGACACATCGCTTCATCGTGAAAGGGACCTCAGTTGGAACTCCCTTATGATTTTACATTGGCTCTTCAAAACCTAGGTTATAGGTAAGGAAGCCACTAAGCGTATATGGGAATCTTCCCTTGGTTGCTGGTATTTAGAAGAAGGAAGTAGTTCCACTTACGTGTACTACGAGGCGGGTGTGTGGCATCACAAACGTACCTGGTGCCACGTGGTACAGGTATTTGATAACGGGGGTGACAGTAGATGAAGCAGGGATTAATGCCAGCAAAGGGGACACACTGTGGCCCCGAAACGGTTGTTGGTTTATTTTGAATGGATTGTTGTCACGATATGTGAATAAACAAAAAGAAGTTATTCTGAAAGACTGAGCATGCGGACCTTCTGGATTGCTTTGATTTCTACTACCACATTCCAGCACCTCGTAAATGGTGTGCAACTCACACTGTGCTCTTGGTACTTAGGCCAGCAGCAACGTCATTACCGCCGTGCATTCAATTGAGTAGGGATGCTCACTGAGAACTTGTGATCATGGAATAGCCGTGGACCACAAGCATTTTTCCAGTATACGGCTTCTAAATCCGAAGCCGTGGAGCATGTTTCCAGTTTGTGATTTTGATATACGGATACATTCACGATTGTGAACACGGTGGGAAAGCGCGTTCACGATCATGAACATGGCGGGGAACGCCGTGGTTAGGTCGTGATTAGTGGAAATGGGCGAAAATGACTTCCCTGGGCCAATCAGAGGCCCCCAGCCAGGCCCTAGCAACCAATCATATGAGGGGAGGCTATATCCTCCCCTCCTGTATATAAAGCGGCCATGATGAAAAGCTCTGTCCTTGCTAGACTTTAGCACTGAGTGCATCATCTCCAGGCCATTGTTGCTTCAGTATGCACTTCTCCTAACATTGCTCTGACACTGTACTTGTCAGTTGTATTTAGCTAGCTAGCCTGTTAGTGATTTAGTATTACTTCAGTTTGCTGTAGTCAGTGTAGTCATAGTGAGAGTGTACGGATTACTGTGCTGAGTGCAGGCAGGCAGGTTCAGACTGATTATACTGCTGTAATACTCTATACTTGTTATCTTGCTGAGCCAACCAGCCAGTGATCAACTTGAGTTACTGTCACTGGTCAATCACTAGTACGTTTAGTCAGTGAGTGATATTGTACTGTTCTATTAGTGCACTGCAGGCAGACCTCTGTCCACTCATTTTTGTGTTATATATTATTTTACTGTATCACTTGTATTCAGCTCATATCCAGTGATCAACTTCAGTTAGTTGCAGTCACTGTCAGTGTTCAGTCACTAAGTTTACTCATTGACATTGTACCGTACTGTTAGTGCAGGCAGTTAATTTGCTGTGCGTATAGTGCAGTCAAATTGCGGCGATGTCCAGTGATTTGGGAGTTCTATTACAGTGTATTCAGTATATTCAGTATTTGTGAATTGCACCGTCTGCGCATTTGTTTGTTTGTTTTGTTCTCTTCTGAAAAATCAATAAAAGCCCCCTGTTATATTCAATTTGTCCCCATGCCCACACAGGTAATGACTGTAAAAAGCAGCACACTTTCTTCACCTTGAAATCTTGTGCATAGTATACAACATGTCTGGCTGGGGTCGTGGGTGTGGCAGAAGAGGGAGTGCCATTGCCTCCGCCAGTTCTGGGACTGGTCCACGGCCAGGGAGGCTCAGCTGTAGCAGGTGCTGCAGAAAGACGTCTATATGCAGCACTGCCTGGGCCGAGTCAGCCGACACCGGTGTCACCCATTTTCAGCACCTTGGCTCTATGCTGTGTGGTCGTTCAGGAGTTTGACTCACAGGCATTGATGAACATGATGATGGAGGAGCAGCCCATCATGGGTTTCTCGCTGCTGATATTGTGTTTAAGTACTAAAGTCTGTGTTCCCACAGCCAGGGTCCACGGATTATTATTGATGTCCCAACTCGCTGGAACTCCACTCTGGTGATATTGGAGCGGCTGTTGAAGCACAGGACGGCTCTTACCAAGTAAATATGTAGTGAAGAGAACCAGCAACTCCAAGTGATTATCACTGCATCTCAGTGGACACAGATGCAGCAAGTGTGCCTGGTCCTGACTCCATTCTTGCATTCCTCTTGGAAGCATTCCCCCAGCCTTTCACCCCCACTTTTGCTGGTTTGCCAACCCAGCCTGCGGGCGCCACCAGCAGCAGCAGCAGCCGGCGCCACGGAGACCTGCTGAGCCTAAGCAAGTGCCTGTATGCAGTGCAGCTGCCCAGAGCAGAGGTGCCAGACACAGCATCCTTCTCCAACCAGCACCAGTAGCAACTGACCAGTCTGTGTTCCCAACACCAGGGTCCACGGATACTTACAATTTTTGGGCACAATTCTCATGCTGTGGTGCCACCAGTGAGGTTCCATACCACTCTTCTTTCTGTGCTGCTGCAGAGTGCTGCTTAGCCCTCCTGCTGCCGCCTCTCATGTCGTACTATTAAACGACAACAGCAGTCTGTGTACCCACCACTAGGGTGCAGGGATGCTTCAATTTTTGAGATGATTTATCGTGCTGTGGTGCCCCTGTGAGGTGCCATACTACTCCTCTTTCTGTGCTGCCGCAAAGTGCTGCTTAGCCCTCCTGCTGCCGCCTCTCATGTCGTACTAATAAACGACAACAGCAGTCGGTGAACCCACAATCAGGGTCCAGGGATGCTACAATTTGTGGGACGATTAATCGGACAGACAACTTTGCTGCCATATCATTGCTATCGCTGCAAGAGGGGGAAAAAAATTGACGAATACCTCTGGGGTTTTTTGGGCGTCGCCCACTTGTCTCATCCTCCTCCCTCCAGTGGTACCACCACTGCCATTGGGACTCACTATCACCTCTGCGATTGCTTAAAGTGTATTTCCCTGTTTAAAAACAATTATTATCAATTAATAGCCACATTTCAAGTGTTGATTTCACTTTAACATCCATTTTCTCAAAGTTATCTTAAGTTGTAGCCACTGATCACCTTTATAATCCATGCTATTTTGGGGATTGTAGCATGTATGGGGGCTTTGCTATTAACGTTAAAAGAAAATCTGGATCACGGCCGTTATTGACTCATTCACGGCGAAAATCCGGTTCGAATTTGTGATTCAGTTTCAAATCCAGATTGTAATCACGACGTTTCCAGATTTTTTTTTTTTAATCCCGATTTTAATCACAACGGTTCCAGATTTTTTTTAAGCCACGGCCGGGTTTGTCGAATCTGTGGATGAGGGAATCCGGTATTTCTGGATTTGCTCGAATTTGTGGATAGGGGTATCCGAGCACCACTACAATCGAGCACTTTCTACAGAGATTTTCCAGCATGCTCGATTGATGCATTTGGCTGATTTCGGCCAAAAATCAATCAGATTATCAGTCGGGAAGACATGTTGCAGCACTGATTTTCAATCTAATCAGATGGCGGATTAGGCCGCAAAATCGCTAGATGTATGGCCACCTTTAGAAAAACCAATGTGTTTTTCAAATTAAATACAGTTAATTGAAAGCATCACAAACTAATGATTGTTCAAAAAAATAAGCTTATATTCCACTTGACTCCACGACAGGTCCACCAGGAGACTGGACCGCCCATCCCTGGGACAGGAAGAACAGACAAAGTTTAAATAGCCACCTCCCACTGCCTACCTTCAGTGTTCTTCCTGTCCCCGGGGAGAAAAGACAGAGTTTCCTGGGCTGCCGGGGCCAGAGGGTGAGTCTGGGGGAATGCCGTGGCCGCCTGGTTGCATACCTCTTAGGAGGAGATCCCAGGCGACCTCCGTGGTTAGGCGCAGCGCTCCCCTTTGATCGGAACTCCGCTCCACTCTGTGGGTATGGAAGTTCCTCCGCTTGTTGCGGCACACGCGAAGGTGCGTTCCAGAGCGGGCGGACATCCCATAACGCAGCTTCCGGCGGAAGGCATCAATCCCGGCTCATCCGCCGGTGGGGGCGGACCAGGCTGCACGTGCGCTGTGCGGCGTCTATTACAAATAGACATTTGTGATAGTCAGTAGCAGCCTTAACAGTCTCTGACTAAGGCTGCTGGAAGGATCCACCGCTCCCTCTGCCATGGAGCTTTCCTCCTTTCAGGCCGTGGGGCCAGCCGCACAAGCCAGTTCAAGCCAAGTAAGTACTTTGATACTAGCTGGGGATAGCAAGTTTGTTGGCAGCTCACTTATGGTGGTTATTTTCTTTCTTTCATAACCCAAGACCTGCTTCCTTCATGGATGAATCTGAATCCAGGGCCTGTGGGATCTGTCGTAAAAAAACTTGCTGTTTCCTATCCAAAACCCTTATGTAATGCTTGCATTTTGTCTGTGGTGAAGCATGAAGGGAGAGACATGTTTAATAGTATGCTTACTAAATTTCAGGATCAATTATCTGAAAAATTTCTAAATGCTAATGTTTCCACTGCTTTACCATCGGAGTCTAGGGTATCTCAGAAAGATGAGGATGCTGATTTACCTAGACCATTTCAACAGCCAAGGGTTTTGGAGTCCTCCACGGAGGAAGCGGAGCCAGCTGGGGGGTCTTCTGGCCAGGAAGACGAGACACCAAGGTGCTCCTCTAGGGGTAAATTTAAACTACTCCCTGAACAGTCAGATGAATTATTGGAGTTCATTTATTCTGCTCTTAAAGCGGAATATAACCCTGCATTTCAACTTTGCTCTAAAACATTATTTACAGTATATTATATGCAACCAGCATTTTTTTTTTTTTACTAGACCAGCATTGGAAGGATTACACAGTGCTTTAAAATTCCTGGAGATTTCTGCAGACGCATCCGAAGCTGACATAGATACATTTTGTTTACATCAATGTATCTAAGTGTTGAATGTGACTCACTCTCTCTCACTGAGAAGGAACTGGAGGACAGCCAAAGAGTGTGTAACATTTCTCAATAGATACATTTGACTAAATAGAATGTAACAATCTGAACTTCTGCATATCTCTCCATGGAACTTTAAACCTCTGTGTTTAACCCTTCCAATGCTGGTCTAGTAAAAAAAAAATGCTTTTTGCATATAATATGCTGCAAATAATGTTTTAGAGCAAAGTTGAAATGCAGGGTTATATTCCGCTTTAATATTCAGTCTGATTTTTCGAAACCCTCTACGGTAAAAGATGAGATGTATTCGGAACATTTAGTGTTTAAAGGGTTAGTGTTTCCGGTTCAACAGAGTGGAAGGAACCAGATAAAAAGCTGGTAATTATGAATTGTTAAAAAAAAAAGCTGGTAATTAACAAAGCGTTTAAAAAAAAAGACGTTATCCATTCAACGAAGAGGAACAGTCTAAATGGACAAAATGTCCAATACCTTGCCATTTCAAAATTGTCTAAAGACGCATCCATCCCATTTGAAGACACAGGTGCTGTCAGATATCTTTCTGACAGAAAAATGGAAGCTCTTCTTAAGAAATCATGGGAAGCGGTTTCCGCCTCATGTGTACCTAACTTAGCAGCGACCTGTACTGCTCGGTGCCTGATCATTTGGTTGCAGGAATTGCAATCTCTTTTGAAGAGTAGTTCTCCACCTGAGAATATTTCTCAATCAGTTGCGACGTTGAAACTTGCTGCAAAATTTCTGGCAGATGCATCTAGCGAAGCGGTCAGAATTTCTGCCCGTAGTGTAGCGTTAATTAACTCTGTCAGAGGATTCCTGTGGCTAAAAAATTGGGATGGGGATGGTGTCACAAAACAAAGACTTTGCGCCCTACTGTTTGAAGGAAAATTGCTGTTTGGCTCTGCTTTAGAGTCTGTACTCGAAAGAGCAGGTGAAAGGAAAAAAGTTTTTCCAGCGAGTAAGAAAAATAAATCTTCCAAAAAGAGATTTCAGGCCCCTAGGAGGAGTCAGAAAATTTATTCTGGCAAAAAATGGCAAAACAAAAAGGATAAAACAAAAGGTTTCCTCTTCAACCCCAAACCCTCAGACAACCCCTCCAAACCACAGTCAGAACAATGACTATACTGAGGTGGGGGGCAGGCTAAAAAAAATATTTCTGGCATGGCAGAAGGTATCAAACAACAAATACATCTGCAGAACCATCAAACATGGTTACAAAATTCAATTTACGCAAGTTCCCCGAGATCTTTCAGGGTAACGAGCTCTCTTCGGTGTCCAGTCCAGCAGGCGGCAATGGAAAAGGCTCTGGGATCTCTTTTCCAGAAGGGGGTTGTGGAAGAAGTTCCTTCACCAGAGAGGAGGAAAGGTTTTTATTCCACTCTCTTTCTGCTTCCGAAGCCGAACAGCGACTTTCACCTTATCATAAATCTTCGGTCTCTAAACCAGTTTGTGAAGTACAAGAAATTCCGCATGGAATCCATGCACTCCACAATTCTTCTGCTTTGGGAAGAACTACTTCATGGCGTCCATCGATCTGATGGATGCATACTATCATGTCCCCATCCAATGCACTGGAAGTATTTGAGAGCTGCCGTAAAGATCCTTCACATCTAGTTCAAAGCTCTCCCGTTTGGGATTTCAAGTGCTATCAGGATCTTAACAAAGATCATGACAGAGGTAGCGGCCTTTATAATAATGCAGAAGATTATTCTAGTTCCCTATCTAGACGATCTTCTGATAGCGGCACAAACAAAAGATCTGCTCCAGGAGCATATCCAGATTGTGCTTGGAGTTCTGAAGGATCTGGGATGGATTCTAAATGTTCAGAAATCCGATCTAATTCCAGGACAAGAAAAGACCTTTGTAGGAATCTCACTGAATTCAATCTTGCAGATCTCCTGTTTGAAAACAAGGTCGATCCATTAATTGAAAGTACTTCTGAGAACAAAGTCTGTCACAAGAAGACAGGCTATGAGTCTCCTGGGAAAATGTTCAGCTTGTATCCCATGCCAGGAAACCTGTTACCTCCTCTATCTATCTTAGGGCTGGTGCACACCGAGCGGCTTTTTGGGCGTTTTCAGATCCGCTTGCGGCTGCGGATCTGCTTGGTCAATGTATCTCAATGGGGTGGTGCACACCAGAGCGGCAGGCGTTTTGCAGAAACGAAAAATGCCTGGGTGAGGCATTTTTTGGATTGCGGATGCGTTTCTGCCTCAATGTTAAGTATAGGAAAAACGCAAACCGCTCTGAAAAACGGCACTTCAGAGCGGTTTTGCAGGCGTTTTTGTTACAGAAGCTGTTCAGTAACAGCTTTACTGTAACAATATATGAAATCTACTATACTGAAAACCGCAGCAGCAATCCGCAAAACGCTAGCAAAACGCCTCATAAAAATAAAAAAAAGCGTTTAAAAATCTGCTAGCGTTTTGCGGATCTGCTAGCGGGTTTTGGTGTGCACCAGCCCTTAGAGTTTGGAAAGTATTTTGTAAATTTAACAAAAACTCTCCGGAGAATTTAATTTCTCAATTCCAAATATCCTAGATTTCCTACAGAAAGCCAGAAAGGATTAGGGATGGGTTTAAAGTTGAACACTCTCAAAGTACAGCTTGCTGCTTTGGAGGCCTATTTTGATGTTCCATTTTCATCAAATTCTTTGATTAAAAGATTAATCAAGGGGGTTAAAAGGAAGACAGTAGTGAAGAAAACTACCGTCCCTCCTTGGGATCTGAATTTAGTTCTAAACTCCATCATTCAGTTTCCTTTTGAACCTTTGGATCAAATATCCATGAAGGATTTAACCCTAAAAACGTGTTTTTTGGTAGCAATCACTACGGCCAGGCGTATCGGAGAAATACAGGCCCTTTGTATCAATCCGCCTTTTATGTCTATCCAAGAAGATATAATTAAATTTCAGTTACCTCCTTCGTTCACTCCGAAGGTGATGTCGGATTTCCACAGAGAGCAGGAAATCTTCATTCCCGAATCCTTCAAACAAAAAAGAGGAAAGATTTTGCTCACTGGATGTGAGAAAAATAATTTTACTTTATTTGGACAAAACTTCTTCCTGGAGAAAGGAAGATAATTTGTTTGTTCAGTTTCAGGGTGCCCAAAAAGGGTTAAAAGCGTCCAAAAGTACGCTCAACAATTGGTTGAAACTTTGTATTGACAAAGCATATGAGATTGCAGGAAAGCCAGCACCAAAGAATGTAAAGGCTCATTCTACTAGGGCTGTCTCATCTTCCTGAGCAGAGAGAAACTCTGTTTCTGTTGTACAAATTTGTAAAGCAGCCACATGGTCTTCCTATGATACGTTCATAAAGCACTACTGTTTGGATCTACCAAGCAATCAGAACTTGGGTTTTGGTCGTAAAGTACTGTCTGCAGTTGTCTCTTCCTGAGGGAGGTAATATTGTATATCTCCTGGTGGACCTGTCGTCGAGTCAAGTGGAAGCTTACAATTACTCTAACCTGGTAATTGGGTTTCCACCAGTGGCGTAGCTAAGGAGCTGTGGGCCCCGATGCAAGTTTTACAATGGGGCCCCCCAAGCACTCTATACATAACAATTTATACGGCGCACCAAAATCTGCCAATGGCAACTACAGTGTCAGAGGTGCAAGAAGGGCATGGGGAACAGTTTGTTAATGATTACCACCATTCAAAGTATCTACAGAAGTCATTATTATGAGCATAGGACCAATAGAGAGCTAATTCTGTAGTTAAGGGAGGGCCCTTCGGGGCCCCTCTGGCCCAAGGGCCCCGATGCGGTCGCTACCTCTGCACCCCCTATTGCTACGCCCCTGGTTTCCACGCTGACTCCACGACAGGTCTGTTACCCACCCACAACTCAAACGGTGGTAAGTCTCCTACCCTTACATGGTGATAGTCTAAGCACTGAAGGTAGGCGGTGGGAGGTGGCTATTTAAACTTTGTCTATTCTTCCTGTCCCAGGGATGGGCGGTCCAGTTTCCTGGTGGACCTGTTATGGAGTCAGCGTGGAAACCCAATTACCAGGTGAGAGTAAGTGTAAGCTTCAATCAATTCAAAATTATAAACCTAAACCTTATAACTTCAATTTACAAAATGTTAAAAAAAATAATAAGATTGTCTGTCTATAGTTCCAAATATACCTTAACCTTTGCCCTCACTCTGAGAGAGATGGGCTTCAAAATCTACTGTTCTCATTCTGCTGCTTGAACTGTCCAATTCAATATTCTATCACTTCTTATTAGAAAAGTATCAGACTATAAAATACAGATTGACTATATATATATATATATATATATATATATATATATATATATATATATATATATATACAGGGCCGGATTTAGGCCAAGGGCCTCATAGGCCATGGCCTAGGGCACCACAGGAGCAAGGGCATCAAAGCAGCAGGCTAAACTGGTGCAACATTTGCAAGCTTGCAAATGTTGCCATGCAGGGAGATAAGTCAAGCGCTTGACCGCGGTACTCTGCTGCTAGCCACCTGTGCAGCAGCCACCTTACTCTCTGTTTGCATTGTGGCCGGCGGCTATGGATTTGTGCTGCATTGGAGACAGAAAGGAAGAAGAAGCTTCTAGACTGGAGACAAGCGGAGGAATGGGTGACACTGATGGCTGCTGCGGTGAGAGGGCGAGCTAACTACCTATACTGAAGGGGGGGGGGAGGAGGGATTAAGGGAGTCATCTGGCTACCAATACTAGAGGGAAGGGGGGAGGGGTCATCTCGCTACCCATACTGAAGGGGGCGGCTGGTAACAATGGCCTTGGGCGGTAAAGAGTACAAATCTGACCCCCTGTATATGTATATAATACACATTTATTCATTTACCCATAATACAATCGTATCACAACAATCATGTATCACAATTGTCCATAAACAGTTTTTCTTAGGCGTGCAGAGATGATAAAAGTCACATATTTGCATAGGGAAGATTATAGACATGGATACCGCTTATGTTAGCTGTGTACATAAAATCCTAAGTCTTTTATGCAGCTAGCTTGCTTGAGTGATGGAATAAGCCATAGGCCTTCACTGCCTGACCTACATGCATTGGACTGACTGATTAGAAGGCTGCATGCAACCATAAACAGTCTATAAAGAGCCCTCCAGTTTTACAGCAGCGCACAATCATTGAATATAATTATCACCACCCAATGCAATAAAACTAAACAGAGAGGGAAAAAAAACTGTATAAAAATAGAAAGGTGTTTTATTGCCACTGTCTAAAAAAAGAAAAAGACTAGGCTGTCTCTCAGCATTCATTTCAATCTCCTTCCCCAGCATGGCTCATCATATATTGCTGAGCATCTGCAGCCTGCAGGACATGAAGGTCTATATACTCACTATCCCCTGGTCTTAAGTAACATAGCATCTGCTTGCATTTAACAGTAAAGCAATTATGAGGAAATGACAAGCAGAAGTTTTCTTTTTTGGTCATTGCTGTTAATGCAATTTAATAATCCATTTAGCCGTGTGGTGAATTCATATCTTACATTACAGCTTGATGGCCAGAGACAACAAACATGCCGTTTAATGCACATCACTTAGCATGAACGTAGCGGTAAGCACAGCTCCTGTTTGAGGGCAGAGAAATATTGATTGCTGGATGAGCTATTATCCTGCCTACAGAAGCCGGATCCCTGGTAACTGTCTACTGAGCTCATGGTGTAGTTCTGTATACACGATTACAGGATGATACAATTCAGCCATCACCTTAAAGTGGACCTGAGCTTTTGCAAAGAACAGACTGCAAAGTGTTCATTCCATATCGAAATGCTGTAGAAATCAGCCGCACTGAGCTGTGTTTGTTTATTTAGATTCAGTTGAGTGTAATTATCTCTAGGAGTGTGTAATCAGTAGGCATGACTCACAGTGCCTTGGCACTGCTATACAGGAAGACATATGCTTTAACCCTTCCTTTGTTTCCTGAAAGTTCATCCAGTAAGTTTTCAGGCCTCATTTTTGGGGGGATTTTTTTGCATTGTAACTAAAAAAAATTTCCCTGATTGTTTTCATACTGTGCCTAATCTTTTAGAGCAGAGAGGAAGTTCTGAGCTCAGATCCACTTTAAAATCAAGCTACAATTTACCTTAAAATAGATCCAATCTCTTGCACAGGACAGAAGAGAAACAAAGAGAAATGCACCCTGCATGTAATTAGAGAGTTTAGTGTCTAATCCCCCCTCATCTGTGTCTAATCACAAGTTGTAATTTGATCCCTCAGTTGTGTCAGCTGACTGCCACAGCAGAGAGGCTAATTGGAAAGCACAGGATGCTAACAATATTTTTGCTTCCATGAAAGCAGGAAGTAGAAACACTGCAGAATTATTGCAGGATTTGTATCAGTTTTAACAAAGAAATGTTTTTCTTTAAAGGTTATTATGCTGTTGCATTTTTTTTTTCAAGCAGAGAGTAAGTTCTGTGTTAAGGTCTGCTTTAAAATCCACCTTTCACTGAGGTTCCAATATTACATGACTTAGTGATGTGTGTGTATATTACTAAAGCATCGTAATGTTTCTTTTCTTTTTTTTTTACTTAAGTAAACAGTGCCTTTATTTGCCCTCAATAAAAGTTATTGCTCTTGAGTTTCCTCATATAGTTTCTGAGCCTAGGTACACATTCACATGATCTCTGCTGCCAAAGTGATGGATATGTCACATCACCAAGGACTGCAGGCAAAATAGAATGTGTGTTTTGTTTTAGAACAGACAGATCCTGTTTGGCCACTGGGGGCTCTGAGCTCAACATCTCTGGGGCCGTTGTGCTGTTTGCATTGGAGCTACCTGGTGGGAGGCATTAACCATAATGACTTTCATAAGAACTTAATAAATTATTCAGAATACCCATATTACTCTAATTATCCTCAGAAACACTTCTTATATGTATACATTGCTATATATTAGTGTGTAATCTCCCCCTCTAGCGGATCTCCCATCTTCCTTCAGTCCTGATACACCAATCTCCTCCGCAGTCTTCACCCTATGTGGTTCATCCTCGCTCAGCCGAGGGATTACAAGTACATCGTCCCAGCACTCGGTTACACCCAGGTCTTTAAAGGGAACCCGAGGCGAGAGAGATATGGAGGCTGACATATTTATCTCCTTTTAAATAAGGATAATCTGAAGCCTATTGAAATACTTTGTTTTACCTGCTATTTATGTTAAGCAATGTTAGCAGTGCTGAAATGCCGCATTCCAGTGGCAGAACGAGGTCGTTATACCCCCCAAATACTGGGGCAAAATTCCATGACTTTCCAGGTTGTGGATTTTGCTGTCTGGGGAGGCAGAGCTTTGCGCTGTAGCTCTGCCTCTACTGGAGTCAATCTCCGCGGATCTCCACCTCTTCTCGCCCCCTCAGTGAAAGTAGAATGAAAGGGGAGGGGAGAGGCGGTGATCGGCGGAGATTGACTCCAGTAGAGGCAAAGCTACAGCTCAAAGCTCTCCCAGGAAGCAATTCCACGATTTTTTCCCCGGAAATTTGGGGGGTATAAAGCCCTTGTTCTGCCGCGGGAATGCAGCGTTTCAGCACTGCTAACATCGCTTAGCATAAATAGTAGGTAAAAATAAGTATTTTAATAGGCTTCAGTCTCTCTTTAAATAATGCACATTGCCTGGCTGTCCTGCTGATCCTCTGCCTCTAATACTAATAAGCCATAGACCCTGAACAAGCATGCAGAACAGAAATATAAGCAGGGCTGTCAGGCAAATGGTATTGTTTAAAAGGAAATAAATATGGCAGCTCCCACAGGTCTCACAACACGAGTTCCTTTTAAAGTGTAACTGTCGGGCATAAAATCAAAAATCAATTATTTATTTTTATCTGGTAAGAAAGTAATAAGGATGCTAATCAGGCAATCCAAAAGTTAAAATCACTATTATCTTGTTGATAAATTATCATTCCCCAGTTTACATGACTCTTATTTGGTACACAGAAAATTTGATACACAAAAGAGAAGTTGCAGGGCATGCTGGGGTTGTCTTTTTTTGTTTCTCTACTTCCCCTCAGACTTAACTAATGCATCCTGATTGGCTGAAGTCTCTTTCCCTCCTGTTTTCCCCTCCCATACCTCTGTTTCTCACTGATTGGCCAAAATTTCTCAGGCTGAAACAATGCACTTTCTATAGTGAAGGGTGGGCGAATCAGGCAGAGGAGAATAAGGGCGGATATTACATCAGGACTGGCTTCAAAATAGCCACAGTAAATATGGAAACTATCTAGAATAGGATTCTCTACTTTTCCTTTATAAAATTCACAGGAATCATAATGTGGACAGTGCAATACATATGTTATGTACGTAGAGCAAGTATTTATCTACTTTTATATATATGTTTTTTTCTCCTGAGATAGTATGGCTGACAGCTCCTCTTTAAGTGCCAAGGTATCAAGACTGATGCTGAAAAGGTCAAAGTACCACTTGAACCCCAATAGATAGAAACAGGCAGAAAGATATAACAGTCCTGGTCAGCAACAGGTGATCATAATAGCAAGGTACAGAATCTTGGATCGTTAGCCATTCCAGTAGCAATCTAGGGGTCTACATGGTAGATCATATAATTACGGCACCAAAGAATAAGGCAATATCAGGTCAGGTTCAGTTCCAAAAGTCAGTCCAGTCCGCAATCCAATAAACAGGGTCAAGTGGTAAAGCAAGGTCATGTACAAATAATCCATAAAATTCACACCCAGCAGAGTAGCACAAGGTAGTTATCACTATCACGGACAATGATACAATGAGCAGAGAAGCCTACTATAGGCAGAGAGCATCATGGAACCACAAATTACAGCATCTAATTGGCTGCTTCAATGTAATTCAATCTATGCCCGCATCACTCCTTTTTGGGCACTAATAGCGCTGTCTGTCACCAAAAGAAGAGAGAAGAGCCATGCCCCCGCATCTAGAAACACTCTGGCAGGGGTCACACTTGTCGGCTTTCATGCGCGTTTTCTGCACAAAAAACTGATTTAAACTGAGAACTCATGTTAATCAATGGGTTAGGTCACACTTGAATGCAGATTTCGTTCGCAGAAAAAAAAAACGACATCTTGCGCAATTTGTCAGTTTTCTCTATAAATGACAATAGCTTCTGTAAAGCAGGGAGTTGCACTTGTCTTTCTTTCTGAAGAGTGTCGAAAACTGAAAGAGAAGTGTGTTCCCTGCCTCTGAGCCGTGCACGGCTCCTGGGAATGTCCCGCCGGCCTGACCCGGAAGCTGGCTGCACGGGCTGGTTTCGGAGGACGTGGACTCGCAGTGGGCTTGAGCAAACGGTAAGTTTCTTACACTATGATGTCATGCAGCCTTCTCCCCCAGTGAGACCAAGTGTTTTCCTATTCACTTTAGAGAGGGAAAAAAAAACATTCCACAGTGATTCACCATGCCAGCAGTAATGATGCAGACATCTCTGAGGGCTCGTTTCCACTATCGCGAATCCGCATGCATCCAACGCATGCGGATTCGCACACATGTAATGCAAGTGGATGGGCCTGTTTCCACTGTAGCGTTGTTGAGGTGCATTTTTTTCAGCGGTGAAAAAATGCACAAAAGAGCCACAGAATTTGCCTGCGAGTGGAATGCATGCGAATGACATGCAATGTATTTAATAGGGAAATCGCAAGCGTTTTCCCCATGCGTTTTTTTGGTGCGAATTCACATGCGAATTCGCATAGGTACCAATGTAAATTCACACAGGCAGTGACATGGTTAAAATCGCATATACCCTCACCTATGCGAAATCGCATGCGAATTCGCGGCAAAAAACGCATGAGGAATCGCATCCGCATGCGATTTCATCAGTGGTGGAATCCAGGCGATTCCGCACTGCAATAGTGGAAACGAGCCCTGATAAAGGTAAGTATGTTAATCAGGAGCTAAGATTTTACAATGGGCAACCACTGACAATCATTTATTAATGATTATTATTAATAATTATTATTATTAATAAAAAGTGCAAAAATAAGTAATTGTATTCATCAAGATCTGTACAGTAAAGTTACTACCGGTATTTAAAGAGACACTGAAGCGAAAAAAGAATTATGATATCATGAATTGGTTGTGTAGTACGGATAATTACTAGAACATTGGTAGCAAAAAAAATATTCTCATATTTTTATTTTCAGTTATACAGCTTTTTTTTTTATAACATTGCATCATTCTCTAATATTTTAAGTTTACACATTACTCAGCATTCTACAGGCCCTAAACATTTTTACAGAACAGGCAGTGAACTTTTGACCTGTCCTGAACTGTTCTCTGCAAAAGAAAAACACAATACAGCTGAGATAACCTAATCAGAAGTCAGAGCTCTCATGGCTATTTGCATAGATAACAACTGGAGTTTCTTAACTGTTCCTGTACTGGAAACAAATATTAGACTTATGTCTCTAGTTTAATTTTTTTTTCGCTTCAGTGTTTCTTTAAGCTCATAAACAGTTGTACAAGTGAGAGAACAGATAAACATGGATGATTTTAATATACATTTAGGTGACCTTGATTTCCCCACTGCTGTTCCCAATAACTCACTGGTTGCCAGTGTGGTCCCTGATGGATCTTATATTTCATTGTGGACTTTTGATATCACACATGGATATAAACCCAGTGGTATGGTCAGACCACCACACCATCCACTTCTCTCTGTCAGCACCAGCGATAAAACACAGAGGGAAAGAACTCATAAAATACCGTTCTCTGAAAGATGTCTCACCCCAGCACGTTCAGAATATCCTCAACTTCGACGCATTAACCAATCATTGCGCAGACCCAGACTCCATGGTACTGATGTACAACCATGCAGTGTCATCTGCCTATGACGCCCTTGCTCCAGTTCGCATTAAACGGTCTACACCACTTCACCATGCACGGGGGTTTGACAGCTCACTAAAGGACCTAAAGAAAGAAGTGCGCAGACTAGAAAGGAAGTGGCGAAAATCTCAGAATTCAAAAGATAGACACACCCTTGTCTCTCACCTGGAAAGCTACCAAAATGCGATCACCAAGAAAAAATCCTCCTACCTGTCACAGGAGATCGTAAAGGCCGCCAACAGACCAGCCCAGCTATTCCGCACAGTTGATAGACTATGTAACCCATCCTGCCTAAAGCCTACTATCACTCCCTCAAAGGAGCTATGTGAGAAATTTGCTTGCTACTTTGCTGACAAAGTATCCTCTATTCGGTCTCTCATTCAGTCCACAGCACCCAAGACTAATGCAACTCCTGGAAATAGCTGCAAAAACAACCTAACACCCTGGACTGACTTCAAAAGTATTAGTGAGGAAGAGATCTCAGACATCCTCTGTCGTCTCCGCCAGACAACCTGCGACCGGGACCCTGGACCAACTAAACATATGCTAAAAATGCCCTGACCTGCTTGGTCCAGCATTTCACAAAATAGTAAATTGCTCTCTGCAAGCAGGGAGGTTTCCTACCTCTTTAAAAGAAGGAATCATCAAGCCCCTTCTTAAAAAACCTTCCATGGATCCAGATGCAATGAGCAGCTACAGACCTGTCCCCAACCTCCCCTTCTTAGGCAAAGTTATTGAAAAGGCTGTCTATCTGCTACTTGAAACCAGGCTGTCAGTAAACAACATCCTGGACCCTCTACAATCTGGCTTTAAGAAACACCACAGCTGTGAAACAGCCCTCATCCAAGTCTGCAACGACCTGCTCATGGCAAGGGACAGAGGGGAATGCTCCATCCTAATCCTGTTGGATCTCTAAGCGGCTTTTGATACAGTTGACCATGAAATCCTGCTTAACAGACTGCAGGAGTACTGTGGCATCAGTGGATCAGTCCTCCAGTGGTTCAGATCATTCCTGACTGACAGAACACAGAGAGTATCACTAGGACCTATAATGTCCAAACCTGCACCTCTACAATTCGGAGTGCCACAAGGATCAATACTATCCCCTCTGCTGTTTGCAATCTACATGTTGCCACTCGGTACACTTATCCAACGACATGGCCTGACGTACCACCTCTTTGTCCAAAGCCAGTGCTCGCCATCAAAACAGCTCTATCCTAAAGCAACACCAATCAGGATTGGGAATTCGGACATAAACAGCTCCAACCTTGTGCGCAGCCTTGGCGTACTAATCGATGGGGATTTAAGTTTCAGAAACCAAATTTCATCTGTAGTTAATTCTTCCTACTTTCATCTGAAGAACATTGCAAAGATTAAACATCTGATTCCCCCAGAGAATCTTCCAACCCTAGTTCACGCCTTCATCACATCACGGCTGGATTACTGCAATGCCCTTTATGCTGGCCTCCCCAAAAAGGACCTGCGTCGCCTGCAATTAGTGCAGAATGCTGCTGCCAAATTGCTAACAAACCAGCCTCGCCACTGTCACATTACACCGATCCTTCGCTCACTGCACTGGCTACCAGTAGAATGGAGAATATTCTTCAAGATTGGACTGCTGACATTCAAATCCCTGCACAATCTGGGCCCTGGATACACGAAGGACTTGCTGAAGCTGCACCACACCTCTCACAACCTCAGATCAGCTAGTTCTATAAACTTGGTCACTCCCAGAGTGCACCTCAAAAAATCTGGAGATAGAGCCTTCTGTCATGCTGCCCCTACTCTTTGGAACTCCCTGCCACACCCAGTAAAGACAGCACCATCCCTGGAGCTATTCAAATCCAGACTGAAAAGCCACCTGTTTAGCCTGGCATTTCCGGACGTATAAAATTCTTCCTCTGTACCACAATGGTCTGAGCCATGCTTATGCGCTTTGAGTCCTATGGGAGAAAAGCGCTCTACAAATGTTATTTGTAGTTGTTGTTGTTGATGTCCCTGCAGCCTCTTTTGTTCCCTCTGTAGTATGCACAGCAGAGTATCCCCGTCTCCAACCCAGCCTATCTACACACTCAAATCGACAATGAAGACTGGGACCAGGGCAAGGCTGTGGGATTTGGCTGTAGAGTGGGAATGCAGAAGATACTGTGCCCGGTACATGAATGAGTTAGAAGACAGCTGGGAGGTGGTGGCAAGGGGCACCCAGTAACTGAGAACACAAGTAGCTAAAGAAACTTCTTTCTTAAAATTCTCCACTGACCCTCTTCTGTACTTTTTGCACTGACCCAAACTACTGAGGTAGCAATAGGGGATGCATAGGTTGTGACTGCATTGGTGCCTCTGAGTTCTCCTTTAACCGCTGTATTATCTTTTTATTGATGTTATGCTGGTAATGATCACCTCTATGGGCTTGATCCACAAAGCGATGCTAACTGTTAGCACGCCTGTGAAAACCCCCTTAGCACGTCTAAACGAGCTTTTTTGCGCGCGCGCAAAACTTTACGCGCGCACTGCACAGAGCGTAGGGCACTCCGCGCGAAGTGCCCATTAAAGCCTATGGGACTTAGAACGCGCATAGGACTTTCTCAATCAGATCGCGTGCTAAGTACCGCGCGCAAAGTTTTGCGCGCGGTACTTAGTGCGCGATCTGATTGAGAAAACCGGTGCTAACCTACTTAGCACCCTGGTTAGCGCGCCTAAAGACTTTAGACGTGCTAAGTAGGTTAGCACCGCATAGTGAATCAAGCCCTATATGTGATGAGTAGTGGCAATCATTAACCACTTGAGGACGTGTACGAGAGATAACAGCGCTGGAGACTTGGGTGCAGGATTCAGCCGGTATGGCTGATCCTGCTGCCACACAAGTCCCGGCTGTGTTAAATACTGTTAAATACTATTCCCCCTCCAGGCTGCCATCGATAGTGGGGAATAAAATAATTCGGCTGCCAGCAATTGCTGGAAGCCGAATTATTATGTTTTAAAAGTAAATTCAATTCCATCTTCTGACGGCGCTGAAGTTACTCCCTGTGTGCAGCTATAGCCGTAATTCCTATTACAACCTATGGTGGCGCTGGCTGCGCCCAAAACTCCTGCGCTGGTTTCAGCGTGTTTGCTTGAGAACTGCTGTGTTAAACCCACTGTGTCTACACAACTCAGCACACAAGGGATTTCTTCCCCCCCCCCCCTTTCTTCCCACCAACAGAGCTCTCTGTTGGTGGGGTCTGATCGCTCCCCTGTTGTTGGGGTTTTTTGTATAAATATTTATTTCATTATTTATTAAATAAATGCGTGCATTTTTTAGTTAATTTTATATGTGGTCTGCCCCCCGCCAGCCAATCAGCGTGATTGTCTGTCACAGGCTTCAGCCTATGACAGCCGATCACTTTAATGCCTGCCATACAATTGTTATGTATAGTGTCCAAGTTTGAGGAAAAAGAATCCGGGAACCAGTGGATTGCAAAGTATAACACTGTATTTATTCCATCCTCAACACCATTACAGAAATTGGCAGTGTAAGCGGCCTGACAGCCGTTTCGCGAGTTTGACTCGCTTCCTCAGAGACCAGAGATTTTAGTGTCTTGCTTCTGAGGAAGCGAGTCTAACTCGCAAAACGGCTGTCAGGCAGCTTACACTGCCAATTTCTGTAATGATGTTGAGGATGAAATAAATACAGTGTTACGCTTTGCAATCCACCGGTGCCCAGATTCTTTTTCCTCAAACTTGGATTAATGGATGTGCAATCGTCTGAAGGCACGCTGGATCACTGTGAATACGCTCATCAGTTTGTTACAGCCAGCATCTAGTGCCGACCTATAGACTGTCCGTTGGTTATGTATAGTGTGCTAGAGGGGGCCCAATGAAAAATGTGCACTTTGACCCATAGCTCCTTTGCTATGCCACTAGCCCAAATATAAACTGAGATTTGAAGAGACCATATTTTGGCCAAAAAATCAAAGAGTGTATATATATATATATATATATATATATATATATATATATATATATATATATATATATATACAGTATATATGCTGTCCCAAACAGTTGGGGTGCAGTTATTTATTTACTGGTTATAAGCCCATCTACGCATTCTGATAGCAAATAGTGAAATGTAGTATTGTTGATTACTACATCACTAGTGGATGTATGTTGTCATCTTAACCACAGCACATGTAGTGTGTGTAATAAGTATGCAAGTATGCTAGAAAAGTCCCCCTCATTTCAGGACACCATGAGATTAGTAGCTTCCAACTGTTCCTCTTTTGTCGGGACAGTGCCTCTTTGTTAACCCAGTCCCTCTGTTCCTCTTTCTTCCTTATTTGTCCCTCTTTTCAGACTCATGTACAGATCTGTGTAAATATATGCGTTTTTCTACTGAAAAATGTGTTTAATTGACTGTAAACTTTATTCTCATCTTTTGAATTGATGTATTTCTTATTTTCATATGTTAACATGAAGGAAAATGAACAAGGATCGAGTGCGTCAGTGGTGTTAGAAATAATAAACAACATATTTTTCTAATTAAATCTTCTTCTTCTTCTTCTTCTTCTTCTTATTATTATTATTATTATTTTTTATTTATATAACGCCAGCATCTTTCGTAGCGCTGTACATAATACAAACAAATAATGGGGAACAAATATGCATAAGAAATACAAGACACTGTACAGTCATGACGTTGAATAGAATAAATATAGATACATACATAGTTGATATGTAGTTGGTACATGTACATATGTTAAAATAACAGCAGTATGAGAAACACTAGGAGGAGGTCCCTGCCCTTGCGGGCTTACAATCTAGAGGGTAGTGGGGAGGAAACAAAAGGGAAGGAAACACAAGGATTAGTGGGTGAGCCAGTGTGCCTTCAGTGCTGCCTATAGCAAATTATAGGCTTGTCTGAACAGGTGTGTTTTCAGAGTACGTTTGAAGGTTTCCAGACTCGTAGCATGACGAACCGGCTGAGGGAGGTAGTTCCAAAGGAGAAGCACAGCCCGTGAGAAGTCTTGGATGCGAGAGTGAGAGGAGGTGACTAGGCTGGAGGACAAAAGGGTCTCCTGTGAGGAACGGAGGGTCTGGGCAGGGAGGTATCTGGAGATTAAAGAGGAAATGTATGGAGGCGATAGCTTGTGTAGAGCTTTGTATGCAAGTGTGATAAGTTTAAACTGGATCCTTTGGGCAACTGGTAGCCAATGGAGGGATTGGCAGAGAGGGGCTGCCTCAGAGGATCTAGAAGAGAGGTGGATGAGACGGGCTGCAGAGTTTAGTAGGGATTGGAGAGGTGCCAGTCTGCTTTTTGGTAGACCACAGAGTAGGGTGTTGCAGTAGTCAAGACGGGAGATGATTAGGGCATGCACAAGCATTTTAGTTGCTTCTTGTGAAAGGAAGGGACGGATTCTGGAAATGTTTTTGACATGGAAGTAGCAGGAGGTAGTTAAAGTGTTAATATGTGGTTTAAAGGAGAGCTCAGAGTCCAGAGTTACCCCTAGGCAACGAGCTTGCCTAGGGGTAACTCTAGGGTAGGGTATGATCAACAGTGTCGAAGGCAGAGGACAGATCTAGGAGTATTAGTACCGAAAATCTGCCTTTGGCTTTAGCAGCTAGGAGGTCATTGGCAACCTTAGTGAGAACGGTTTCCGTAGAGTGTTGAGGGCAGAAGCCAGACTGGAAGGGGTCCAACAGGGAATTAGCAGAGAGAAAGTTAGACAACTCTGAGTAAATGTGGCGTTCCAGAAGTTTGGAGGCAAAGGGAAGGAGAGAGACTGGGCAGTAATTAGAAAGGGCTGTAGAGTCTAAAGAGGGTTTTTTGATTAGTGGTGTTATGATAGCTTGTTTAAATGAAGAAGGAAAAATGCCAGTAGAAATGGAAAGGTTAAACAGTGTTGTTAAAGCAGGAATGAGGGGGGAGGAGAGCTGGGGGATAAGATGAGAGGGAATAGGATCTGAGGCGCATGTAGTAAGATTAGCTTTAGAGATTAGTGAAGAAAGATGTTGTTCAGTTAAGGCTGAGAAGATTGTTAGTGGGGAGGAGGTTTGAGTGGGTGAGTGGTTATGTGGAGAGGGATAGTTGATAGTAGGGGAGCTGCCGGGCAGAGAGGAAAAAGGAAGAAGTGATTGGACCGGTGAAGAGGGTTGCTTTTGAAAGCTGTTCTGTAGTGTTTCAATTTTGCTTACAAAATATGCTGCAAAGTCTTCTGCAGACAAGCTTGTGGTTGTAGGGGGAGGCGGGGGGTGGAGAAGAGAGCTGAAGGTGTTGAAAAGTTGTTTAGGGTTATGGGATTGTGAAGAAATGAGTGTAGAGAAGTATGACTGCTTTGCAAGTGAGAGAGCATCCCTGAGCTGCAGCAGCGTGTTTTTATAGTGGGCGAAGTCATCTGCATTGGAGCTTTTCCTCCACTGCCGTTCTGCTGCCCTGGACTGTCTTTTCAGTTGTTTGATGGGTTCAGTCAGCCAGGGCTGTCTGTTGATGCGGCGGGGGCGGAAGTTGGTGAGAGGGGCGGCTGTGTTCATGACAGCGGTGACTGTGGTGGAGTAGTAGATGGATGCTGACTCGGGGTCAGTGTAGGATGACAGGGAGCCCAGGGGTTTTAGAGAGTCAGCTAGGGAGCAGAGGTTGAGGTTGCGATAATTCCTGCATAGGCGTGATGGCTGCGCTACGGTAGCTGGAGGAGGCAGGGAGGGGCTGATTGTAAAAGTTATGAGATTGTGATCTGAAAGGGGGAATAAAGAGTTATTAAATGTGGAAACTGGGCAGAGCCGGGTAAAAACTAGGTCCAAGGTGTGGCCATCTTTGTGGGTGGAGGTTGAGGACCACTGGGAGAGGTCATAGGATGAGGTGAGTGAGAGGAATTTTGTGGTAGTGGAACAGTTAATGTCTGTGGGGATGTTAAAGTCCCCAATGATGATGGAAGGAATGTCAGTGGATAGAAAGTGGAGAAGCCATGTTGAAAAGTGGTCAATGAAGGTGGAGGCTGGTCCAGGAGGCCGGTAGATGACAGCAACCTGGAAGTGGTGAGGGGAGTAGAGTAGTAGCCTCAAAAGAAGAGAAAGTCAGAGAAGGTGAAGGTGCAAGTGGTGTAAAGGAGCAGTGTTCGGAAAGAAGAATTCCGACCCCACCCCCATGTTTGTCACCCGATCTAGGTGTGTGGCTAAACTTGAGGCCACCGTATGAAAGGGCAGCTGGAGACACAGTATCAGATGGGGTTAGCCATGTCTTAGTGAGCCCCAGGAAGGTGAAAGCATTAGTGATGAACAGATCATGGACATGGGCTAGTTTATTGACTACAGAGCGTGCATTCCAGAGGGCCCCAAATATGGGAGGGGGAGAGCTGGGAAGGCAAGGAATGGTGATCAGGTTACATCGGTTAATGTGCGTGGAGGAGTGAGGATGGTCAGTGCGGGATGTGGTATTTACCAGAGTGCAGTGCGGTCTGGGAGAGGGTCCTGGATTGGGTGATATGTCCCCAGCAGCAAGTAGAAGTAGTAGGCAGAGATGAGAGAGGTGAGGATGTGATTTGTATGTGACAGAGGGCTGTTTAAGAGATGTGGAGGAAGGTATATGTGATTTGAGAAATAAGAATAGTTCATGAGTAGAGAGAAGAGAGGATGGTAGGAGAGAGGGAGCAATGTAGATGTCATTGCTGGCAGCGGGAGGGGTGAGTGATGTAGGTATTTTAAGTAGTAGGGCTGACAGGATAATGGCTGTAAAAAGGATATTAAACATTTTGCAAGTTGGTGTGTGTCTAATTAGGGAAAATAAGTGTCAGAGTTAAAGAGTGCAGGGTAGTTTGTGTGATTTTATCAGGTGTATGAGAATGGTTGAAATGAGGGTAGTGCAGGGATTGATAAACATGAGCTGATGGTGGAAGTCAGGGAAGCCAAAGAGAAGAGATCATACCAGTGTTAGATCAGCAGATGAGCAGCCATGGAGAGTTTTGTGTTTTTTTCTCATCTGTTCTCTTCTGGTTCAATTCTGGGCTAATTATGAGTGTCGTATAAACCCTTAAAGATATGCCCTTTAAGTATATGCCCTGCTGACCAAAACGGTCTTGCTGACCTTAGAGTTCTACTAATTTAGGCCCTAACTGAGTTTGTAGTTAATAGGCAGACTGCTATCAGGTGAGAGTTGGCTGGCCAATTTGTCTCACAGGGGTAGGGCTAGTCAAACATATGCAAAGGCTCTATTGAATAGCTAAGAAGTAGCAGGAAGAGGCCTAAGTTAATTATGCATACCATTTGAGAAAAAGAGATTAGCAATGCAGGTTTCAGAGGCTTTCAATCAATCAGTCAGGAAATATTGCATAGAGTCAAATGCATACCATTTGAGAAAAAGAGATTAAAATCTTTAAAATATGCGTGATTAGAGGTGTGACCTGGTGTGGTTATGGGTGTGACAGGGGCGTGGCTTAAGTGTCTCTCTTATCTCAAAAAGTTGAGAGGTATACATATTGGGACAATGGTAGAGGCGATGTGCCTGGATATATGTATTTTTTTCTTGTTACTGACCCCTGTGGCTAGGGTCTAATTCAGTGCACTCCCTCCCCTGTATGTGTTTGTCAGCATGCACACAGCTTATGTTGGTGTATGTGCATGGTGCACATGGATACATTACGTTAGCTCCCTTGTGCGATTGGTAAGATGCACTGTCTGTCCCAGGAGAGGACGTCAGGATGTGTGCTCCTAATCCATTGATAGGTTTGATGCAATGAATGTGTTTGCATGTCTGCACTATGCATGTTACAGGGCCAGAGTTAGGACACCTATGTTTACCTGGGTACTTCTGCGCAGTATAGGTGACTAAGCATAAGAATGCATCCTTCTGTGAACTAAAACCCTGGCTTTTAACTTAGCTGTAGGGATAACAGTTGTGCCTGGATGAGTGAATCTGTGAATGCATTTGTTTGAACATTTGCATGCGAGTGTGCGAAGGGTTAATAGATTTTTGCTGTTTTCTAGCCACACCCCCTTCAGCACCTCCCTTTCCTTAATAACTTATTTAATGTCCTAATTAGAGGCGATGTGCCTGGATATATGTATTTTTTTCTTGTTACTGACCCCTGTGGCTAGGGTCTAATTCAGTGCACTCCCTCCCATGTATGTGTTTGTCAGCATGCACACAGCTTATGCTGGTGTATGTGCATGGTGCACATGGATACATTACGTTAGCTCCCTTGTGCGATTGGTAAGATGCACTGTCTGTCCCAGGAGAGGACGTCAGGATGTGTGCTCCTAATCCATTCATAGGTTTGATGCAATGAATGTGTTTGCATGTCTGCACTATGCATGTTACAGGGCCAGAGTTAGGACACCTATGTTTACCTGGGTACTTCTGCGCATTATAGGTGACTAAGCATAAGAATGCATCCTTCTGTGAACTAAAACCCCGGCTTTTAACTTAGCTGTAGGGATAACAGTTGTGCCTGGATGAGTGAATCTGTGAATGCATTTGTTTGAACATTTGCATGCGAGTGTGCGAAGAGTTAATAGATTTTTGCTGTTTTCTAGCCACACCCCCTTCAGCACCTCCCTTTCCTTAATAACTTATTTAATGTCCTAACTAGAGGCGATGTGCCTGGATATATGTATTTTTTTCTTGTTACTGACCCCTGTGGCTAGGGTCTAATTCAGTGCACTCCCTCCCCTGTATGTGTTTGTCAGCATGCACACAGCTTATGCTGGTGTATGTGCATGGTGCACATGGATACATTACGTTAGCTCCCTTGTGCGATTGGTAAGATGCACTGTCTGTCCCAGGAGAGGACGTCAGGATGTGTGCTCCTAATCCATTGATAGGTTTGATGCAATGAATGTGTTTGCATGTCTGCACTATGCATGTTACAGGGCCAGAGTTAGGACACCTATGTTTACCTGGGTACTTCTGCGCAGTATAGGTGACTAAGCATAAGAATGCATTCTTCTGTGAACTAAAACCCCAGCTTTTAACTTAGTTGTAGGGATACCAGTTGTGCCTGGATGAATGAATCTGTGAATGCATTTGTTTGAACATTTGCATGCGAGTGTGCGAAGGGTTAATAGAGTTTTGCTGTTTTCTAGCCACACCCCCTTCAGCACCTCCCTTTCCTTAATAATTTATTTAATGTCCTAACTAGAGGCGATGTGCCTGGATATATGTATTTTTTTTTTAATTTTTTTTTTATGGTAGGTAGTAATGGTAGGTATGTTAAAGCAGTCATATTAAAGAGAACCCGAGGTGGGTTTGTGACATCAATATTAGGACACAGAGGCAGGGATGCTCAAATTCGGATTCGGGAGATACCCGGATAGTTGCAATCCGGATATCTCCCAGTAATGCTGTGCGGGGTGGGCTGGGGGGTTCAAGCTTTCCTCTCTGACGTCTTCTTCGCGCGTCCTTCGGCGCCTCCCACGATGCGGTCCACGCGGCGGTCACGTGACTACACACACTTCCTCCTTTCGGGTTAAAGGAGGAAGGGTTTGTAGTCACGTGATGCGTGTGGACCGCATCGTGGGAGGCGCCGAAGGACGCGCGAAGAAGACGTCAGAGAGGAAAGCTTGACCCCCCCCCCAGCCCACCCCGCACAGCATTACTGGGAGATATCCGGATTGCAACTATCCGGGTATCTCCCGAATCCGAATTTGAGCATCCCTGCACAGAGGCACATTCTGCATACAATGCTCAGCCTCTGTGTCCTTACAGTGTGCCCCCCACTCTCCCCCCGTGCTCTGCTGTCCCCAATTATAAAAACCGCCAGGCTAGCGACAGGCAGATTATCGCTAGTCGGCCGTTTTACCTTTTGGCTGCCACTCAGAGCCGCTCCCCGCCTCCTCTATAGCGCAGCTCCCCGCCTATGTCCCTTCCCTCCCCGCCTGTGTAAGCCGATTGGAGGAAGTATACAGAGGCAGGGAGGGAAGGGACATAGGCGGGGAGCTACGCTATAGAGCAGGCGGGGGAGCAGTGCTGAGTGGCAGCCAAAAGGTAAACAGCTGACTAGCTACAATCTGCGTGTTGTTAGCCTGGCAATTTTTATAATGGGGGACAGCAGAGCATGGGGGGAGACTCTGGTGTTATTCAGACACTACTGCAGATAAATACATCAGCATGGCTGCCAAGCAACTGGTATTGTTTAATAGATAATAAATATGGCAGCCTCCATATTGTTATCACTTCAGCTGTCCTTTAGGCCTCGTACACACGTAGAACAATGCCTGTTCACCGCAGCATTTAGGGGGCATCTAGGGGGATTGGGGTTCACTATAAACACAAAAGATTCTCAACAAACCAGGCACTACACCCAACAACCATCAAGCTTGTTTATGTTTGGGATCGTTATCTTGTTGCAGGATGAAGTGCCATCCAATTAGTTTGAAGACATTTACTAGAACATGAGCAGACAAGAGGTTTCCATACACCTCAGAATGCATTGTCATTAGCACTTACACCATCAAGTGTGCCAGTACCTGTGGCAGCCATACATGCCCAATAACACCCCAGTCACCTTCTTTAACAGATGAGCTTGTGTGCTTTGGATCCTGGGGAGCTTCTTTCGTTTCCACACTTTCTTCTTGCCATCACTCATAAAGGTTGATCTTGGCCCTGTCTGTCCATATCACCTTTCAGTACTGTATTCTGCAGGCTCTTTTAAGTCCTCTTTCGCTAACAGTAATCTGGCTGTCCTGTTTTGTTTATTGTTTTTATGGCTAACTAGAGGTTTGTGTCTTGCAGTGTTGTCTTTGTATTTCTGTTCATGAAGTCTTCTGTGGATAGTAGCCTCAGCCAAAGACACATCTGATTCCTAAAAACTGTGATAGGTTGGCCTGGAATTTGAGGATTTTACTTTAACACAGTGAGGATTCTTCTGTCAGCAGTGGAGGTCTTCCTTGGCCTACCAGTCCCTTTGCAATTACAGAGCTTGTTGGTGTATTCCTTCTAGCCAATGATATTACAGTTTATTTTGGTAATACTACTGTTTAACCAATGTATCTGTTTTATTCTTGTTTTCAGCCTCACAATAGCCTTATTACTTTTCATTGGCACAGCTTTTGCCCTGATGTTGATCAATGGCAACTAGAGACTCCAAATGGAAGAAGAAAGCCTAGGACCTAGGTGTAACGCTCGGTGAAGCACAGAGAGGTCTGATTACCGGTGACCTGCAGCGTCACGGGGAATACAGACGTATACTAGATTATATGTGATCTGCAGTATCACCGATAATCCAATATACTAGCTAACCTCTGTTCACCGGAGTAGAGTGTAGTGTTTAGGTGTAACAGTAACACTTAGAGGACTAGGCCTCAGTACAGTAAGACGTACTGTACAGATTACTTCCGCAACCCTGAGCTCTCCAAGACGGGAGGAGTCAGACTGCTAGCAGGAAGTATCTTCTGAAAGTCACCCTCAGGCGGAAGGGTTACTAACAGAACGAGGAACCTCCTCCAATGGTGAGGTCGGTTCTCGAGGTCGGACAAGCCAGGTCGTACACACACAGACAGATAAAGTACAAGATCGAGAGGCAGAGGCGGAGTCAAAGTACAGGCAGGGTTCGGCAACGGGGTATCAGAAATATCGGAGTACAAAATCAGGAGGCAGAGGCGGAGTCAAGGTACAGGCTGGGTTCAGCAACGGAGTATCAGAGATAACGAGGTACAAGGTCAAGGTTCAGAAGGATAGTCGAGGCAGGCAAAGGTCATAACAAATAATCACAATCAAACTAGTACTTTAAGCTATCAACAAATCTAGCTTAGTGTAGGATTACAGCTCCAGCTGGTCCCGGCACACTAACGGATCTGACTAACGGATCTGGGTGCTCCCACGTATGTGAACGCAACGCCAGACAAGGAACAAATGAACAGCTAGCAGTATAAATACATATCCTCTCTCCAGCACCTCCCTAAGTGCTGGACCAATGAGGTGTGGAGCCAGGATCAGCTGACCAGCCTGGTCAGCTGACCCCTTCCTTGCTGCCATATATCCCCTGCCTGAGTGCGCGCGCGCGCGTCACTCTAAAACTAGAGGGACTACGAGTCCCAGCCAGCGCAGCCCCGCTCAGCGGTGACTCCGCAGCGGGGACCTGCGGGCTACTCGCCGCACCCAACGCGGTGGTTTCGCCGCGTTCTGCGGCCTCATGCACGGAGGCAGCCGCCTCATGATGCGAGGAGGCGGCTGCCTCTCCGTGCGAGACAAGGCTGAGTGCGGAAGGAGCCGCCCGCCGCCGGCTCATGGCGGCGGCTCCTCCGCGCTTTCTCACAGTACCCCCCCCCCCCGAGGAGTGGACTCCGGACAGCTCCTTCCAGGTTTCCCTGGATGTGCCGCATGAAACTCTCTCACCAACTCGTCCGCATGCATGCGGTTCCCAGGCACCCATTGCCTCTCCTCAATGCCGTACCCCTTCCAATGTACGAGATATTGCACCGAATTCTGTACAGTACGTGAATCAATTATCTTTTCCACCTCGTATTCAGGTTGGGCATCTACCAACACAGGAGGGGGAGGAGTGGGACCCACCTGGACCGCTGGTTTAAGAAGGGAAACATGAAAAGACCTTACCCCCCGCATGCTAGTGGGAAGTTCGACAGTATAAGTAACATTGTTGATCTTTTTGGTTATCGGAAATGGACCCACAAACCTGGGACCAAGCTTATTAGAAGGTTGTTTTAGGGCCAAGTGACGTGTGGATACCCGAACCGGGTCTCCTGGTTGGAATCTCCACTCCACCGACCGTCTCTTGTCGGCTTGACCCTTCTGACTCAAGAAGGCCTTCTCCAGGTTATTTCTTACTGTCCCCCACAGGTCCTTGAATGACCTTTGCCAGACCTCCAGGGCTGGAAACGGAGTGGAGGCTATAGGCAATGGGGAAAATTTGGGTGATCTTCCCGTCACTACTTGAAAAGGCGAAAAACCGGAGGACGAGTTTTTTAAATTATTTTGGGCAAATTCTGCAAACGGCAGAAATCTGACCCAATCGTCCTGTGCTTCAGCTACATAACACCTTAAGAACTGCTCTAACGATTGATTTATTCTCTCAGTCTGGCCGTTGGTCTGAGGGTGATATCCAGACGAGAAAGACAGTTTTATGTCCATGAGCTGGCAAAAAGCTTTCCAAAAACGTGAGACGAATTGAACTCCCCTGTCTGAAACTATGTTTTCGGGAATACCGTGCAAACGAAAAACATGCGTAATGAACAACTCGGCCAGTTCTTGAGCGGAGGGGAGTCCTTTCAAAGGTACAAAATGGGCCATTTTGCTAAACCGGTCGACCACGACCCAAATGACCGCCATTCCCTCAGACCTGGGAAGTTCGCCTACAAAATCCATGGACAGGTGGGTCCACGGTTCAGTCGGGGTGGGCAATGACTGCAAGGTACCGACAGGTGTCAGCCGGGAGGGTTTACTCTTGGCACATGTCACACACTCCTTCACATATTCCTTGCAATCCGCCGCCAGAGAAGGCCACCAGGCGCATCTGGCTACTAAATCTTGTGTTCTGGATGCCCCCGGATGCCCTGCATTCTTATGTGCGTGGAACATCTCCAGAACCTGAAGGCGAAACGGCTGAGGAACGAACAGAACCCCTGCGGGCTTCCCTTCCGGGATGTCCTGCTGAAAGGGACTCAGCGTCTCCCTCCAATCCTCCCAAGTACCAGTGGCTGCCAGTATCAATCTCTGAGGAATAATGGTCTCAGGAACGGAGGGCTGTGCTGTCTCTGCCTCAAAGCATCTGGACAAGGCATCTGCCTTAACATTCTTGCTCCCCGGGGTATATGTAATGATGAAGGTGAACCTGGAGAAAAATAGCGACCATCGAGCCTGACGAGGGCTCAACCTCTTAGCCCCCTCGATGTACTCTAAGTTCTTATGATCGGTGTAAACCGTAATGGTATGCTCAGCTCCTTCTAACCAATGTCGCCATTCCTCGAAAGCTAATTTGATGGCCAGGAGCTCCCTATTACCAATATCATAATTCTTCTCTGCAGGGGAAAACCTGCGAGAGAAATAAGCGCAAGGGTGCATTCTACCCTGCAAGCCTGATCGCTGAGACAGCACAGCCCCCACTCCTACCTCTGAAGCATCCACCTCCACAATGAACGGGAAGGACGTATCCACATGTCTGAGGATGGGTGCTGAACAGAATAGGCCCTTCAGAGTGGAAAAAGCATGTAAAGCCTCAGGAGACCAGTGAGTTGTATCTGCCCCTTTCTTGGTGAGACTTGTAAGGGGAGAAATGACTGTGGAGTACCCCTTTATAAACCGTCTATAGTAATTGGCAAAGCCAAGAAAGCGCTGCAGAGATTTCAACCCCACCGGCTGTGGCCACTCCAGCACAGCCGAAACCTTTGCAGGATCCATTGACAGGCCTGTGGTGGAAATTATATACCCCAAGAAGGCGACGGACGTTACTTCAAAGATACATTTTTCAAGTTTTGCATATAAGGAGTTCTGCCTTAACAGATTCAAAACAAACCTCACATGGTCTCTATGTTCAGAGAGGTTGTTGGAGAAGATAAGAATATCATCAAGATAGACTAAAACAAATTTCCCCAACACCTCTCTAAATACCTCGTTAATGAGTTCCTGGAAGACGGCCGGGGCATTACAGAGCCCAAAGGGCATCACCAGGTACTCGTAATGCCCGTCTGGTGTATTAAAGGCCGTCTTCCACTCATCGCCCTCTCTTATGCGTATCAAGTTATACGCGCCCCGCAAATCTAGTTTAGAGAAGATTTTAGCGTCTGTAATTTGTGTGAACAAATCGTCTATCAGTGGCAGGGGATAGCGGTTCTTGACTGTAATTTTGTTAAGGCCGCGATAATCAATGCAGGGTCGCAGGTCTCCGTCTTTCTTTTTAACAAAAAAGAAACCAGCTCCAGCAGGTGACCGAGACGGCCGAATGAAACCTTTGGCCAAGTTTTCACGTATATAATCCTGCATGGCTACTTTTTCGGGTCCCGACAGATTGTACAAATGACCCCGGGGAGGTACACATCCTGAACGGAGGTCAATGGGACAATCGAAAGGGCGATGTGGGGGCAACTTGTCTGCTGCCTTGGGACAGAACACATCGGAATACTCGGAATATTGGTCGGGTACCCCCTCCACCTGAATTCTGGTTTGCCCCAGGGTCAACTTCCCCAAACACTGCTGAAAACAACGAGGTGACCAAGTGGTTAACTGCCCTGTGGCCCAGTCTATTTGAGGTGAGTGGAGTTGCAACCAGGGCATGCCTAAGATGATAGTGGAGGTTGACATGTGCAATACAAAAAACGATAATTGTTCCCCATGAAGTACCCCTATGGTGACCTTCACCTCCGGAGTCTGAGACAGTGCACGATTCCGTTGCAGAGGGGAATCGTCCACTGCTGTGACCTGAATGGGGGGTCTCACAGGAGAAAGGGGGATACCCAATTCCTGCGCAAACTCAAAATTCATAAAATTGGCCGCTGAGCCCGAATCAATAAATGCCTCAGTGGCCATAGACTTATTCTCCCATGTAACCGTACAAGGGAGCAGTAACTTCTTTTCCTTAAGGGGTGCAGTTTGTGTGCCTAGGGTGTCACCCCCCACTATTCCTAGGCAAACTCGTTTCCCGACCTGTTAGGACAGTTTCGCACCCTATGCCCTGCTGCTGCACAGTACAGGCACAGCTGTTCTGTCATTCTTCGCCTTCGCTCTACCTGGGTCAGTCTCGACCGACCAATCTGCATTGGTTCGGGCGGCGGCAAGGCTGGGGAGGGAGAGACAGGCGGAGAAGGTGTTACTAGGGGTGTAGCGGACGGTGCCACATATGATGTCACCCTGACACGGTGACTGCCCCTAGCCTGCCTCTGATGGCGCAACCTGCGATCCACTCGGATGGCCGATGATATGGCCTCGTCAACTGTCTTGGGCTCGGGTACTGTTAACATTAAGTCGGAGACCTCCTCCGACAACCCAGACAAGAAGTAATCCATTAAAGCAAAGTTGTCAAATCGAGCCGTGACTGACCACCTACGGAACTCTGCCGCATAATCCTCAACCGAACCTCTGCCTTGCCGCAGGAGTTTGAGCTTCCGCTCAGAGGACGCAGCAAGGTCAGGGTCGTCGTAAATTACGGCCATGGCCTTAAAGAATTCTTCTACTGAGGTCAGAGCTATATCAGTAGAGGGTAGGTTATATGCCCAGGACTGGGAGTCGCCAGTCAGCAACGTCTTAATAAAAATGACCCGTTGGGTCTCAGTCCCCGAGGATCGGGGTCTCAATTCAAAATATGATAGCACTCTACTCCTGAAATTCCGGAAGTCAGACTTGTGGCCGGAAAATTTTTCGGGTACAGGCATACGTATATCATCACTAGGAGGGGATCGCACTGAATCAACTGACGTCTGGAGGGTTTTCACAGAGCCTGATAGGGCATCAATTAAGGCTTTGTGCTGGCCCAAAGCTTGATGAATGTTATCCACCGAAGTGGCAAGCACAGTCAGAGGATCAGTGCGTGATTCCATAGTTTTGGTGGTCTGGCGTTCTGTAACGCTCGGTGAAGCACAGAGAGGTCTGATTACCGGTGACCTGCAGCGTCACGGGGAATACAGACGTATACTAGATTATATGTGATCTGCAGTATCACCGATAATCCAATATACTAGCTAACCTCTGTTCACCGGAGTAGAGTGTAGTGTTTAGGTGTAACAGTAACACTTAGAGGACTAGGCCTCAGTACAGTAAGACGTACTGTACAGATTACTTCCGCAACCCTGAGCTCTCCAAGACGGGAGGAGTCAGACTGCTAGCAGGAAGTATCTTCTGAAAGTCACCCTCAGGCGGAAGGGTTACTAACAGAACGAGGAACCTCCTCCAATGGTGAGGTCGGTTCTCGAGGTCGGACAAGCCAGGTCGTACACACACAGACAGATAAAGTACAAGATCGAGAGGCAGAGGCGGAGTCAAAGTACAGGCAGGGTTCGGCAACGGGGTATCAGAAATATCGGAGTACAAAATCAGGAGGCAGAGGCGGAGTCAAGGTACAGGCTGGGTTCAGCAACGGAGTATCAGAGATAACGAGGTACAAGGTCAAGGTTCAGAAGGATAGTCGAGGCAGGCAAAGGTCATAACAAATAATCACAATCAAACTAGTACTTTAAGCTATCAACAAATCTAGCTTAGTGTAGGATTACAGCTCCAGCTGGTCCCGGCACACTAACGGATCTGACTAACGGATCTGGGTGCTCCCACGTATGTGAACGCAACGCCAGACAAGGAACAAATGAACAGCTAGCAGTATAAATACATATCCTCTCTCCAGCACCTCCCTAAGTGCTGGACCAATGAGGTGTGGAGCCAGGATCAGCTGACCAGCCTGGTCAGCTGACCCCTTCCTTGCTGCCATATATCCCCTGCCTGAGTGCGCGCGCGCGCGTCACTCTAAAACTAGAGGGACTACGAGTCCCAGCCAGCGCAGCCCCGCTCAGCGGTGACTCCGCAGCGGGGACCTGCGGGCTACTCGCCGCACCCAACGCGGCGGTTTCGCCGCGTTCTGCGGCCTCATGCACGGAGGCAGCCGCCTCATGATGCGAGGAGGCGGCTGCCTCTCCGTGCGAGACAAGGCTGAGTGCGGAAGGAGCCGCCCGCCGCCGGCTCATGGCGGCGGCTCCTCCGCGCTTTCTCACAGTACCCCCCCCCCCCCCGAGGAGTGGACTCCGGACAGCTCCTTCCAGGTTTCCCTGGATGTGCCGCATGAAACTCTCTCACCAACTCGTCCGCATGCATGCGGTTCCCAGGCACCCATTGCCTCTCCTCAATGCCGTACCCCTTCCAATGTACGAGATATTGCACCGAATTCTGTACAGTACGTGAATCAATTATCTTTTCCACCTCGTATTCAGGTTGGGCATCCACCAACACAGGAGGGGGAGGAGTGGGACCCACCTGGACCGCTGGTTTAAGAAGGGAAACATGAAAAGACCTTACCCCCCGCATGCTAGTGGGAAGTTCGACAGTATAAGTAACATTGTTGATCTTTTTGGTTATCGGAAATGGACCCACAAACCTGGGACCAAGCTTATTAGAAGGTTGTTTTAGGGCCAAGTGACGTGTGGATACCCGAACCGGGTCTCCTGGTTGGAATCTCCACTCCACCGACCGTCTCTTGTCGGCTTGACCCTTCTGACTCAAGAAGGCCTTCTCCAGGTTATTTCTTACTGTCCCCCACAGGTCCTTGAATGACCTTTGCCAGACCTCCAGGGCTGGAAACGGAGTGGAGGCTATAGGCAATGGGGAAAATTTGGGTGATCTTCCCGTCACTACTTGAAAAGGCGAAAAACCGGAGGACGAGTTTTTTAAATTATTTTGGGCAAATTCTGCAAACGGCAGAAATCTGACCCAATCGTCCTGTGCTTCAGCTACATAACACCTTAAGAACTGCTCTAACGATTGATTTATTCTCTCAGTCTGGCCGTTGGTCTGAGGGTGATATCCAGACGAGAAAGACAGTTTTATGTCCATGAGCTGGCAAAAAGCTTTCCAAAAACGTGAGACGAATTGAACTCCCCTGTCTGAAACTATGTTTTCGGGAATACCGTGCAAACGAAAAACATGCGTAATGAACAACTCGGCCAGTTCTTGAGCGGAGGGGAGTCCTTTCAAAGGTACAAAATGGGCCATTTTGCTAAACCGGTCGACCACGACCCAAATGACCGCCATTCCCTCAGACCTGGGAAGTTCGCCTACAAAATCCATGGACAGGTGGGTCCACGGTTCAGTCGGGGTGGGCAATGACTGCAAGGTACCGACAGGTGCCAGCCGGGAGGGTTTACTCTTGGCACATGTCACACACTCCTTCACATATTCCTTGCAATCCGCCGCCAGAGAAGGCCACCAGGCGCATCTGGCTACTAAATCTTGTGTTCTGGATGCCCCCGGATGCCCTGCATTCTTATGTGCGTGGAACATCTCCAGAACCTGAAGGCGAAACGGCAGAGGAACGAACAGAACCCCTGCGGGCTTCCCTTCCGGGATGTCCTGCTGAAAGGGACTCAGCGTCTCCCTCCAATCCTCCCAAGTACCAGTGGCTGCCAGTATCAATCTCTGAGGAATAATGGTCTCAGGAACGGAGGGCTGTGCTGTCTCTGCCTCAAAGCATCTGGACAAGGCATCTGCCTTAACATTCTTGCTCCCCGGGGTATATGTAATGATGAAGGTGAACCTGGAGAAAAATAGCGACCATCGAGCCTGACGAGGGCTCAACCTCTTAGCCCCCTCGATGTACTCTAAGTTCTTATGATCGGTGTAAACCGTAATGGTATGCTCAGCTCCTTCTAACCAATGTCGCCATTCCTCGAAAGCTAATTTGATGGCCAGGAGCTCCCTATTACCAATATCATAATTCTTCTCTGCAGGGGAAAACCTGCGAGAGAAATAAGCGCAAGGGTGCATTCTACCCTGCAAGCCTGATCGCTGAGACAGCACAGCCCCCACTCCTACCTCTGAAGCATCCACCTCCACAATGAACGGGAAGGACGTATCCACATGTCTGAGGATGGGTGCTGAACAGAATAGGCCCTTCAGAGTGGAAAAAGCATGTAAAGCCTCAGGAGACCAGTGAGTTGTATCTGCCCCTTTCTTGGTGAGACTTGTAAGGGGAGAAATGACTGTGGAGTACCCCTTTATAAACCGTCTATAGTAATTGGCAAAGCCAAGAAAGCGCTGCAGAGATTTCAACCCCACCGGCTGTGGCCACTCCAGCACAGCCGAAACCTTTGCAGGATCCATTGACAGGCCTGTGGTGGAAATTATATACCCCAAGAAGGCGACGGACGTTACTTCAAAGATACATTTTTCAAGTTTTGCATATAAGGAGTTCTGCCTTAACAGATTCAAAACAAACCTCACATGGTCTCTATGTTCAGAGAGGTTGTTGGAGAAGATAAGAATATCATCAAGATAGACTAAAACAAATTTCCCCAACACCTCTCTAAATACCTCGTTAATGAGTTCCTGGAAGACGGCCGGGGCATTACAGAGCCCAAAGGGCATCACCAGGTACTCGTAATGCCCGTCTGGTGTATTAAAGGCCGTCTTCCACTCATCGCCCTCTCTTATGCGTATCAAGTTATACGCGCCCCGCAAATCTAGTTTAGAGAAGATTTTAGCGTCTGTAATTTGTGTGAACAAATCGTCTATCAGTGGCAGGGGATAGCGGTTCTTGACTGTAATTTTGTTAAGGCCGCGATAATCAATGCAGGGTCGCAGGCCTCCGTCTTTCTTTTTAACAAAAAAGAAACCAGCTCCAGCAGGTGACCGAGACGGCCGAATGAAACCTTTGGCCAAGTTTTCACGTATATAATCCTGCATGGCTACTTTTTCGGGTCCCGACAGATTGTACAAATGACCCCGGGGAGGTACACATCCTGAACGGAGGTCAATGGGACAATCGAAAGGGCGATGTGGGGGCAACTTGTCTGCTGCCTTGGGACAGAACACATCGGAATACTCGGAATATTGGTCGGGTACCCCCTCCACCTGAATTCTGGTTTGCCCCAGGGTCAACTTCCCCAAACACTGCTGAAAACAACGAGGTGACCAAGTGGTTAACTGCCCTGTGGCCCAGTCTATTTGAGGTGAGTGGAGTTGCAACCAGGGCATGCCTAAGATGATAGTGGAGGTTGACATGTGCAATACAAAAAACGATAATTGTTCCCCATGAAGTACCCCTATGGTGACCTTCACCTCCGGAGTCTGAGACAGTGCACGATTCCGTTGCAGAGGGGAATCGTCCACTGCTGTGACCTGAATGGGGGGTCTCACAGGAGAAAGGGGGATACCCAATTCCTGCGCAAACTCAAAATTCATAAAATTGGCCGCTGAGCCCGAATCAATAAATGCCTCAGTGGCCATAGACTTATTCTCCCATGTAACCGTACAAGGGAGCAGTAACTTCTTTTCCTTAAGGGGTGCAGTTTGTGTGCCTAGGGTGTCACCCCCCACTATTCCTAGGCAAACTCGTTTCCCGACCTGTTAGGACAGTTTCGCACCCTATGCCCTGCTGCTGCACAGTACAGGCACAGCTGTTCTGTCATTCTTCGCCTTCGCTCTACCTGGGTCAGTCTCGACCGACCAATCTGCATTGGTTCGGGCGGCGGCAAGGCTGGGGAGGGAGAGACAGGCGGAGAAGGTGTTACTAGGGGTGTAGCGGACGGTGCCACATATGATGTCACCCTGACACGGTGACTGCCCCTAGCCTGCCTCTGATGGCGCAACCTGCGATCCACTCGGATGGCCGATGATATGGCCTCGTCAACTGTCTTGGGCTCGGGTACTGTTAACATTAAGTCGGAGACCTCCTCCGACAACCCAGACAAGAAGTAATCCATTAAAGCAAAGTTGTCAAATCGAGCCGTGACTGACCACCTACGGAACTCTGCCGCATAATCCTCAACCGAACCTCTGCCTTGCCGCAGGAGTTTGAGCTTCCGCTCAGAGGACGCAGCAAGGTCAGGGTCGTCGTAAATTACGGCCATGGCCTTAAAGAATTCTTCTACTGAGGTCAGAGCTATATCAGTAGAGGGTAGGTTATATGCCCAGGACTGGGAGTCGCCAGTCAGCAACGTCTTAATAAAAATGACCCGTTGGGTCTCAGTCCCCGAGGATCGGGGTCTCAATTCAAAATATGATAGCACTCTACTCCTGAAATTCCGGAAGTCAGACTTGTGGCCGGAAAATTTTTCGGGTACAGGCATACGTATATCATCACTAGGAGGGGATCGCACTGAATCAACTGACGTCTGGAGGGTTTTCACAGAGCCTGATAGGGCATCAATTAAGGCTTTGTGCTGGCCCAAAGCTTGATGAATGTTATCCACCGAAGTGGCAAGCACAGTCAGAGGATCAGTGCGTGATTCCATAGTTTTGGTGGTCTGGCGTTCTGTAACGCTCGGTGAAGCACAGAGAGGTCTGATTACCGGTGACCTGCAGCGTCACGGGGAATACAGACGTATACTAGATTATATGTGATCTGCAGTATCACCGATAATCCAATATACTAGCTAACCTCTGTTCACCGGAGTAGAGTGTAGTGTTTAGGTGTAACAGTAACACTTAGAGGACTAGGCCTCAGTACAGTAAGACGTACTGTACAGATTACTTCCGCAACCCTGAGCTCTCCAAGACGGGAGGAGTCAGACTGCTAGCAGGAAGTATCTTCTGAAAGTCACCCTCAGGCGGAAGGGTTACTAACAGAACGAGGAACCTCCTCCAATGGTGAGGTCGGTTCTCGAGGTCGGACAAGCCAGGTCGTACACACACAGACAGATAAAGTACAAGATCGAGAGGCAGAGGCGGAGTCAAAGTACAGGCAGGGTTCGGCAACGGGGTATCAGAAATATCGGAGTACAAAATCAGGAGGCAGAGGCGGAGTCAAGGTACAGGCTGGGTTCAGCAACGGAGTATCAGAGATAACGAGGTACAAGGTCAAGGTTCAGAAGGATAGTCGAGGCAGGCAAAGGTCATAACAAATAATCACAATCAAACTAGTACTTTAAGCTATCAACAAATCTAGCTTAGTGTAGGATTACAGCTCCAGCTGGTCCCGGCACACTAACGGATCTGACTAACGGATCTGGGTGCTCCCACGTATGTGAACGCAACGCCAGACAAGGAACAAATGAACAGCTAGCAGTATAAATACATATCCTCTCTCCAGCACCTCCCTAAGTGCTGGACCAATGAGGTGTGGAGCCAGGATCAGCTGACCAGCCTGGTCAGCTGACCCCTTCCTTGCTGCCATATATCCCCTGCCTGAGTGCGCGCGCGCGCGTCACTCTAAAACTAGAGGGACTACGAGTCCCAGCCAGCGCAGCCCCGCTCAGCGGTGACTCCGCAGCGGGGACCTGCGGGCTACTCGCCGCACCCAACGCGGCGGTTTCGCCGCGTTCTGCGGCCTCATGCACGGAGGCAGCCGCCTCATGATGCGAGGAGGCGGCTGCCTCTCCGTGCGAGACAAGGCTGAGTGCGGAAGGAGCCGCCCGCCGCCGGCTCATGGCGGCGGCTCCTCCGCGCTTTCTCACACTAGGCTTTCTTCTTCCATTTGGAGTCTCTAGTTGCCATTGAGGCCCTAGGTGATCTCATGCCTGCAGTAATGAAGCAATGAAACACACCCGAGTACAGTAATCGGCTAATCGCAAACACCTGTGAGGATAATTATCTCAAACATTATAGTGTCCAGAAATGAAGGGGACTATGTACAATAAAGTGTTGTAATTTCTATATTGTAAATGCAAACACTATTTAAGTATGGAATGTGCACCTTAATTACGTCTAAATTATTTCTTTTAAACCTTTACACTGAGGGGAAATGGGCTAAATTAAAGAAAAAAAATCATTTTTGTACCAAATATTATGGAGGTCACTGTATGTAATTTTTCTATGTAAATTGTTTATGCACAGTAATTTTGTAAGTTTTAGTTTACCATACAAAGCAAAAACTGGACGTTTGCGGGATCTTCAAATTAAGCCTATAAATGTGAGAATCATAATAGTGATAAGTCCAATACGGTATCACATCAGTTTCCTCTGTGCAGATGGATCATTTTAAAAAAATTGGTTTGCTAAGCCCTTTCTACACTCTGCAACATTTTTTAAAAAATCCTAAGATTGGGTTTTATTTTCCAAGTGTATTTCGCTTTGATATTCAGAAGTTGATAAAGCTATCAAGTCAGCAGACACAGAATAAATAGAAAGTGAAAATAAAATTAAGCCTGGTACACCCAGAGAGTACAACTAACACTTAATTTACTGATTCTGTCTGCAAAATGTTAGCCTATAATTGTAGTAAATAATCTTATGATCCATCTGCTCCCTCTAGTGGTAAAATGAGCACACTACTATAAATTGTACAGTTCTTAAATAATACTAATGTCATGGTGACCCAGAACCTCTAGGAGATAATTTACATATTCAGGAGTGATGCATTGTGGAAACCACAAATGCATTCTGTTTTAAGAAGGCACAAATACTGAAATACATTTTAGTTTTGCTTTTTAAATAGAGGGCTTTTTGGTTTCTTTTAGCCTTTATTACTTTTCTAGTGGTTCTGGTTCACCATGAGCTATCTTGTTATTAGGCCTCTTTTCCACGAACTGTTTACAGGCAGTGAAATGCCTCTCAAACTCTCACAACTGCTTGCTGCTGTCTGGTAACTGCTCACTGCTGCCTGGCAACTGCTTCCTGAGCACACAGCTCAACAGTTCATGGAAAAGAAGCCTTACTTAGGACTGGTCCATGTCCATTTGAATATCAAACATGACACCTACTGTTAAGGACCTGAAAGTCCAAAACAGCTGTGTGCATGTTAGATTGCTGTGTAAAATTCATTAGCAATAGGCTCACAATACACCAGTGGTTCTGGATGTGCAGGTTTGCTTTCAAGGCCATAAAGAGATGATTTGCATATTTAGGAGTGATGCATCATGGGAGACCACAGTTGCTCACTTAAAGCTGAATCATTGCAAATACCTTTGTTTTAGTGGCTGGATAGTGTAATTGTTAAAGGAGTCATCAGGTGGTTTTAAAGGATACCCAAACTGACATGTGACATGATGAGATAGACATGTGTATGTACAGTGCCTAGCACACAAATAACTATGCTGTGTTCCTTTTTTCCTTTCTCTGCCTGAAAGAGTTAAATATCAGTTATGTAAGTAAATCGTTCAGAAACAGCCTTATCAGTCCACCGACAGCGCGTACACACGCGCATACTGTCGACTAAAGACCGCCCAGCGGCAGGGTCCGTAACCCGTCGTTACATTTGGTAGTGCGTGTGTCTGCACCTTAAGAGCATGAAAGAGATAAAAAGGGAAATTTCTTATCAGTGAGGGTCACACTGTAGTCACTTCCTGTCGGGACTGAGTCAGCCGCTTACATACATGATATTTAACTCTTTCAGGCAGAGAAAGAAAAACAGGAACACAGCATAGTTATTAGTGTGTTTGGCAATGTACATACCCAAGTCTATCTCATCATGTCACATGTCATTTCGGGTATCCTTTAAGAACAATAAGTGCTACTTACCCAGGGCTTCGTCCAGCTCCAAGCTTCCAGCATGTCCCTCGCTGCAGCTCCGCGGTGAGCCATTCGCCTGTGAAGCTTTCCGGTCCCCAGCGATGACGTCAGGCCGACCTGGAGGTTGTAGGCGCTGTACAGGCCGACCTCCAGGACTTATTGTTCTTAAAACCCCCTGATGACTCCTTTAAGGGCTCTGCCTCTAACACAGGAGACCTGGGTTCAAATCTTGACTCTTCCTGTTCAGTAAGTTGACACCTATTCAGCAAGGAGTCCTTGGGCTAGACTCCCTAACACTGCTACAGTACTACTGTCTACTAAGTATGCCCTTGTGGCTGCAGCTCTGGAGCTTTGAGTCCACCAGGAGAAAAGCACAATATAAAAGTTATTTGTCTTGTCTTGTTAAGAAACAAAAAATATATTTAAGAAGCCAAAATTACAGTAAAAGTGAAGTAAATCAGGCCGATCCAAAACACAATTTATACTTATTCAACAAAATACAAATTGATATGTATCAGTCCCAGTCCTGCTACAAAATGACCCACTGTTATGGTATTGTATAGCACTGTAAAGGAGCCTAATATCTTTTTTTTATTGAACACAAATACAAATTCCATCATGCTTAGTTATGGTCAGTGCTACGTTTGTGTCCATTTGTGCTGCAACAACCTACAGACATGAAACTGGTATGGGTGGGTAGTGCTGTACATGTGCTCATTTGTGCTGTAAAAATCATCTTTCTATCTTTTATAGTTTTTGAGATATTCACGTTTTTATAAAGGTCAAACGTTCGCCCCTTACAACATCGCAAAGGCTGAGTGAGCCTGAGTGAACTTTTGACCTCTATAAAAACTTGAATATCTCAAAAACTATAAAAGATGGATGATTTTTGCAGCACAAATGAGCACATGCACAGCACTACCCACCCATACCCGTTTCAGTACGGGGGATGGGTGGTGATGTTATTGTTTTGGAAATAATAAATGCTATTATCTTCAAAATGAAAGCAGCACAAATCTGTACTGGGGGCACATGCATCTACTATCTACTGGTATACTGAGAAGAGCTACCTATACTGGGGGGGCATGGTACATTTGCTACCTATACTGATGGGGCTATCTTGTATTGTGGGCACATCCAGTTACCTACAGCATCTTTAAGATCATGCCATTCATATAATCCTAAGCCTGTACCCATGTTACAGCATACTGAAGGGCACATCTAACTACCTATACTGAGGTGGGGGCACATCTGCTAATTATACTGGGAGAGGCCACATCTGCCTGTGTTGGTGGGGGAGGTTTATGCTACCTATATTGGGGGCGGGTACATAATACTGGGGTCAGTGGCGTAGCTAAGGAGCTGTGGGCCCCGGTGCAAGTTTTACATGGGCCCCCCCCAAGCACTCTAAACATAACAATTAATACGGCGCACCAAAACCTGCCAAGGACAACCCCAGTGTCAGAGGTGCAAGAAGGGGTTGGGGAACAGTGTGTTAAGGATTACTACTATTCAAAGCATCTATAGAAATGATTATTACCAGCACAGGACCAATAGAGAGCTAATACTGTGATAGAGGGTGGACCCTTCGGGGCCCCTCTGACCCAAGGGCCCCGATGCGGTCGCTACCTCTGCACCCCCTATTGCTACGCCCCTGACTGGGGTCACATCTGCTACCTTATCTGGTGGGAATTAACTGATACCAGGGGCACGTCTGCTACCTATACTGGGAGGAGCAAACTAATATTGGATTCAACTCTAGTTACCTAATATTTTTGGACACCTCTGGCTACTCAAAGTAACCAAGGAAGTCAAAGGTAGCCCCCAGTATGTACACCACTAGTATTAAAGTGACCTGAGCACTAAAGAACCTCCCCATAAAGGAGATTCGTAATGGTGTGTATCACGAGAGGGCAGAGGTTATGGGGGGATGAGGGAGCATCATTATTTACCCATGGGGTGCTGCTCCTCTGGATAGCAATCTTGCCTTGCAGCCAGGGCACTATCTGCATGGAGTTAGTATGATCTCCCTGTGTCTGTGTGGGTTTCCTCTGGGAACTCTAATTTCCTCCCACATCCTAAAAACATACAGAAAAGTTAATTGGCTCCCCCCTAAATAGGCCCTAAACTATGATACATACACTATGTGATGCATACACAGACATGTGACTATGGTAGGGATTAGATTGGGAGCTCCTCTAAGGGACAGTTAAGACAAGACAATAGTACATTACTATACAGTGCTGCAGAAGATGTCAGCGCTATATAAATACCAAAAAGTAATAATATGTATAATAGTCTGTGGATGGAAGTGCACTTGCATTCATGCATGTTATAATCCAAACATTTGTATAGCACTTTTCTCCTGTTGGACTCAAAGCGCTCAAGAGCTGCAGCCACTAAGGATACGCTTAAGAGGCCACCCTACAATGTTAGAAAGTCTTGCCCAAGGACTTCTTACTGAATAGATACTGACCCTAGCCAGATTTGTTTTTTTGTTGTTTTTTTTTTTTTTTTGTAATTGAGATCTTCTATTGTCGCTGCTTCAGGTAGCTGTAGGTGACACATGCTGAGTTGTCTAAAGACTTGTTTACACCACGTTCCAAATTATTATGCAAATTATTATGCAAATTATAATTCCCTCTGATTTTTACAAAATAATGGATGCAAGTAGCAGTCAGCATCATCTTTTAGTCATCAACTATATCATTAGAGCATAAAACAAATGTTACTGAACAAACCTCCTCATGATAACAGGATTTATAAAAAAAAAAAAAAAAAAAAAACTAAAAATCCACTGTTCCAAATTATTACATAGTTTAACTGAGTTTTAAAACATTTTATAGGCTGTAGGGAACTGAAAATGGTGATTTGTTGAATTTGCAGCATTGGGAGGTTTACATTAGGTAAATTGACTATAATCAAAAGCTATTTTAACCACTTCACCACTAAGGGGTTTTACCCCCTGAGCACCAGAGCAATTTTCACCTTTCAGCGCTCCTTCCATTCATTCGTCTATAACTTTATCATTACTTATCGCAATGAAATGAACTATATCTTGTTTTTTCCGCCACCAATTAGGCTTTCTTTAGGTGGGACATTATGCCAATAATTATTTTTTTCTAAATGTGTTTTAATGGGAAAATAGGAAAAATGTGGGTAAAAAAATAATTATTTTTCAGTTTTCGGCCATTATAGTTTTTAAATAATGCATGCTACTGTAATTAAAACCCATGAAACGTATTTGCCCTTTTGTCCCGGTTATAAAACCATTTAAATTATGTCCCTATCACAATGTTTGGCGCCAATATTTTATTTGGAAATAAAGGTGCATTTTTTTCATTTTTGCGTCCATCCCTAATTACAAGCCCATAGTTTATAAAGTAACAGTGTTATACCCTCTTGACATAAATATTTAAAAAGTTCAGTCCCTAAGGTAACTATTTATGTATTTTTTTTAATTGTAAATTTTTTAATTTTTTTTTAATTACAAAAAAAAAAAAAATAGGGAGTGTGGGAGGTAATGAGTTAATTTTATGTGTAAAAGTCATTTATTTGTATGTGAAAAATGTGTAGGGTGTAGTTTACTATTTGGCCACAAGATGGCCACAGTAACTTTTTGTTTTAATGCGACCTCCAAGCTTCCTTCCGGAAGCTTGGAGGAAGTATAACGAGGCTGGACACGTGAGTTTTTTCTCACAATGATCGCGCTGCCCATAGGAGAGCAGCTGATCATTGCGGGGCTTAGATCAACGAACGGGAATGGATTTTCCCGTTCATTGATCTCTGGGCGAGCGGGCGGCGGCGTGTTTACTAGCGGCGGGCGGCGTGTTTACGAGCGGGAGCGCGGGCAGCGTCGGGAACGCGGAAAGTACGTGTTTCTCCGTCCCTGGTTGTTAAAGGATGGAAAAAGGGGCGGAGAAATACGTACGCGCGGGGGTAAAGTGGTTAATCAAAAACGTCTCAACAGGTCAAATTGTTTATTAACATAGGACCAGCACTGTTTCTAGGGGCGGGCCAGGTGTGGGACCGCCATGAGCGCTGTGAGGGAGGAGGGCACAGTGATGGAGGGGGAAGCCGCGGCCACACTAAGACTCTGCCACGTGGAGGGGAGCCCAACTTCTCCCTCCTTCTGCCCGGGGTCCCCCTCCATACTTCCCCCTCTTTGCAGAGTTTAGCACAGCAGGAAGCCCCGTATGCGCCACTCACCTCCTTGCCTGCTCCAGTCGCTGCTCACTTGCCACTGATCTCCATCTGCATAGCCGCTGATACACTCTGCGGCAATGCAGCCGGAAATCAGTGGCTAGTGAGCATCGTTTGGAGCGGGCAGGGAGGTGAGTTGCGCATACGAGACTTCCTGCTGCTCATACTCTGCAAAGAGGGGGGAGCATGGAAGGGGACCCCGGGTAAAAGGAGGGAGAAGTCGGGGCTCCCCTCTAAGCGTCTGAGTCTCAGAGTGTCTGCAATTTAGCCTAGAAACTGCCCTGCATAGGACCCTTATTTGATAGCAGCTTCAGAATTCTTGCATCCATTGATCTTGTGAGGTTTTTGAGCGTTTCTGCTTGAATTTCTTTGTAGGATGTCAGAAAAGCCTCTCAGAGCTGATGTTTGGATGTTCACAAATCACATAAACAGCAAAGCACAGTCCTTTCCCAGGGATGACAATACTCTACTGAGCACTCCAATATTAGCAATCCTCTCCTCAGATGATCACCATCACCACACCCAATAAGAAAGGGTCTCACTCTCTGTTGAGACCACCAATATGGTCTAGTTGCACTTTGGGGTTATTCCCTGGTCACCCCTGACCACCTCGACCTTTGTGCCAAATCTCAGATGATCAACCTTAAAATCCTTCTTCTATATGACCGGTGCCAATACCTTCAAAGAAATACTTAACATAGCGTAATACTCGATTGCACTTACAATTTTACACAAGTTAAAACGGGCATTAGTTTTATCACGGGCTCTCCCCCGTTTCGCTGGCATCTGGAGGGCTGTCTCGATAGCTGCAAGCGTGAGGTGGATACCGTCTTCCACGCGCACAGCTGCCCACTCCTCACTGGCGTCCGATTGTATTCCCTGCACTCCGCTGCCACTTCCTGGGTACCACCCGACTAGTTTCGTCTTTACAACTCATCAGGAGCTGGTGCCCAGAGTGGCTAGGAGTGCTTATGATGGCATCATGGCCCTCCCCTTCCTCTTTCCCGCCGTCCAATTGTAGAGAGCAAATATTGTGCGTAACAATGAGGCGCAATGCTCAAAGTCGCTCATTCTCATGCGTATACCGCCTACACCCCATTAAAAAATGTATTTTAAAATTATACATGATTGTGCATACCCAGCCTGCTCTATATTACCTACATACAGTGTCCTATTATACTTAATTACACACAGTTTACACTACGCCCCAATCTAATATATACACTCATTTGTTTTCCTGCTGCCATTCTATACCCTACACATATAATTTTGATCTGACCATGCATGGTCATATTTAGAGCCCAGCATTCACCAAAATGAGTCCGTTTACAATATTCCTAAACATACATAGCCAAAATATACCCCTCACATCAGGCATTTACATTATGTACACTGTACATACGTAAAAACTTACTGGATCTACCAATTTCATATCTTAGCATTAGCCATACCCATTCACCTTAAACCCCTATAGCTCCATATTAAAATATTCATGCAATCAACATATGTTCTAATTGTGGAAACCCTTTACAATATCATTACAGTATATATAAAAACTATAAACCTTTACAGGGTAGTTTTCCTATGATTCTCCCAGAAAGTATACCAAATCCATATCAATATTTAACCACCCCGGTCTCAATGTTCCCATCTCATATATGTATCTAATTTCTTCTTGTGATATCTTTCTAACCATATCAGTCCACTCCATGCTGGTTTGATTTTCTTCAATGCCCAAAAACGACATAAGCATTTGGTCACAGCTGTGTGATTGTTTGAAGTGTGTAGGGACGCTATGATTTTCTTTTCCTTTTTGTATGTTTCTTGCATGCCCCCCCCCCCCCCGCCCCCAGTCTTTCTTTAAGCTGTATGGTGGTCCTGCCGATATATCAATACCTGCAGGGGCACCAGAGTAGGTAGATTACATACCTATCATTACATGTTATGAACTGTTTGATTTTTATTTGTCGGCCATTAGCATTTGACATAATCTCTTCAGTTCTTACTGGGTTGCATTACTTATATGCCTTACATTTGCGGCATGGGTAGAAACCCTCCTCCTGCCACCGCTGCATTTCCCATGTTTTTCTGGGCGGCTCCAAACAGCTAGGGACCATCAAGTCCCTCAAATCAGGTGCTCTTCTGTAAATGAATCTTGGTGTAAGGAAACGCGGAAATGCCGCCGTCTCTCAAGGTGAGGCGGCTGTTTCCGCGTCCAGCATGGCGTCACAACGCGGAAAAAACGCTGCATGCCGCATAGGCAGTGCGGCGGAATCCGCATTGGGAACGGCGGAATCCGCATCAGAGGCGGCCCCCGCACTAGATACATTGCATGACAGTACTGATGTGGCTGGGACTGATAGTCCACCAAGATTCAGACTTACACGCGCGCGAGCAGAGAGGCAGAGTTTAAATAGCAGTTAGAAGGGTGTCGGCTGACCAGCTGGGTCAGCTGACAAATTCCACTGCTCTCATTGGACCAGCAATTAGGGAGGTCCTGGAAAGGTCCTAGAGTATATATACTGCTGGCTGTTCACTTGCTCTTTGTCTGGCGTGCGATCACATATGTGGGAGCACCCAGATCCGTAGTCAGATCCTTAAGTGTGCCGGGACCAGCTGGAGCTGTAATCCTACACTTAGCTAGATTATTGATAGCTAAAGTACTAGTTTGATTGTGATTATCTGTTATGACTTTTGCCTGCCTCGACTATCCTCCTGAACTCTGACCTTGTACCTCGATATTTCTGATACTCTGTTGCCGAACCTTGGCTCGTTCCTAGACTCTGTTTCTGCCTCCTGATTTTGTACCCCGATATATCTGATACCCCGTTGCCGAACCCTGCCTGTACTTTGACTCTGCCTTTGCCTACTGTATTTGTACTTTATCTGTCCGTGTGTGTACGACCTGGCTTGTCCGACCTCGAGAACCGACCTCACGATTGGAGGCGGTTCCCAGTCCTGTTAGTGACACTTCTTCCTGAGTGTCACCCTCGGACTTTCCTTCCTACTGTCAGTCTGACTCCTCCCGTCTTGGAGAGCTCAGGTCTGCGGAAGGAATCCGTGCAGTTCTCCTTGCTGCACTGAGGCCTAGGCCTCCTAGTGTTACTGTTACACCAAAACACTACACTCTACTCAGGCGAACAGAGGTTAGTTTGTATATCGGATTATCGGTGAGACTGCAGATCACTTATAATCTGGTATATATCTGTATTTCCGGTGATACTGCAGATCACCGGTAATCAGATACTCTCTGCGCCCACCGATCGTTACAGAACGCCAGACCCAAAAAATGCAAATGGACGCACATACTGACCGTCTGGGCGCACTTGCCACTTCGGTGGAAAGCATCAACCAAGTGCTGGGTAGCCACAAGACTATGATTAATGTCCTGTCAGGCTCTGTGCAAACCCTCCAGACGTCAGTTGATTCAGTGCGATCCTCTCCTAGTACTGACATACGTATGCCTGTACCTGATAAATTTTCCGGCCACAAGTCTGACTTCCGGAATTTCAGGAGTAGAGTGTTATCGTATTTCGAGTTGAGACCCCGATCCTCGGGTACTGAGACCCAACGGGTCACCTTTATTAAAACTTTGCTGTCTGGTGACTCCCAGTCATGGGCATACAACCTGCCTTCTACCGATACTGCTCTGACCTCGGTAGAGGAATTTTTTAAGGCCATGGCCGTAATCTACGACGACCCTGACCTTGCTGCATCCTCTGAGCGGAAGCTCAAACTTTTACGGCAAGGCAGGGGTCCAGTCGAGGATTACGCGGCCGAATTTCGTAGGTGGTCAGTTACGGCCAGGTTTGGCACTTATGCCCTGTTAGATTACTTCCTCTCTGGGTTGTCGGATGAGGTCTCCGACCTAATGTTAAGCCAACCCGAACCCAAAACAGTCGACGAGGCCATCTCATCGGCCATTCGAATCGACCGTAGGCTACGCCATCAGAGACAGACTAGGGGCAGTCATCGGCTTAGGCCGACCTCTTACACAGTGCCTCCCGCTGCACCCCTAGTAACTCCGTCTCCTTCTGTCTCATCATCTCCGGTCTTGCCTCCACCTGAGCCGATGTAGATCGGTCGGTCTAAGTTGACCCAAGTGGAGAGAAGACGGAGATTGTCGGAACAACTATGTTTATACTGTGGTGAAGGGGGGCATAGGGTACGAGACTGTCTCATTAAGCCTAATAAGGATAAGCCGGGAAACGCTACCGCCTAGGAGTGATAAGGGGTGACACCCTAGGCGCCCAGCTCGCACCCCTGAAAGAAAGACGATTGCTCCTCCCCTGTACGATTACATGGGGGGACAAATCTGAAGCCACGGAGGCCTTTATTGATTCAGGCTCCGTGGCTAACTTCATGAGTTCCGAATTTGCAGAGAAGTTGGACATTCCTCTCACCCCAGTAAAACCACCTATCCAGGTTACTGCCGTGGACGACTCCCCGTTACAAAGGGACCGTCCGCTGTCCCAGACACCAGAGGTGGAAGTCATTACTGGGGTACTGCATAGGGAGAATTTACGTTTTTTTGTGTTACATATGACCACCTCCACCATTGTCCTAGGTATGCCTTGGCTGCAGCTTCATTCGCCACAGATTAATTGGGCGACAGGACAATTAACCAGTTGGTCAGACTTCTGTTCCCAACAGTGCCTAGGAAAAGTGGTATTAGGTCAGACCAAGGTACATGTGGAGGGTGTTCCCGAGCAATACTCCGAGTTCTCGGATGTATTCTGTCCCAAGGCTGCTGATAGGTTACCTCCTCATCGCCCTTTCGATTGCCCCATCGATCTCCGTGCCGGTTGTATGCCCCCTAGGGGTCACCTGTATAATTTGTCTGGACCAGAGAAGGTGGCTATGCAGGAGTACATCCGTGACAATCTGGCCAAGGGGTTCATTCGCCCCTCCCGCTCGCCTGCAGGGGCCGGTTTCTTTTTTGTTAAGAAAAAAGACGGAGGTCTTCGACCTTGCATCGATTATCGGGGCCTAAATAAAATCACGGTGAAGAATCGTTATCCGTTGCCATTAATAGACGATTTATTCACGCAGGTCACAGACGCTAAGATCTTTTCAAAATTGGATCTGAGGGGTGCATACAACCTGATCCGCATTAGAGAGGGCGATGAATGGAAGACGGCCTTCAACACACCCGATGGGCATTACGAGTACTTAGTGATGCCCTTCGGGTTGTGCAATGCGCCAGCCGTCTTCCAGGAATTGATTAACGAGGTATTCAGGGAGGTGTTGGGTAGGTTTGTGCTTGTATACCTTGACGATATACTAATTTACTCCAACAACCTCTCCGAGCACAGGGTCCATGTCAGATTTGTGCTAAACAAGTTGAGACAAAATCTGCTGTACGCCAAGTTGGAAAAATGTATTTTTGAAGTTACATCTGTCGCCTTTCTGGGGTACATAATCTCCACCTCGGGCCTGTCTATGGACCCTGCCAAGGTATCCGCTGTTCTGGAGTGGCCTCAGCCGGTGGGGTTAAAGTCGTTGCAACGTTTTCTGGGTTTTGCAAACTATTATAGGAGGTTCATAAAGGGGTACTCCACCGTTATTGCACCTCTCACCAGTCTCACTAGGAAAGGGGCGGATACTACTCACTGGTCGCCTGAGGCCCTACAGGCATTTTCGACCTTGAAGGAGCTGTTCTGCACAGCACCCATACTAAGACACGTAGACACTTCCTTCCCTTTTATTGTTGAGGTAGACGCCTCAGAAGTCGGGGTGGGGGCTGTGCTGTCTCAACGTTCAGGCTTACAGGGTAGATTGCACCCATGTGCCTATTTTTCTCGGAGATTCTCTCCAGCAGAGAGAAACTACGATATAGGCAACAGGGAACTCTTAGCCATTAAACTAGCCTTTGAAGAATGGCGTCATTGGTTAGAAGGAGCGGAGCATACTATCACGGTTTTTACCGACCACAAGAATCTGGAATACATCGAGGGGGCTAAGAGGTTAAGCCCTCGTCAGGCTCGATGGTCCCTGTTTTTTTCAAGGTTCACATTCGTGATTACGTACACCCCGGGCAGTAAGAATACTGAGGCAGATGCGCTATCCAGGTGCTTTGAGCCAGAAACAGCACGCGCCTCCGTCCCGGAGACAATTGTTCCGCGAAAATTGGTGCTGGCTGCAATTGAGACTTGGGAAGACTGGAAGGAGACGTTGAGCCCCTTCCAGCAGGACATCCCGGAAGGGAAGCCTGAAGGGGTCATGTTTATTCCCTTGCCCTTTCGTCTTCAGATCCTTGAAATGTTCCACGCACATAAAAATGCTGGACATCCTGGAGTTGCCAGAACACAGGATCTTGTAGCCAGGTGTGCCTGGTGGCCTTCCCTGTCTGTTGATTGCAGGGAATTTGTTAGGGAATGCGCAGTATGTGCTAAGAGTAAACCCTCCCGGCTGGCACCTGTCGGTACCTTACAGCCTTTGCCCGCCCCAAGTGAGCCATGGACCCACTTGTCCATGGATTTCGTGGGTGAGCTCCCCAGGTCTGAAGGCATGTCGGTCATTTGGGTGGTAGTCGACCGCTTCAGCAAGATGGCCCATTTCGTGCCCTTGAAAGGACTCCCCTCGGCTCAGGAATTGGCCGACCTATTCATCATCCACATTTTCCGGCTGCATGGCATTCCGGAAAACATAGTGTCGGATAGGGGAGTCCAATTCATTTCTAGATTCTGGAGGGCATTTTGCCACCAAATGGGCATGAAGCTGTCTTTCTCGTCCGGCTACCACCCACAGACTAATGGCCAGACTGAAAGGATAAATCAGTCTCTAGAACAATTTTTGAGATGTTATGTTGCGGAGGCACAAGACGACTGGGTCAGATTTTTGCCCTTCGCAGAATTTGCTCAAAATAACTTGAGAAATTCCTCCTCCGGATTTTCGCCTTTTCAGGTGGTAACGGGGAGATCGCCCAAGTTCTCCCCCTTGCCAGTTGCCTCCTCTCCGTTTCCAACCCTGGAAGCCTGGCACAGGGCATTTAAAGTCATCTGGGGGAAGGTGAAGAGTAATCTGGAAAGGGCATTCCAGAGTCAAAAGGGTCAGGCTGACAAAAGACGCTCATTGGAGTGGAAGTTCCAGCCAGGAGACTTGGTCTGGGTGTCCACACGTCACTTAACCCTGAGACAGCCCTCAGATAAACTGGGCCCCAGGTTTGTGGGTCCATTTTCAGTGGCCAAGAAGATCAACAACGTTACGTATTCCGTTGATCTTCCCGCCAGCATGCGTGGGGTAAAGTCCTTCCACGTATCCCTGCTTAAACCAGCAGTCCATGTGGGTCCCATTCCTCCTCCTCCTGTGGTGGTGGACGACCAACCTGAGTACGAGGTAGAAAAGATATTGGATTCACGCATGGTACAGAATTCGGTACAGTACCTCGTACATTGGAAAGGGTACGGCATTGAGGAGAGACAGTGGGTACCGGGTTCACGCATGCATGCAGACGAGTTAAGGAGGGAGTTTCATGCCTTACATCCCGAGAAACCTGGTAGGAGTTGTCCGGAGTCCACTCCTCGGGGGGGGGGGGGGTACTGTAAAGAAACGCGGAAATGCCGCCGTCTCTCAAGGTGAGGCGGCTGTTTCCGCGTCCAGCATGGCGTCACAACGCGGAAAAAACGCTGCATGCCGCATAGGCAGTGCGGCGGAATCCGCATTGGGAACGGCGGAATCCGCATCAGAGGCGGCCCCCGCACTAGATACATTGCATGACAGTACTGATGTGGCTGGGACTGATAGTCCACCAAGATTCAGACTTACACGCGCGCGAGCAGAGAGGCAGAGTTTAAATAGCAGTTAGAAGGGTGTCGGCTGACCAGCTGGGTCAGCTGACAAATTCCACTGCTCTCATTGGACCAGCAATTAGGGAGGTCCTGGAAAGGTCCTAGAGTATATATACTGCTGGCTGTTCACTTGCTCTTTGTCTGGCGTGCGATCACATATGTGGGAGCACCCAGATCCGTAGTCAGATCCTTAAGTGTGCCGGGACCAGCTGGAGCTGTAATCCTACACTTAGCTAGATTATTGATAGCTAAAGTACTAGTTTGATTGTGATTATCTGTTATGACTTTTGCCTGCCTCGACTATCCTCCTGAACTCTGACCTTGTACCTCGATATTTCTGATACTCTGTTGCCGAACCTCGGCTCGTTCCTAGACTCTGTTTCTGCCTCCTGATTTTGTACCCCGATATATCTGATACCCCGTTGCCGAACCCTGCCTGTACTTTGACTCCGCCTTTGCCTACTATATTTGTACTTTATCTGTCCGTGTGTGTACGACCTGGCTTGTCCGACCTCGAGAACCGACCTCACGATTGGAGGCGGTTCCCAGTCCTGTTAGTGACACTTCTTCCTGAGTGTCACCCTCGGACTTTCCTTCCTACTGTCAGTCTGACTCCTCCCGTCTTGGAGAGCTCAGGTCTGCGGAAGGAATCCGTGCAGTTCTCCTTGCTGCACTGAGGCCTAGGCCTCCTAGTGTTACTGTTACACCAAAACACTACACTCTACTCAGGCGAACAGAGGTTAGTTTGTATATCGGATTATCGGTGAGACTGCAGATCACTTATAATCTGGTATATATCTGTATTTCCGGTGATACTGCAGATCACCGGTAATCAGATACTCTCTGCGCCCACCGATCGTTACACTTGGATGGTCAGGTATGATGTCCCTCAGAACATGGTCAGCCCCCCGTATACCCCAATGCTTCTTTACTATCCTCTGGAAATTTCTATATTGACTTATGATGGCTGCCTGATTATTCCTTTCTTCAACCCCCCTTCCCTCCCCAAAAACCAACTCCCTTCTTTCTCTCTGTGCAACTCTATCTATTTCCCTATTTAATTCCTGCTCCCCATATCCCCTTTCCAGAAATCTACGCTTCAATATCCTGCTTTGTTGTTCAAAATCTTCCTGTGTAGTGCAGTTCCTTCTCATACAAAGGAACTGCCCCCTAAGGACATTTTTTATCCAATTAGTGTGATGGTTACTGCTGCTAGTAGGAATATATACATTTCTATATGTGGGTTTAAAAACACTTTTAGACCTCAATTCACTACCCCCTTTGTTAAGTTCCAGATCCAGAAAGAAGATTTTGTGGGATCAGATTTCACCGTTAGTGTTATATTCTTATCATTCATATTGAGTTTTTCAATAAATGTGTGCAATTCCCTTTCACCTACCCCCCATATCAAAATCAAACCATCTATAAATCTTACCCATATTTTTATATTCTCCCCATGCTCCCCACTTACAAATGATTCCTCCCACCTTCCCATAAACATATTCACCAAACTTGGGGCATAACTGGCCCTCATTGCACATCCCTTATGCTGTTTATAGAATACCCATTGGTGCCAAAAATAATTTTTTTCCAAAGCAAAATCCAACAGCTTTAATATATAGTCTATCTCATCCTTATGCATTCCTGTTTTTGAGGGTGTGATGCGCTGACAATGGTTTCTGATGTAAAACCAGCCTTCCTCATTTTGCTTTTATCTATGCTATGAGTCAGCCACAAATCCTTTAACAGTATGAAGATCATGCTTAAAGAGGAACTCCAGTGAAAATAATGTAATAAAAAAGTGCTTCACTTTTACAATAATTATGTATAAATGATTTAGTCAGTGATTTAGCCCATTGTAAAATCTTTTAAATCCCTGATTTACATTCTGACATTTATTACATGGTGACATTTTTACTGTTGGCAGGTGATGTAGCTGCTGCATGCTTTTTTGGCAGTTGGAAACAGCTGTAAACAGCCATTTCCCACAATGCAACATGGGTCACAGACAGGAAACTGCCAGGAGTACGTACTCAGAGTTTCTTGTGGGCAGGGTTTCACCCCAATATCAGCCATACAGTTCCCCCTGATGGTCTGTCTGTTTGTGAAAAGGAATACATTTCTCATGTAAAAGGGGGTATCAGCTACTGATTGGGATAAAGTTAAATTCTTGGTCGGAGTTTCTCTTTAAGTTTTCGTGAAATATAAAGGATTTCATGCACCTTGTCCAAGGCATTACACTATTTCACACTTTCTGGCAGTAGAGAGATCGTTTTTCTTTCTTATATTGCTTAAAAATGGTGGTCTGCTTAATAATGTGGAACACCCTTTTTTAGTATTTTTTTCTTTAATTGGGCTCACCTGGCAAACTAGTTATCAGAGGTGCCTGATATTGATTTCAGTGATCAAAAGAGCCCTGAGACACAATACCATCCATGAGTTTAATTGAAGAACAAAAGTTTAATCTTTTGGACACAAATACAATTTGCATAATAATTTGGAACACAGTGTATTTATTCAAATAATGGCCTTGCTGGAAACTTCTGTAGCCTCAGATAGGACCATTGTGATCTAGGCTTTTCACTCACCTAATGACGCAGGAAGATGGATCACAGCAGCGTTCCCGGATCCATCCTCCTGCCGCCAGGTACAAGAGGCAGCACACGATGGGCACGAACGAGATTTCATACGATCGCGGCACTTTCACCAATTTTGTTAGAAAGCACTACAGTTTATAAGTTAACCATGTGGAATTTAAGTCAGGTTAAAATAAACAACATAGGAGTGTGCTATTCCTCTGGTTGGTACTATACAATCAATACATAAAATAGTTATAGTGCTCATCCAAAAAAAGGTCCCTTTTCATATAGAAGTTCTTGCACAATTTAATGCTCATCTTATGCACTCTGATCCAGGTTAATTCAACCACTCACCCAGTCGGTGTGACCACTATTAGGGCCCTTTTCCACCAGCGCGTTTGCGCTGGCTGAATCGCAAAAACGCAAACCGCTAGCGATTTTACAATCGCTACGGTTTGCTTTTTAACATAGGAATCGCGGTAGGTCATTTCCACTACCGCGATTCGTTTTTGTCAGGAACGCGAACGCGCGGCGGAGCGATATTTGCCGCGATTTTGCTATGCAGTGCATAGCATACCAAAATCACGGCGGCGAACGTCGGGGAATCGCCGGTAATTGCGATTCAGCAATCGCTAGCGTTCAGCGTGAACGCTAGCGATTGCTGGTGGAAAAGGGCCCTTAGACTGGTCAAAGTGTGTGCTATGCCAGAATATCTCAAGCACAGCCCCAGTTGATTGTACTGCTTCAGTGTGTGCAGGATGGCCTCAGGGTGAAACAATGTGGCTCCAATGTGAGCAAGAGCAGGGGCGTCTCTAGCCATTTTGTCACTCCAGGCGAGAATACCTGTGGCGCCCCCCCCCCCCCCAAATGAAAATAATCATAAGGCAGCAATGTTTCACCATGAAATAATCGTAATGCGCCAATGTTTCACCAAAAAATAATCGTAATGCAGCAATGTTTAACCATAAAATAATCGTAATGCAGCAATCTTTCACCAGAAAATAATCATAATGCAGCAATCTATTATCAGAAAATAATCGTAATACAGCAATCTTTCACCAGAAAATAATCGTAATGCAGCAATGTTTCACCATAAAATAATCGTAATGCAGCAATCTATTACCAGAAAATAATTGTAATGCAGCAATCTATCACCAGAAAATAATCATAATACAGCAATCTTTCACCAGAAAATAATCACTATGTGGGGAGCAGTCACCAGAAAATAATCGCTATGTGGGGAGCATTCACTAGAAAATAATCGCTATGTGGGGAGCAGTCACCAGAAAATAATCGCTATGTGGGGAGCAGTCACCAGAAAATAATCGCTATGTGGGAGCAGTCACCAGATAATAATCGCTATGTGGGGAGCATTCACCAGATAATCGCTATGTGGGGAGCAGTCACCAGATAATCGCTATGTGGGGAGCAGTCACCAGAAAATAATCGCTATGTGGGAGCAGTCACCAGATAATAATCGCTATGTGGGGAGCAGTCACCAGAAAATAATCGCTATGTGGGAGCAGTCACCAGATAATAATCGCTATGTGGGGAGCAGTCACCAGATAATAATCGCTATGTGGGGAGCAGTCATCAGATAATCGCTATGTGGGAGCAGTCACCAGATATTCGCTATGTGGGGAGCATTCACCAGATAATAATCATTATGTGGGGAGCAGTCACCAGATAATTGCTATGTGGGGAGCATTCACCAGAAAATAATCGCTATGTTGGAGCAGTCACCAGATATTCGCTATGTGGGAGCAGTCACCAGATAATCGCTATGTGGGAGCAGTCACCAGATAATCGCTATGTGGGAGCAGTCACCAGATAATCGCTATGTGGGAGCAGTCACCAGATAATCGCTATGTGGGAGCAGTCACCAGATAATCACTATGTGGGGAGCAGTCACCAGATAATCGCTATGTGGGAGCAGTCACCAGATATTCGCTATGTGGGAGCAGTCACCAGATAATCGCTATGTGGGGAGCAGTCACCAGATAATCGCTATGTGGGGAGCAGTCACCAGATATTCGCTATGTGGGAGCAGTCACCAGATAATCGCTATGTGGGAGCAGTCACCAGATAATCGCTATGTGGGAGCAGTCACCAGATAATCGCTATGTGGGGAGCAGTCACCAGATAATCGCTATGTGGGAGCAGTCACCAGATATTCGCTATGTGGGAGCAGTCACCAGATAATCGCTATGTGGGAGCAGTCACCAGATAATCGCTATGTGGGAGCAGTCACCAGATAATCGCTATGTGGGGAGCAGTCACCAGATAATCGCTATGTGGGAGCAGTCACCAGATATTCGCTATGTGGGAGCAGTCACCAGATAATCGCTATGTGGGAGCAGTCACCAGATAATCGCTATGTGGGGAGCAGCCACCAGATAATCGCTATGTGGGAGCAGTCACCAGATAATCGCTATGTGGGGAGCAGTCACCAGATAATCGCTATGTGGGAGCAGTCACCAGATATTCGCTATGTGGGAGTGTTCACCAGATAATCGCTATGTGGGGAGCAGTCACCAGATAATCGCTATGTGGGAGCAGTCACCAGATAATCGCTATGTGGGGAGCAGTCACCAGATAATCGCTATGTGGGAGCAGTCACCAGATATTCGCTATGTGGGAGCAGTCACCAGATAATCGCTATGTGGGAGCAGTCACCAGATAATCGCTATGTGGGGAGCAGTCACCAGATAATCGCTATGTGGGAGCAGTCACCAGATAATCGCTATGTGGGAGCAGTCACCAGATAATCGCTATGTGGGGGGCAGTCACCAGATATTCGCTATGTGGGAGCAGTCACCAGATAATCGCTATGTGGGAGCAGTCACCAGATATTCGCTATGTGGGAGCAGTCACCAGATAATCACTATGTGGGAGCAGTCACCAGATAATCACTATGTGGGAGCAGTCACCAGATAATCGCTATGTGGGAGCAGTCACCAGATAATCGCTATGTGGGGAGCAGTCACCAGATAATCGCTATGTGGGAGCAGTCACCAGATAATCGCTATGTGGGAGCAGTCACCAGATAATCGCTATGTGGGGAGCAGTCACCAGATAATCGCTATGTGGGAGCAGTCACCAGATATTCGCTATGTGGGAGCAGTCACCAGATAATCGCTATGTGGGAGCAGTCACCAGATAATCGCTATGTGGGGAGCAGCCACCAGATAATCGCTATGTGGGAGCAGTCACCAGATAATCGCTATGTGGGGAGCAGTCACCAGATAATCGCTATGTGGGAGCAGTCACCAGATATTCGCTATGTGGGAGTGTTCACCAGATAATCGCTATGTGGGGAGCAGTCACCAGATAATCGCTATGTGGGAGCAGTCACCAGATAATCGCTATGTGGGGAGCAGTCACCAGATAATCGCTATGTGGGAGCAGTCACCAGATATTCGCTATGTGGGAGCAGTCACCAGATAATCGCTATGTGGGAGCAGTCACCAGATAATCGCTATGTGGGGAGCAGTCACCAGATAATCGCTATGTGGGAGCAGTCACCAGATAATCGCTATGTGGGAGCAGTCACCAGATAATCGCTATGTGGGGGGCAGTCACCAGATATTCGCTATGTGGGAGCAGTCACCAGATAATCGCTATGTGGGAGCAGTCACCAGATATTCGCTATGTGGGAGCAGTCACCAGATAATCACTATGTGGGAGCAGTCACCAGATAATCACTATGTGGGAGCAGTCACCAGATAATCGCTATGTGGGAGCAGTCACCAGATATTCGCTATGTGGGAGCAGTCACCAGATAATCGCTATGTGGGAGCAGTCACCAGATAATCACTATGTGGGAGCAGTCACCAGATAATCACTATGTGGGAGCAGTCACCAGATAATCGCTATGTGGGAGCAGTCACCAGATATTCGCTATGTGGGAGCAGTCACCAGATAATCGCTATGTGGGGAACAGTCACCAGATAATCGCTATGTGGGAGCAGTCACCAGATATTCGCTATGTGGGGAGCAGTCACCAGAAAATAAACCTGTAAAATGAGGAAAAAAATAACTCACCTGGCCGGCCCCTGACGATCCTCCAGCGACGATCCTCCTGCAGCGGCAGCCAGTGTGAATCTCCCACGCTGACAGGCTACGGCAAGATGGCGCCCGAAGCCCTGTACTGGAGACACAAATAGTCTCCAGTGCAGGGCTTCGGCAGCCATCTTGCCGTAGCCCTGCTCAGCTTCCGGGAGTGGGTTGCGGGGATTTCACCCGGACTTAAAAAAAAAAACGTCCGGACACCCCGGACAGGTCAGAAAAAAAGGAACTTTCCGGGGAAAAGAGGACGCCTACGCCTGGTCACCCTAGCCAGGGGGAACCAAGGATGCTGCACAGAGCCGCAGACAAGCCAGGGGGCTCAGCAGGAGGGCAATTAGGATCCGGCGGCGAGTCATGCTTGCGGGGGCGGAGCTCAAGAGAATCAGAGGACCCGAGTCATGCGGCTGGCCGGCTGCTGCTATGAAGAGGGGGCTGGCCAGGCTAGAGGAGGAGGAAAAGGGTGGGACCAGAGCTTGCCAGCGTCATGCCTATTGGCTGGGGGAAAGCATAGAGGCGGCATCAGCGGCGGAGCTCGTGGTTCATCATGTAAACAAACCATGGGCTCCAAGTTGTCACACACAGTGTGTAGTAGCGGCGAAACCTCCCCCCGCGGCGGCGCTCCCCCCCCCCCCCCTTCTTGCCGCTCCAAGCTGTTGCCTGGCTTGCCTTACGCTAGGAGCGCCCCTGAGCAAGAGGACCTCAGAATGAAACACAACCTCTCATAGCGTGATTCCATATTAAAACTTAAAATTTTATTATAAATCATGGCACTTTGTGAGGGAGTCGTCAGGGATTTTAAAGATCTGATCCACCATAACGGACGGTTGTTATCGACACGTGTCACCAAACGTCATTCGTGTAATTGTGCTGTGGGCACATCTGGCTACCCACACTGGGTGGGGGGGGGGGGGGCAGCACACCTTCAAACAGTCCTCTGTGCAAGATCACGTCTGTCTGACACTGACAGACCTCTTCTTCACAAAGAAGTTTTAGAGAAATTTAGGTACAGCCCTTCCCTCGTCACATCACATCAGGCATGGCCTCCAAAGGACAACGGAATGTCACCATTTCGGACGTACAACACGTCCTTTCTCAAGTGGTAGGTAGGTACCTACTATTAGCACATCTGGGTACCTAAGCTAATGGTGGGACATGTACTTATGTGGGGGAAACCTATTGCTGGAGGCACAGCTGGCTACCTATACTGGGGGGCACATCTGCTACCTATACTGGGGGACGCACATCTACTACTTATACTGGGGGAGGAACATCTGTCTACCTATGTTGGGGGAGGGATCCGCTACCTGTACTGGGTGGGGTACCTAACACTGGGGCCATGTCTGCTACCTTATCTGTGGGGGGGGGGGGGGGGGTGTCTAATACTAAGGGCACATTTGCTACCCATACTGGGTGGAGCAAACCAATACTGGGGTCAACTCTAGTTGATTGTGAGTGGATTGTACTGTATGGTGCAACAAGCAGTGAGAGGAGCTGGAGATACTGCCTGAGGCCGTGCTACGCAAATCATTCCTGTCCTGAAGGTAAACAGAAGGATGAACTGATACATTTTGTATCACATTTTTTTTTAAAGCAAAAGAGACTGAAAGTATTGCATCTAATGCAGTGGGTTCCCTAGTGAGAGATAATCAGGAACCAGCCGTGGCCCCTGCCCAGTCCATCACTATTCCTCAAGGAGCAAGTTTTGGACTGCTGTAGCCAGGATGTCAGAGAGTGGGTGTTGGACTGTAAATCACAGACCATTGAGGAAGTTGCAAGGTTAGCGGATAGTTTTATTGTATCGCAGATGTTTTACGGCAAAGAAAGCCCACCTTGGAGAAGAAAGGCAGCAGGAAACACAGCTATTAGAGATCAACTAGCAACCTCTCAGATGACCAGTTTTTCCAGAGGAAAATTCGAACCAGGGACCCAGCGCTGCAAGGCGAGAGCGCTAACCACAACGCCACTTTACTCTATGGCAGTGATGTGCCGCGACTGGCGCCGATCGTGGGCGTTTTGCTATTAGCACCAATCGCAAAACACGTTACACCCTAGGCGGGTTTTTTAAGAGGACACAGAGGCATGTTCTGTGCACAATCACATGCCGCCGTGTCTCTCTATTGCTGCCGCTACTCCCCCTGGGGTCTGCTGTGCCCCCCTGAAAATACTGCCAGCTCTTCTTCTTCTAGCTAGCCTGATGTTTATGTGGCAGCCTGTCAATAATTTTTTCCAGCATTGCCTCCCCCGCCTCCTCCATAGCGTAGCTCCCCCTGCTGCTCTCCGCCTTGCTGGCTTCCTCCTATCAGAAGCTAAGCCGCGAAAGAGGAGTACTTCCTGGGTTGAGGCTTAGCTTCGGATTGGAGGAAGCTAGCGAAGTGGAGAGCGGTGGGAGAAGCTCAGATTTAATAAATCCGCCTTAGGTTATCTTTAAAGGGACACTTAAGTCAAACAAAAAAAATGAGTTTTACTCACCTGGGGCTTGCAATAGCTCCCTGCAGCTGTCCAGTGCCCTCGCCGTCTCCCTCCGATCCTCCTGGCCCCACCGGCAGCCACTTCCTGTTTCGGTGACAGGAGCTGACAGGCTGGGGACGCGAGTGATTCTTCGCGTTCCTGGCCACAATAGCGCCATCTATGCTGCTATAGCATATATCATATACCATATAGCAGCATAGAGGGTGCTAATGTGTCTGGGAACGCGAAGAATCACTCGCGTCCCCAGCCTGTCAGCTCCTGTCACCGAAACAGGAAGTGGCTGCCGGTGGGGCCAGGAGGATCGGAGGGAGACGGCGAGGGCACTGGACTGCTGCAGGGGGCTATTGGAAGCCCTAGGTGAGTAAAACTCATTTTTTTTGTTTGACTTAAGTGTCCCTTTAATAAAGCGATGATCGCGATCGCTCTGGAAGTGTCTAGTGATTTTAACGTGTTAATCGCGGTAAAATCACTTGCGCAACACTAGCTTTTTGTGCTTTTCAGATGTGAATGTGGCCTAGGCTCTCACTCCGAGGTCCAACTCACTAGGCAGGAAGACCAGTCTATTTGTGCCCCTCCTTTTCCCCAGCCCTCCCTGTTTATTGGCTGAAAGGATTTTAGGGCAAGTTGGAATATTTTAGTCCACATTTTAATACTGCTGGAGTGCTGGAGAGGCAGTTTAACTTTTATCTGCAGGCTGCACTACTGTAATTCTGGGTACACACGGTACGATTTTTCGTGAGATTTTCCGACCCAAACGTTTTTTCCCGCTTGATTTCGCGCTTGATTCTGCACTCGATTCTCTTATCTTCACTCGTTTTTCTTATCTTTTTCCATTGTTAAATCGAGAATCGATCAGGAGTAATATCGGACGTGAGGGATTTTATCAATTGGATGCATCTATCGCACGGAAAATTGTACCGTGTGTACCCAGCATAACACAATTGCGTTGTCCCTAGATAACAGAGTTTAATATGCCCCTGGATACATAAACCTAGAAACCATGGTCCCCTAGATATTAGGATTAAGTAGTCATGTTCTTCAAAATCAAATAAATCAATAGTCACCTGCTTCCAGATGAAAGAATAAAGTAGTCACATGATTCCAGATAAAATAATCAAATATTTCCATGCCTCCAGATCAAAGAATCAAGTAGACACGTGCCTCCATATAACTCCTCAACTTGTTAAGTAGTTACAAGCATCCAGATAAAATGTTTAAATAGTCACACACCTTCAGATAACATAATCAAGTGATCAAGTAGCCATGTGCCTCATGATAAACAAATTAAATAGCCAGGTGCGTCAATATAAAAATAATTAGATAGCCCTATGTACATAAATTGAGTAGCCATGTTCCCCTGATAACAGTATTAATCTGATCTGAGGTCTGGGTGATGGGAAAGCACAGAGGCATCACTGGGTTCACCTGTTGGTCTAAAGAGCTATAGGGGGAGGGGTTTGGCAAACCAGTAATATTACTATGCAATGTCTTGTACAGTTTGATGTTTCTGTAATGTATCATGTTTATTTTATATCCTGTTTTGATGCCAGCTATTTTAATTGAGATCTTCTATAGATGCTGCTTCAGATAGCTGTAGGTGACACATGCTGAGTTGTCTATAGACTTGTTTACTTATTGAAACAATGGCCTTGCAGGAAACTTCTGAAGCCTCATGCTGGGAACACATGATGAGATTTTTTTTCGGCAGATTTACAGGCCGATCGTTTTTCTGATCAAATTCCATTCACTTCTATGAGAAAATTGATCAGAAAAATAATTAGACCTGTCGGAAAGTATCTATCGAGCCATCTATCTGCCCCCCAAAAAACCCATTGGGCTTGATTCACTATGCGGTGCTAACCTACTTAGCACGTCTAAAGTCTTTAGGCGCGCTAACCAGGGTGCTAAGTAGGTTAGCACCGGTTTTCTCAATCAGATCGCGCGCAAAGTGTTGCGCGCGCAAAGTCCTATGCGTGCACTAAGTCCCATAGGCTTTAATGGGCACTTCGCGCGGAGCGCCCTGCGCAGTACGCGCATAAAGTTTTACGCGCGTAAAGTTTTGCGCGCGAAAAGATTGTTTAGACGTGCTAAGGGGGTTTTCACAGGCGTGCTAACAGTTAGCACCGCTTTGTGAATCAAGCCCATTATGTATTACCAGCATCGAGTAAGACCATTGTGGTCTAGGCTTTTCTGGAAGCCTCTGTGTAATGTTGGGAATACACAAAGGGCTTGATTCACAAAAGAGTGCTAACTGTTAGCACGACCGTTTTCGCGCAAATTTTCGCATTGCGCTCGCTCACGAATTTTTGCACGAAACGATACCGGTTTTGCGTGCAAACGCGAACGTTTTGCGTGAAAATGATATCGATTGTGCACGAAAATTCACGTTTGCGCACGAAAAACGTTATCGTTTCGTGCAAAAAATTGCGATCGTGCGCAATGCAAAAATTTGTGCGAAAACGGCCGTGCTAACAGTTAGCACTCTTTTGTGAATCAAGCCCAAAGAGTGTTTTTGGTAGATAACTAAAAAAATCCAATCAGACCTGTCAGAAATTTGAGGGAGAATTTTGCTGGAGTTGTTAGTAAACAGGTCTTTTTTTAGTCTTCTATGGAGTCTTGGAGTTTTTACTACTGTGCAGGGCTGGCTTTACCATAAGGCACTTTAGGCACGTGCCTACAGGCGCCTGATGATGGAAAGGTGGCTCAATGCCCTCCCCTAGTGCCTCCCTTATGCAGGGTCTCGAACTGATCCAAAATGAGGTTACTCACCCAGCTCTCGGCATTCCACTGATGAGATCTCCCTTCAGTAGGGGGCACCAATAGCTACTTAATACTGAGGGTACCTGTGACTACGTAATGCTAAGGGACACCTGTAGCTACCTATGACGGGTAAGGGAAGTAGAGGAAAAGTGACAGCCGGGCCAGCCAGCCAGCACACTTGTGTTGCATTCAGCTGGGGTTTGTAGATTCATGGAGGGCGAAGTCTAGGGTGCCAGGACATCTGTGCCTATAGGCTCCTGTAAATCCGGGCCTGCTACTGTGTGGTATGATATGGAGTTTTTCTACTGCTTGGAAAGGAATAAATGATTATTACCCAGCTGTCGGTCTGCTCACGGTGTGTGAACCCTCATCCGTTCACATGGGGAGGTGTTTCTTTTTTTTTTTTTAAACAGTGCTCAGGTCACTTTAATACTAGGGGGTGTACATCTGGCTAATCCTGGGGCTACCTTTTACTTCCTAATTCTTGGGAACATCACTAGCTACCTAATATTCTGAGGCACCTCTGGCTAGTTAATGTAATTACCTGGCTGGTGTACTGGAACAGCTGACGGTATTCTTTGACCAGATTATTGTCTCTGATGGACAAGTCTTTAAAAATAAAGTAATGGATGTAAGTTCTAAAGTGTACCGAGGCGTTTAAAAAAAAGTTACTTACCCAGGTAGAAGGAAGTCCTCATTGCTCCCATCATTGTCACACACGGACTCTCTGAACATATCAACGAGGGCCGTACTGTGCCTGAGTGAGTATGGCTGCACCTGTGCAGTGGGCCAAAGCCACTTGTCCACATCCACACAATCCTTGTCCAGGCAGGTGCGCCCATACTCACTAAGGGCCTGTACACACTGCTGTGCTTGCGCTGCGCTTTTCAAATCGCATGCGTTTTTTAATCACAAGGTCTTTTGAAAAATAATGAAAATCGTGAAGACCTGTACACACTGGTCCGATGTGCTTGTTCTATGCTCATGAAGGCTTGCGATTTAAAAATTGCATGCGATTTTAAAAGCGCAGAGCAAGTGCAGCAGTGTGTACAGGCCCTAAGGTGTAGTATGGCCGCGCTCATGCACAAAGAGGAGCATGGCTACAAACTTTCAGAGGGTTTCAGGCAGCCGTGGTCTCGAGGAGGACCTATAAAGCCTCTTGAGAATAGAGAGGTTTCCCATTTTCTTAGGTAGTTATTGTTTTTTCTTCCTTTTAAATGCCTGAGGGCCCTTTCGCACTGGGTGATGGGGTGCTGTAAATTTACTGCACCCCACCGTAGCAGAATTAAAGTTTATGGAGTAGTTCACACTCCCCACGTTGCAGTACGCTGTTCCGGAAGTGCCCTAATGCACGTCCATACCTACGTTGCCGCGCAGATCCTGTGGCGACCTGTGGCGATCTGCATCAGACTGGAAATCATGTAAGTTAATGGTAACGTGTGTGTATTTTAAAAAACTGCCATTTTTAGCATGTGCGCAAGCATATATTAGCAATCATCATCAATTGCCCAACAGGAAGTGTGTCACTTTCTGCTTGGCCAGATGCCAGATGGGGATTACCGCTTACTAACGCGGTAAACCTCGGAAGGCCTGTTTTTGTCGCTGCAGTGGCCGCACTGCACCGCACCGCCAATCTGCAGTGTGAAGCTGGCCTCGGGTTCACATTAAAGCATGAATTACAGTTTTTATTGAAAATGAAATAATTCTGTATTTTTTAAGAATCCAAGAAAAACTTATATTTTAATGGACTTCAAAGACATTACATCCATCTGAAACCTCTATTGTTGTTGTAATTGCTATATTGTTTCAATTTTGGGACCCTGAAACTATTTAACTACTTGAGGACCGCGGTGTTAAACCCCCCTAAAGATCAGGCCATTTTTCCCTAATTAGGCAACTGCAGCTTTAAAGAGAATCTGTATTGTTAAAATCGCACAAAAGTAAACATACCAGTGCGTTAGGGGACATCTCCTATTACCCTCTGTCACAATTTCGCTGCTCCTCGCCGCATTAAAAGTGGTTAAAAACAGTTTTAAAAAGTTTGTTTATAAACAAACAAAATGGCCACCAAAACAGGAAGTAGGTTGATGTACAGTATGGCCACACATAGAAAATACATCCATACACAAGCAGGCTGTATACAGCCTTCCTTTTGAATCTCAAGAGATCATTTGTGTGTTTCTTTCCCCCTGTTCTCATGCACTGAAGTTTCAGGCTGCTCGTTTCTTCCTGCAAACAGCTTTGCCCTTGTCTGTAATTCTTCAGTATGTGAAAGCCCAGCCAGCTCAGAGGACGATTTATCCAGCTTGTAAAAGATAAGAGAGAAGCTGCTCTAATCATAAATAACACACAGGCAGTGTGCATAGAGGGGCCTGGAAGGGGGAGTTCATAGCAGAACCACAACACTGAAGAACTTGGCAGCCTTCCAGACACAGGCTGACAAGTCTGACAGGGGAAAGATACATTGATTTATTACAGAGACAGTGATAGTATAAAGTGCTGCAGTAAGCCAGAACACATTAGAATAGCTTTTTGAACTTGTAGGATGATAAAAAACAGGATGCAATTTTTGTTACGGAGTCTCTTTAACCTCCTTGGTGATACATTTCTGTCTGGAATTATGTGTCAAAAGCGGTACATTTTTTTCAAGAATTTTAAACCTCCAATTCTTAAAGCTAGTGGGAATCCACACCTAAAAATAAAATAAGTCAGATACTCACCTAAGGAGAGGGAAGGCTTGGGTCCTAATGAGCCTTCCCTCTCCTCTGCCGGTGCATCGGTGCTGCTCTGGCTCCCCCGTTCACATCCCCCGCCGAGGGGACTTCTGAAGTCTTTCAGAGCCGAGTCCTCCCGAAGACAGGCGGCTCCATACTGCGCACGCTAGAGTTCGTCATAGAGGGCGCTCGCGCATGCGCAGTGTAGAGCGACCTGTCTTCGGGAGCACTAGGGCTCCCGAAGCATTTCCGAAGCCTTCGTTCGGCGGGAAACAGTGGTATTTGACCGAAACGGTCGAATACCGCTACGGGGGAACCAGCGCAAAAGCGGGAACCGGGACAGGTGAGGGAATGCTCTATGGGACCCAGAGCCTCCCTCTCCTTAGGCGAGTATCTGACTTTTTTATTTAATTACGGGTTCCCATTCACTTTAAGTCATAACTCACCAAAATATATCAGAATAGGCCTGGTAGACATTCTTCATATAAATAAAATACTGGAACACAATTTTGTTTAAATAATTTACTTTATCAATAAACTGAAATAATAGCAAAACTATACAAATAAGGCAGCAGATTATATATACAGTATGTACATGCAGTACAGTATATACCTAGTACACCTCCCGTGTGTGGTATATTTTAAAACGAACGAAACAGTGCGACATTACAATCCGGGCAGTAGAATCTGGTTTCTTTCCGGACTTTCTTGCCCTTGCTATCAGTCTTGCTGCAGCCTACAACGCACATCCTCGTTAGTGTAGCTTTTTTTGAAGTGGGAGGTATGTGCTCCGTAAAATGACAGCCAGTGAGGCGCTCAGGATTCACAATGTACGATGCACGGCGCCCAACTCTTGCATCTGCTGTTGTCGTCTGGTACTTGATGCAGATGCATTCACACATTTTCCAAATAAAATCTGCATGCGTAACTGGCCTGTCACTGCGTTGTTTGAACAAAAGGAACGCATTCCAAAGGCTCTGTTCTAGCAGATGACGAAATATTTTTTCATAATATTTCTTCTGCTGTTTGCGGACTGCAGGGTAGAACGTCATCGCCGGGTCAGCTCTGTCCACCCCACCCATTGTATTGTTGTAGTCCAGGATGACTTGGGGCTTGTCAAGGACTTTGCCTCCTCGCGTTCTGGTGGTGATAGATGATGCATCATGGACAGTGCTAAGCACACAAACGTCCTTCTTGTCATGTCAGCGGAGTGCCAACATTTTTCCTTTCTGCCAAGTCACAATGTCCCCAGTTTCTAGTTTTAGCTTGGCGAAGGCTGTTGGCATTTCTCGCCGGTTGGGCCGAACAGTGCCGTAGGCATCAGTTTTGTTTCTGATGACGATGTCAAAAAGTTCAGGGGAAGTATAGAAGTTGTCTGTGGTCCCAGTATCCCTTGTTCATCAAAGGCTCCACCAAAGTCAGCACAGATTAAGTCGCCAGTCCAAAGCTGTTGAAAGCAGGTTTACATTTTGTCCCTTTTCCGGTATAGATGACGCTATTCCATATGTATCCCGTTGATGCCTCGCAAAGCATATAGGACTTGACTCCAAAGCGGGCCCTCTTTAATGATATGTACTGTATCCGGGATAGTCTGCCCTTGTAGGCCATCAAACTTTCATCCACACTTATGTCCCTCTCGGGTACATACAGTAAGTGTTCCTGAAGTTTTCCACCGCCAGCTGGTAAACCTCCCAAATTTTTTTCAGCTTTGGTGCAGGGTGGGTGGACTCGTCGAAGTTGGTGTTGTCCGCAAAGTGCAAATACTTCATGAGTCCAAAACAGTACTCCGACATTACCGTGCCAAAGAAGGGGGTAGTGATAATCTTGTTTGTAGAGCAATACCACTTCTGCAGGGGCTTCCCCACCACCCCTTGCAGAATAATTAGTCCAAGGAATAGCCACAGGTCCTCCTTGGTGACCGGCTCCCACGTCCTGCTCCGTGAAAAGGGCCCTTGTGGAGCACCCAGTTCTTCTGTGGCGTACCGGTTCGTCTCCACCACGATTTTGTCAATGACAGCGACATTGAAGAATAGCTGCAAGTACACCAGGTAGTGTCTATTGCGCACCACACCCGTGCATCACTAACCTCAGTGTCGGTGGTGATGAAGTCACTGTCGCTCTCCGACTCAGACGACAACACGTTACCAGGTGTGTCACTGTCAGTGGAGTCCGCCAGCGACTGCAAATCAGGATTGCTGTCCTTGAACTCCATCAGCTCTCCTGGGGAGAGACGCCTTGAGGCTGACGCCATAGCCAGGGGCGTAGCAATAGGGGGTGCAGAGGTAGCGACCGCATCGGGGCCCTTGGGCCAGAGGGGCCCAGAAGGGCCCTCCCTCAACTACAATATTAGCTCTCTATTGATCCTGTGCTCATAATAATCACTTCTATAGATACTTTGAATAGTGGTAATCCTTAACAAAGTGCTCCCCATCCCCTTATTGCACCTTTGACACTGTAGTTGCCATTGGCAGATTTTGGTGCACCGTATCAATTGTTATGTTTAGAGTGCTGGGGGGGGGGGGGCCCATTGTAAAACTTGCATCGGGGCCCACAGCTCCTTAGCTACGCCACTGGCCATAGCAGGTGAGGGGCAGGTGACAGGCAGTGAGAAATCAAATCCAATGCAGAGGCAGCAGGCAAAGAGAGTCGTTGTAATCCAGGCAGAGGTTGGTACAGGCAGCAGGCAAATAGAATAGTCGTAATCCAAGCAGAGCTCAGTTCAGGCAGCAGTCAAAAAGAATAGTCGTAATCAAGGCAGAGGTCAGTTCAGGCAGCAGGCAAAGAGAGTAGTCAAGATCCAGGCAAAAATCGGTACACGGGTAATTAATCAAAAAACAGCACATCAGCAGATCAAAGAGCTCACAGGTCACAAGCAGGGAAGCAAATGGCTACTATGCATTGGATACACATGTATTTCATACATGTGTATCCAATACATGCACAATTAGGGCCAATCAGAGCCTGTCATTTTAAAAATGTTAAATTTCCCTCCGCCATGACGTCACGACACCCAACGTCACACCGCTGACACCGCCGCTCCGCTCCTCTGATTGGCCGCCGGGTCCCCGGATGAAGAGCGGGGCTATGGGGATCCCGGCGGCCGGAGAATGCCCGCAGATCCTGGGGGAGAGAGGCTGGATTTCCTGGAGTCTCGCTGCACAGAGCTGATGGCGCGCGGGACTCAACAACTACAGGTACAGCGCTGACTGCACTGCCCCGACCTGAGTTCAGGCTTACCAGTTGCAGCACTTTTTTACTACCCCGAGCTCAGGTCGGGGTTGCCGCCAAGCTAGCTGCAGGGCCGCACAACTCAGCACAGAAGTGATCACCCGCCGTTTTCTCCCCACCAACAGAGCTCTCTGTTGGTGGGGTCAGATCGCCCCCCAGTAGTTTATTTATTTTTTATAAATATTTATTTTCTTATTTTTTATTACATTTTCTTGTTTTTTTTATTTATTTTTGTTTCCCCCCCTCCCTCCATCCCAGAGTCAGCCTATCACAGCGATTGGCTGTGATAGGCTTCAGCCTTTCACAACAGATCACTCCTGTGTCCCCCAGGGGGACAGCTGTGTCCCACGGCTGTCCCTAGTACAGTGCTGTCTTAGATCGCAGCACTGTACAGCCTAATTAGACAGCAGTTTCGTCGTCTAAAAGTCTCTGAGCGGTGATCGCTGCTGGGAGATTGAAGGCTGAGCGGAGCTCCGCCTTCCAAGCGAAGATGCCCCATAGAAGGCCGTTTACGTCTAAAGGCCTGCCCCTGGCCCATAAATGGCAACTTCAATACAACTCATAAAATGTAATTTTGCCTTCTTAAAGGGAAGGTCCAAGCAATTTAAAAATAAAAAATCCACTTACCTGGGGCTTCTTCCAGCCGCCTGCATCCGTCCTGTGCCCTCGCCACAGCTCCAGTCCTCTCTGGTGGAGATGCCGACCTCACCAGTTCGGCTTCTTCTGCGCTCCAGCATGCGGCTCACTGGTCACGCTGATGTCATCCGGACTGCATAGCGCAGGTGCAGAACTACTGCGCCGGCGCAGTACAGGCGGGATGATGCCAGTGCGACTTGCGCAGGCGCAGTGGACATCCCGCGCCGGAGGGGACCCCCAGCCATTGGCGATGAGCGGAGCTGTGGCGAGGGCACAGGACGGCTGGCAGGGGCTGGAGGAAGCCCCAGGTAAGTGGATTTTATTTAATTTTAAATATCTTGGATGAATCCTTCAAAACAGTAGGTATTTGCAATAACTCAGCTGTGAGCAACTGTGGTTTCCCAGGATGCATCACACCCGGATATGCAAATCATCACCCCTGAAAGCCAGACTACACCTCCAGAACTGCTGGTTTATAGTGAACCTGTAGCTAATGAAATACAACTCAGAGTTATTTCCCTCAGAAATACCACTTTGTCCAAACTTGAAACCCAATGCACATTCAACAAACAATAGAGGAAGGCACAGACTGGAACTCCCTGAGAAGGTCACAGCCTGTGATACTGGGAATGGGCAATGAGAATTTTTTTACATCCATCCACTTATCAAGGAGTTTACACACAGACAAAAGCAAGCTTTGCAACTCATTTCCTGCAGAGGAGTAGGAAAACATTTAACCACTTGAGGACCCACCCTTTACCCCCCCTTAAGGACCAGCGCTAGTTTGATTGATCTGTGCTGGGTGGGCTCTGCAGCCCCCAGCACAGATCAGGGTGCAGGCAGGGAGATCAGATTGCCCCCCTTTTTTCCCCCCTATGGGGATGATGTGCTGGGGGGGTCTGATCTCTGCTGCCTGCGAGTGGCTGGCGGGGGGGGGCACCTCAAAGCCCCCCTCCGCGGCGAAATGCTCCCCCTCCCTCTCCTACCTGGCCCCCTTTGGTAAGCCGGGCTGCACAGGACGCTATCCGTCCTGTGCAGCCAGTGACAGGCTGTCTCCTGTCACATGGCGGCGATCCCCGGCCGCTGATTGGCCGGGGATCGCCGATCTGCCTTACGGCGCTGCTGCGCAGCAGCGCCGTACAAATGTAAACAAAGCGGATTATTTCCGCTTGTGTTTACATCTAGCCTGCGAGCCGCCATCGGCGGACCGCAGGCTATTCACGGAGCCCCCCGCCGTGATTTGACAGGAAGCAGCCGCTCGTACGAGCGGCTGCTTCCTGATTAATTAGGCTGCAGCTGGCGACGCAGTACTGCGTCGCTGGTCCTGCAGCTGCCACTTTGCCGACGCACGTTATGAGTGTGCGGTCGGCAAGTGGTTAAAGGGAATGTCCAAGCAAAATAAAAAAATGTGTTTCACTTACCTGGGGCTTCTGCCAGCCCCATGCAGCCATCCTGTGCCCTCGTAGTCTCTCACTGCTGCTCCAGTGCCCCGCTGGCAGCTTTCTGACCTCGGAGGTCGGCGGGACGCATTGCGTACATTTTTACGCATTCCCGCTAATGCAGGAACATTAACACATACATTTTTACGCATTACTGGTTTAATGTGTAAAAATGTATGCATTAAACCAGTATTGCGTAAAATGTATGTGTTAATGTTCCTGCACTAGCGGGAATGCGTAAAAATGTACGCAATGCGTCCCGCCGACCTCCGAGGTCAGAAACCTGCCAGCGGGGGACTGGAGCAGCAGTGAGAGACTACGAGGGCACAGGATGGCTGCATGGGGCTGGCAGAAGCCCCAGGTAAGTGAAACACATTTTTTTATTTTGCTTGAACCTTCCCTTTAAGCCCGAGGATTTAATTTAAGTTTATACTCAGACCATGAAAATTACCAAACCACTGTTACAAATAACAAGCTAGTCTTGTGACATGCACAATCTTCTAACAGGAATTGTAAAGAGAAAGACAAGCACAACTTTGCAGATACCGTATATTCATTTCTCTGATCAGGAAGTTTGCAGTGGGAGGGCTTGTTATGAGCCAATCATTGTTCAGTGTATTGTTTGGCAACACACAAAATATCAAATGGGCATCCTCAGCATCCCCTTACATGTGCACATCCCTTGCTTGCACTCCAGTACAAGCTAGTCTGACTGTCTGCAAGCTGACACATCATTGCATTCCGGCCGTTCTGGAAGAGTGTTTAGCAATCACGGACAACAAAGACGATTTGCATATTCAGCTATGATGCACTAGGAGACACCTCAGAGCTCACTCCAATCTGAATTATCGCAAATACCTTCTGTTTTAAAGGACCACTATTGCAAAAAATGGTAAAATTTAAAATACATGTAAACACTTTTAAATAAGAAGTACATTTCTTCCAGAGTAAAATGAGCCGCAAATTAAGTTTCTGCTATGTTGCTGTCACTCAGTGGCGTACCTAGGGCATTTGACACCCGGTGCTGGGTATTAAAAGACACCCCCCCCCCAAAAAAAAAAAAAGTGGGTGTGGCTATAACCTGCGGCGCGTGCTATGGGAAAATGGCGCCTGAAGCCCTGCACTGCAGACTCAAAGTCTCCAGAGCAGGGCTTCAGACGCCATTTTACTGTAGCCCTGCTCTGCCGCAGCTGTGGGCTGCTGCTGTCAGTGAACTGACACGGCGTCTATTAGACGCCGAAAGTCAATTCACGCTGGGGGGTGCTTTAGGGGTGCTTGGAGAATGGCGCTGCCATTGCCCCAGTATAGTTGCCCCCAATATAGCTAGTATAGTTGCCCTTAGTGTAGGTAATATAGTTGCCCCCAGTATAGCTAGTACAGTTGCCCACAGTATAGCTAGTATAGTTGCCCCCAATGAAGTTAGTATAGTTGCCCCAGTATAGCTAGTATGGTCGCCCCCAGCCAGTATAGCTAGTATAGTTGCCCCCAGACAGTATAGCTAGTATAGTTGCCCCCAGCCAGTACAGTTAGTATAGTTGCCCCAGCCAGTATAGCTAGTATAGTTGCCCCCAGCCAGGATAGCTGCCCCCAGTATAGCTAGTATAGTTGCCCCAGCCAGTATAGCTATATAGTTGCCCCCAGTATAGCTAGTATAGTTGCCCCCAGTATAGTTGCCCCCAGTATGGCTAGTATAGTTGCCCCCAGTATGGCTAGTATAGTTGTCCCCAGTAAGGTAGTATAGATGCCCCCAGTAAGCTAGTATAGTTGCCCCCAGTGTAGGTGCCCCCAGTATGGCTAGTATAGTTGCCCCCAGTAAATTAGTATAGTTGCCCCCAGTAAGCTAGTATAGTTGCCCCCAGTGTAGGTGCCCCAGGAGTGGAAAGCAGGGCTAGATGGAGGGGTTGTGGAGGGGTCCCTCACCTGGGACCCCTCCTTCTGTCTCTCTCCCCCCTCCAGCATAGCGGCTACAAGTGCGGGGCGGCCGGAGGCGTACAGATAATTACTCACCTAATCTCCGAGATCCAAGCGTCATGACATTACAGGTCTCCGCCTCCAATGCCGCCCACTGTGCTTCCGCTAATCAGGAAGCACAGTGGGCGGCATTGAAGACGGAGACCTGTAACGTCATGACGCTGCGCTCCACGCTTGGAACGCGGAAATCAGGTGAGTAATTGTCCATACGCCCCCGGCCGTCCCGCACTTGTCGCCGCTAATTTTTGGAGGGGGAGAGAGAGGCAGAAGGAGAGGTCCCAGGTGAGGGAGGGGGGGGATATTTCCCCCCCTCCCCACCGCTGCCTCCACAGCCCCTCCTTCTAGCCCTGCTTCCCCCTCCTGCTGTGCTGCTGTGGGGGGTCGTGGCGACACCCCCCTGGGTGTCTGTCACCCGGTGCGCCCCGCCCCCTGCGCTCTATGGTAGGGACGCCACTGCTGTCACTTATAGTAAGTAGTAGAAATCTGACAGGACCGACAGGTTTTGAACTAGCCCATCTCCTCATGGGGGATCCTCAGGGTTTTATTTATTTTCAAAAGCACTGAGTGAACGGCAGTTGCTCCGTTTAGCTGCCAAAAGAGTGTTCAGTGAGCAGGGAGGCTAGCCACAGTGAGTGTCTTTATAAAGAATAAAGGCCATGCTGAGAATCCCCCATGAAGAGATGGACTAGTCCAAAACGTGTCGGTTCTGTCAGATTTATACTACCTACTGTGAGGGCCCATTTCCACTATCGCGAATTCGCATGCAAATTCGCATAGCAATACAAGTGAATGGGACTGTTTCCACTTGTCAGGATTCCTTTGCGTTTTTCTGTGCAGAAAAAATTCGCATGGCAGAGCCATCAGAATTCGCATACCGCTATGCGAATCACATACAATGTATTTAATAGGAAATTCGCATGCGGTTTGGGTGTGCGAATTTTCATGCGAATTCGCATAGAAACAATGGAAAATCACACCAGCACTGCCATGGTTAATTTCGCATACATCGTCATCCATGCGAATTCGCATGAAAATTCGCATAGATTCGCATGCAAATTTTTACTGCGGCGATTCGCATCGTACAAGTGGAAATGCAGCCTTAGTGACAGCAACATAGGAGAAAAGTAATTTATGGCTCATTTTACTCTGGAAAAAGTGTACTTCTTATTCATATGTCTTTACAAGTATTTTAAATTTGATGATTTATGCGATAGTGGTCCTTTAAGAAAGCAAACCTCTGCTTTTGTACACCAGTGTACACTAAAACCCCCATTAATCAGCGCCAACGCAGATTAGCGGATGCTGGATATTGGAGGTTTTACTGTATTTATATTTATGTATGGTTAAAATTGGGCCCAGACAGTGGCGTAGCAGAGGTTATGCAGAGGATGTGAATGCACCAGGGCCCCTGGAGCTGAGGGGCCCTCCTCCAGTCACTGCATTAGTTTTTTATCTGTGCTATTGTGGTAATGATGACCTCTATATGTGTTTTCAGTAGTAGTAATGATTAACCTCTTGCCGACCGCGTCACGCCGAAGGGCGTGGACGCGGAGGCAGCCCCAGGACTGTCTAACGCCGATCAGTGTAAGGTCCTTGGGGCGTGGTTTGTGGGCGATCGCGCGCGCCAAACATCCCAGCTCTGATGGCGGACACTTGTTACTGTAAATAACGGGTTGACATGTCTCCATTTTAACAACAGTATTGCAATTATATTGGATTATGATTTGAGACGCATATAAGAGATTTTAACAACTTACCAGTAAGTAAAAGCACACTTTTCCTCCTGACCACAAACAAGTTTTAATGCAGGAATCTTAACCTCTTGAGGACCATGGTGCTAAAACCTCCTAGTGACCGGGCTAATTTAAGTTTAATTGGCCACTGCAGCTTTAACTGCAGGGCCATACAACTCTGCACACAAGTGATTTCCCCCCTCCTTTTCTCCCCACCAACAGAGCTCTGGTTTTTTTGCTATTTTATTGCTATTTTACTTCTATTTTTTTTCTAAATCCCCTCCCTCCCCCCAGCCGGCCAATCACGGCAATCGGCTGTCATAGGCTTCTGCCTATGAGAGCCGATCGCTCTCTTGTCCCCCAGGGGGACAGCTGTGTCACACGGCTGTCCCCAGTACAGCGCTGCTGCTGATCGCAGCACTGTACATGTAAATACACGGCGGCAGGGGAGCCTCTAGGCATAAGCAGTACAGGCCATTGCCTGGAGTGCCATTGGTCCTGGGGGCGCCATGTTGCTGGATTAAGCCACGCCCCTGACAGAAGCCACACCCCATGACTAAGCCCCACATCCATGGGTGTTCTGCTTAGCGTAAGTTGCAGGCAGCTGCCACTGTGTCCTTCTGTGCCTTGTACATTCTCCCCCCCCCCCCTTTGTGCCTCCTTCTGTCCCTTTTGTGTCTCCTTGTGCCTCCTTCAGTCCCTTGGGCCGTGTCTGACCCCCTGTTTGTCCTTCTGTCTCCCTTTATGCCTCCTGTCTCCCTTTGTGCCTCCTTCTGTCTTCATGTGGCTCCTTCAGTCCCCCTGTGCCACCTCTGCTTCTTTCTGTCCCTGTTATGATCATGTCTGCAGCGTTTACTGCTGGCTGCAGTGGTATTGTAACCCAAGCAGTTCTGATGTCATTGCATGCATTTTCTTGCATAGTTTGGTTTGCATTTAAACTAGTTGCTGATTCCATCTGCAGTCGCTCTGAAGTTAATGACAGTTTAATATGCTTTTGTGTAAACAAACATTGTCTGCTGCAATGGAGGGGCAATCCCTTTCCTGCAGGCTGCATATCATTGTCTGCCTTTTCCTGCTGTCAGCCTGTGATTAATTACCATTCACTTGTGTGGGAATCTGCAGGTCTGCTCCCATTGGATGACCTCAGTATAAAGAACTGCTTCCTGCAATGCTTGATGGGCTACCATAGTCTCAGATTCTGTCTGTTACTCTGCTTGTGCCCCACCTCGTTCCTAGACCGTGTGGACTGCGCTGACTCCTGCGAAGGGGTCAGCGAGTCCTCCTAGTTCTGCTCTTGTTTCTAGAAGTTGTTACTTTGCTTGTCTTGTGTCATATATTGGTTCATCGCCAATATATACGCATACTTGCACGTTTATTATTTTCCTTGTATTCGTGTTACGTTGATACATCAGTGTCGCTGATATATACGTACATGAACTGTTTATATCCTGTGTTCCATTAGTCAGCGTTCCAGCACGCTGAGCTAGTTATCCTGTTCCTGGTCCTGTTTGTGGATTGCGTTCATCTCTGCGAAGAGATAGCGAATCCTTCTGAGTCATGTTCCCTGTATTACTCCAGTCTTAGTCAGAGTTCCTGCTTATGTCATATATCGGTTCATTGCCGATATATACATATGTTAGTCAGACGTTACAAATAGTTTCATTGATAGCTGTAATTGTAATACGCTAGGAAATCATACTTATTGTATATTTATCTGTGTTACGTTCATCTATCTTGATCCTGCTATTTCCTGACTATCCTGTCCTGTCTTGGTGAGGCACGCCATCGCTGCAAACGCATTGGCTACCTCATTCCGGTCTGTTTTATTGTGGACGCTTGCTGTCACTAAGTAGTGGCTAGTTAAGCAAGCGTTCATTCTGTCTACCTGTCCTGATCTCCTCAGTCCTGGTTTATGCGCTCAGCGCTACTTTGCGCTGAGACGTTATTACGAAAGTGTTGTTTGTGGCTGTTCGGATCTGCACCGGCTCTGTGCACCACAATCTCCTATTGGAGTCAGTCCTCTCCTCCACTAAACTGGGGATATCCTGATTCCTTGTGCTGGTGTGTGTACCTCCTTCACGTCAGCGTATGTGTTGCATGCTGACTGTGGAGATTACACCTCCAAGCTTAACATTATGGTAGCCCCATTACCAATCCCTATTGTGGGGGGGATTTCCAGAAATTATGACACTGTTTGTCAGGGGTCCTGCTCCTTTAAAAAATTTGAAAAGCTTAGTCCTGAAGTTACAGACAAATTTATATCAGAATTGGTTAAAGTTCTGGCCAATCCCGACTTTCGGGCTTCTGCAATTTCTACCTGGTCTGATTGATTCATTTGTGCTCTTTTTAAGGGCAAACTTTTTGATTGGGCAATCGATGTCTTAGATCACACTCAGTTTAGACAAAGTCCTTTGCAATTTATAGCTTTTGTAATTCACAATTGGTTGCACATAGATCCATTGCCTTTTCCTCTTAATGAACTCCTGGCAGCAGGCCAATCAGCTGCTCCTTCAATTGCTTGCAAAAATGACCAGCAAGCAGAAAGTGTTACTGATAATTTTCCTGCAGCTTTGAATAAATCACCAAAAACAGCAAGGTCAAAGGCAAAACGCAAACGTTCTAGGAAACGTGTCCAATCTGCAGAATCGTTATCTTTAGCGACTGCGCATCAGACCTGCAATGAGATTCTGCCATTAACAGATAATGAAATGCAATTGTCTTTCAGGGGAGTTAAATGGACTTATGAAACTACTAATGAACTTTCATCACTGGCTAGGGAAAATAAAGATTTTTGTTTAAAAGAATTATCTGAGTATGATTATGAGGATATATTACAGAGTATTGAACAAATCAATCTATTCGTGCAGCAAGAAAAATTTGCATACACTACAGTCCAACACTTGCTACAGGTATTGGAGATCCTTAGGAATAAGAAATCTGCCAATCGCCTGCTAAATAATCCAATGTATGTTTCTGCCATAACCACATTTGCAAACTGTGATCTGCCTGTTAAGTATGCTTGGAATCCTCCATTTGAGAAAGGAGAGATGGAAGCTCTGGTCAATGAATGGAAGAATGATTCAAGTTCATTTTGTCAATTTTACAGTGCAAAAAGTGAATTAGTATTGAATGCATGCATTAAGTCTGCCTATAACCTAATAAAAACTGGTGTGTGTGGGTATGACTTTGTGGCTCCATTGATCGATGTGTGGAAGATGATTTTGGACGATTTTTATACGATTCAATCAGTTGATACCAGGGAAGACACACTGTCAATTGGAGACTGTCCCACTTCTCCAGTTACTGAGTCCCTGCCATGTTTTGTGAATGTTCCTGTAACTCCACCCTGTACCATGGATAACTCAGTGTTACTTCCCAGTAAAACAGAAGCCACTGATACTTTCTTAACTTTGCCCTGCACAAATTTCTCAGCAGAGAATCCAGAGGTCCTGCTGACTTCTGAGTCCAGCCTAGCCAGTACTCATGAGTCTTTGTTCAGTGAAACAGACACCAGAAAAATCTTGCCTGTCTCTGCAAACACTTCTGCAGAAATTACCTGTGTTAATAAAGTTCAACTCCTGTCTGATCCAGCAGATGCCAATAGATGCACTACATCAGTTTCCGAGTCCCAGCAATCTTGTCCAGAAACCTCAGAACCCCAGCATCTGAATTTTCCAATTTCACAATTGAATGGTGATTTAGATGCGCAAACATTGTGTTTTGATCTTCCTGTTTCTACACCTCACTCTAGCTTCGTGAATAACTCAGAGCGTCTGCTATGTGAATCCGAAATCGCAGAATTATTACCGTGTTCAGAAAATGTTCCAGTAAATTTGCCCTGTACCATGAATTGTGCAGTAGATCTCTCCAATGAAACTCAGGTCACAGAATTATTATGCTGTCCAGCAGGTGCTTCCATGGTTTTGCCCTGCAATATGGACTGTTCAGTGATCCTGTCCAGTGAAACTGTGGTCGCAGAGTCTTATGCTTCACCCAGTACTTTGGATACTTCAAACCCTCTAGCAGAGGAGTCTGAGGCACTGCTTACCTCAGTTGGTGTTGCAGTAATATTCACTTGTCTAGCAGCTGTTTTGGAATTACAGTCTGCTCTAATAAAACTTGATGAATTTCTGCCCAGCGAAGCAGAAGCCATTGAAATATTGTCCTCGTCAGCAAGTGTGTTAGATACCTTGCCCTGTACACAGTCTGATTTGACCAATGTTGTTGAGTCCCTCTCCAGTGTTGTAACAGCCGAGGAACTCCAGCCCTGTCCTCTGAATGTTTCAAAAGTCTTGCCCTGTAACATGGATAATTCTGACTCGCTGGAAAAAATAATAGAAATCTCAGAATTTCAGTCCGGGTTAATGAGTGTTTCTGAAACCCAGCCCTGTATCCTGGAAAATTCTGGTTCTCTGGCCGGTGTGGCAGAAGTTCCAGAGTCCCCTTTCTGTCCAGTGAGTTACTCAGTTTTGCCTAGTTCAGTGGGGATTGCTGCACTACTGACTTGTTTTGCAGCCCTTCATGAGCTCCAATCCAGTGTATTTGATGAGTCTCTGTCTAGTCCAGAAGAAGTTATGGGAACCCTGTCTAGTTCGGTGCATACATCAGAAGATTTGTCCTGTCTTGTAAATGCCCCTGAACATGATTTGTTAATAACCTTGCTGGAATCAGAGACATCTAAGTCTGATCCTGCATTTTTTAGTGAGAATCCAGTAACTGTGAAGTCTAGTCATGATGATTTTTTTTTGCCCAGTCCTGGTTTCGGTCCTACCTTGACTGACTTTGAGGTTTGCAGTTCCTTGACATGCCCAGAAGTCTCTCTTGTGCCGGTGTGCCCAGATGTGCTTCGTATGTCAGAGTGCCCAAGTGTGTCTGTGTTGGCGTGCTCACACGCTTCCCTAGTGGAGACATGTTCTGATGTTGCCGGTTGGCCTGCATGCCCGGAGATGGTTCTGGTCCCTAAAAGCCCTGATCTTGATGTTTGTCCTTGTGACCCTGACTCTGGAGTTGCCCTGGGTTCTATAGGGGTTCTTGATAGTTCTCCATATGAGCCTAAGGGGCGTTCTGACCTGTGGGGATCTCTTTGGAGCTTCCAAGTGTTCTGGGAGATCTCTGAGGAAACTTGTCCTGGTACCTTGGACTGGTTCAACGGTGGGTTTTGTGTTGGTAGGGACAGTTCCGGTGGGCATTGCAAAGGCTTTGGTGTTTTTGGACAGTCCCTGGAAGGCGGTGGGTATCGCTCAGAGAGTTTCTGGGGGCTTTTTTCTGGAAGTCGTGGTTCTGATGGGTGTCACACTGAGGCTTGTAGTGCTGACGGGCATGGTTCTGTAGGTTCTGGTTCTGATGGGTCCAGTCTTGTGGGGACTGATTCTGGAATTTGGTCTTGCTGGGCTGTCCCGGTCATCATGAATTATCAGTCAGATTGTTTTGTTGGGAATTTCAGTTTTGAAAAGCGTCTGGTATCCGCTTTTAAGGGGGGGGGGGGGGGTAATGTTATGATCATGTCTGCAGCGTTTACTGCTGGCTGCAGTGGTATTGTAACCCAAGCAGTTCTGGTGTCATTGCATGCATTTTCTTGCATAGTTTGGTTTGCATTTAAACTAGTTGCTGATTCCATCTGCAGTCGCTCTGAAGTTAATGACAGTTTAATATGCTTTTGTGTAAACAAACATTGTCTGCTGCAATGGAGGGGCAATCCCTTTCCTGCAGGCTGCATATCATTGTCTGCCTTTTCCTGCTGTCAGCCTGTGATTAATTACCATTCACTTGTGTGGGAATCTGCAGGTCTGCTCCCATTGGATGACCTCAGTATAAAGAACTGCTTCCTGCAATGCTTGATGGGCTACTATAGTCTCAGATTCTGTCTGTTACTCTGCTTGTGCCCCACCTCGTTCCTAGACCGTGTGGACTGCGCTGACTACTGCGAAGGGGTCAGCGAGTCCTCCTAGTTCTGCTCTTGTTTCTAGAAGTTGTTACTTTGCTTGTCTTGTGTCATATATTGGTTCATCGCCAATATATACGCATACTTGCACGTTTATTATTTTCCTTGTATTCGTGTTCCGTTGATACATCAGTGTCGCTGATATATACGTACATGAACTGTTTATATCCTGTGTTCCGTTAGTCAGCGTTCCAGCACGCTGAGCTAGTTATCCTGTTCCTGGTCCTGTTTGTGGATTGCGTTCATCTCTGCGAAGAGATAGCGAATCCTTCTGAGTCCTGTTCCCTGTATTACTCCAGTCTTAGTCAGAGTTCCTGCTTATGTCATATATCGGTTCATTGCCGATATATACATATGTTAGTCAGACGTTACAAATAGTTTCATTGATAGCTGTAATTGTAATACGCTAGGAAATCATACTTATTGTATATTTATCTGTGTTACGTTCATCTATCTTGATCCTGCTATTTCCTGACTATCCTGTCCTGTCTTGGTGAGGCACGCCATCGCTGCAAACGCATTGGCTACCTCATTCCGGTCTGTTTTATTGTGGACGCTTGCTGTCACTAAGTAGTGGCTAGTTAAGCAAGCGTTCATTCTGTCTACCTGTCCTGATCTCCTCAGTCCTGGTTTATGCGCTCAGCGCTACTTTGCGCTGAGACGTTATTACGAAAGTGTTGTTTGTGGCTGTTCGGATCTGCACCGGCTCTGTGCACCACAATCTCCTATTGGAGTCAGTCCTCTCCTCCACTAAACTGGGGATATCCTGATTCCTTGTGCTGGTGTGTGTACCTCCTTCACGTCAGCTTATGTGTTGCATGCTGACTGTGGAGATTACACCTCCAAGCTTAACAGTCCCCCTGTGCCTCTTTATGTCCCCTTGTGCCTTTCTTTATCCCCCTGTGCTACCTCTGCCCCCCTGTTCCTCCTTCAGTCCCACTCTGCCTCCTTCTGTCCTCATGTGCCTCCTTCTGTCTCCCTTTGTGCCTCATTCTGTTCCCCTTTGTGCCTCCTACAGTCTCCCTGTGCCTCCCTTTGTGTTTTTTTCTGCCCCCCCCCCCCCCCACCGTGCCTCCTTCTGCCACTTTTTGTGCCTCCTTATTTCCTCCTGTGCCTTCTTTTGTCTCCCTTTGTGCCTTAATCTGTCCTACATTGTGCCTCACTCTGTCCCCCATTGTGCCTCAATCTGTCCCCCTTTGTGCCTAATTCTGTCCCCGTGTGTCTCCTTCACTCCCCCTGTGCCTCCTTCTGTCCTTTTTTGTGCCTCCTTCTGGCCCTCATGCCTTCTTCTGTCCCCCTGTACCACCCGCTGCCCCTCTGTGTACCTCCTTCTGTCCTCCTGTGCCTCCTTCTGTCCTCCTTTGTGTCTCATTCTGTCCCCCATTGTGCCTCCTTTTGTTGCCCATGTGCCTCCTTGTGTCCCCCTGTGTGCCTCCTTCTATTCCCTTGTGCCTCCTTATGTCCTCCTTTATGACTTCTTCTGACCCTCTTGCCTCCTTCTGTCCCCCTGTGCCTCCCTATGCCACCCTGTGTGCCATATTCAGTCCCCCTGTGCCTCCTTCTGTCCCCCTTTGTGCCTCATAAAAGTGGAGCCCTGCCTATGTGTATTTTCTGGTGAAACACTGCCCGCATTGTGTAATTTCTGGTGAAACACTGCCGCATTATGATAATTTTCTGGTGAAACATTGCCGCATTACGATTATTTTCGTGTGAACCGCTGCTGCAATATGATTCGTTTTGGGTGAAACACTGCTGCAATACGATTATTTTCTGGTGAAACGCTTCTGCATTATGATTATTTTTGTTGAAACGCTGCTGCATTACGATAATTTTCTAGTGAAACGCTGCCGCATTACGATTATTTTTTTGGGGGGGGGGCACCACAGGTTTTCTCGCCTGGAGTGACAAAATGGCTAGAGGCACCCCTGCTCGGAAACTGAAAGCGGAGCTCCACTCCGCCCACCAAGCAGGAGATGCGCGCGATCTCCTGCAAACTGCCGCCCCAGGACTTTACGCCAATCGGCGTTAGCTGGTCCTGGGGCTGCCGCCGTGGCCACGCCCATCGGCGTGACGCGGTCGGCAAGCGGTTAACTACTTTGCACCTGAGACAAAAGGGCTGAAAATGTTCATACATACCTGGGGCTTCTTACAGCCCCCTCCATGCAGATTACTTCCTCGCCACCACCTACCGCCTCCTGGATGGTCTGGTAGGTGCCCCGTTATCTTTGACCAGTCGGGGCCACTCAACACAGTCCGGCTGCACACGCTCCCCATCCCGCTCCTGGCGACAGGCCGCACATGCACAGTATGCCAGACTGGCTGAAGATAACGGAGCTTCTCCCAGGCCATTCAGGATGCGGAAGGGTGTGGTAAGGGAATGATCTGCATGGAGGGGGCTGGAGGAAGCCCTCGGTATGAATAAAAATGTTCAGCCCGTTCGTCTTAGGTTTACTTTAAGATTCCTGACAATTTTGACATTTAGCTGTGTGACTATTGATACAGCAATAATCTTTTCATTACTTTTGACATCCAAGTATCAATATATATATATATATATATATATATATATATATATATATATATATATATATATATATATATATACAGTGGTGTGAAAAACTATTTGCCCCCTTCCTGATTTCTTATTCTTTTGCATGTTTGTCACACTTAAATGTTTCTGCTCATCAAAAACCGTTAACTATTAGTCAAAGATAACATAATTGAACACAAAATGCAGTTTTAAATGATGGTTTTTATTATTTAGTGAGGAAAAAAAACTCAAAACCTGCATGGCCCTGTGTGAAAAAGTGATTGCCCCCCTTGTTAAAAAATAACTTAACTGTGGTTTATCACACCTGAGTTAAATTTCTGTAGTCACCCCCAGGCCTGATTACTGCCACACCTGTTTCAATCAAGAAATCACTTAAATAGGAGCTATCTGACACAGAGAAGTAGACCAAAAGTACCTCAAAAGCTAGACACCATGCCAAGATCCAAAGAAATTCAGGAACAAATGAGAACAAAAGTACTGTAATTGAGTTCTATCAGTCTGGTAAAGGTTATAAAGCCATTTCTAAAGCTTTGGGACTCCAGCGAACCACAGTAAGAGCCATTATCCCCAAATGGCAAAAACATGGAACAGTGATGAACCTTCCCAGGAGTGGCGGGCCGACCAAAATTACCCCAAGAGCGCAGAGAAAACTCATCCGAGAGGCCACAAAAGACCCCAGGACAACATCTAAAGAACTGCAGGCCTCACTTGCCTCAATTAAAGAGACTCTGTAACATTAAAAAGATCCCCGGGGGGTACTCACCTCGGGTGGGGGAAGCCTCCGGATCCTAATGAGGCTTCCCACGCCGTCCTCTGTCCCACGGGGGTCTCACCGCAGCCCTCCGAACAGCCGGCGACTGTGCCGACTGTCAGTTCAATATTTACCTTTCCTGGCTCCAGCGGGGGCGCTGTGGCGGCTTTCCGTTCCGAACTACACGGAAATACCCGATCTCATTCGGGTCCGCTCTACTGCGCAGGCGCAGGAAACTTGCGCCTGCGCAGTAGAGCAGATCCGACGGCGATCGGGTATTTCCGTGTAGTTCGGAGCCGTCAGAGCACCTGCGCAGGAGCCAGGAAGGTAAATATTGACGTCACCGCTGCACGGACTCCACGGAGGGCTGCAGCGAGACCCCTGACGGATGGAGGACGGCGTGGGAAGCCTCATTAGGATCCGGAGGCTTCCCCCACCCGAGGTGAGTACCCCCCAGGGGATCTTTTCATGTTACAGATCCTCTTTAAGGTCAGTGTTCACAACTCCACCATAAGAAAGAGACTGGGCAAAAACGGCCTGCATGGCAGATATCCAAGGCGCAAACCACTTTTAAGCAAAAAGAACATTAAGGCTCGTCTCAATTTTGCTAAAAAAACATCTCAATGATTGCCAAGACTTGTGGGAAAATACCCTGTGGACCGCCGAGACAAAAGTTGAACTTTTTTGGAAGGTGCGTGTCCTGTTAAATCTGTCGTAGAAGTAACACAGCATTTCATCAAAAGAACATCATACCAACAGTAAAATATGGTGGTGGTAGTGTGATGGTCTGAGGTTGTTTTGCTGCTTCAGGACCTGGAAGGCTTGCTGTGATAGATGGAACCATGAATTCTACTGTCTACCAAAAAATCCTGAAGGAGAATGTCCGGCCATCTGTTCGTCAACTGAAGCTGAAGCGATCTTGGGTGCTGCAGCAGGACAATGACCCAAAACACACCAGCAAATCCACCTCTGAATGGCTGAAGAAAAACAAAATGAAGACTTTGAAGTGGCCTAGTCAAAGCCCTGACCTGAATCCTATTGAGATGTTGTGGCATGACCTTAAAAAGGCAGTTCATGCTAGAAAACCCTCAAATAAAGCTGAATTACAACAATTCTGCAAAGATGAGTGGGCCAAAATTCCTCCAGAGCGCTGTAAAAGACTTGTTGCAAGTTATCGCAAACGCTTGATTGCAGTTATTGCTGCTAAGGGTGGCCCAACCAGTTATTAGGTTTAGGGGGCAATTTCTTTTTCACACAGGGCCATGTAGGTTTTGAGCTTTTTTTCTCACTAAATAATAAAAACCATCATTTAAAACTGCATTTTGTGTTCAGTTATGTTATCTTTAACTAATGGTTAACGGTTTTTGATGAGCAGAAACATTTAAGTGTGACAAGCATGCAAAAGAATAAGAAATCAGGAAGGGGGGCAAATAGTTTTTCACACCACTTAATTCATTACTAGTATGGGACCAATACAACCCAGACTGCAAATCTGTAGCGATCTGATCGCTGGGAAGACCGTTTTGGGGGGCCCTGATACTGTACAGATACATCACTAGGCATCTGTAGAGTGATACATCTCTACAGCATTGGGGCCTTAAACTGTCACCTTAGCGATCGCCTCTGATCGCAACAGGAGGCAGTCATTAGAGGTGTACAGTCCAGGCATGGTCGGAATAGCCAATTTCCGATTCCGTGGTAATTCCGCATACCGCCACTACCGAAATTCCGCTACCGTTTCATTCCGAGGGAATTCCTGAGCTGTTCCGCGGAATTCCGCCAGAAAATTTTTAAAATTCCTCCTCCTCCTCTCCATCCATCCATCCTCTTATATCATCCAGTAGGGAATTGCAGATTTTCAAAACAGCTTACACACCATAGCTGGGATTTGAACCCAGTATGCAGTGTGTAGTAGCTAGTAGGTATCTGTCTTAACCTCTAGACCATGAACCACACTACATGGTAAAGCTGTCCTAGCATAAATTATACTACCATTATGATCAATGCAATAGAAAAAGTAGCATGATTAAGGATTGTAACTTTTTGAAAAGCATGCTTATATACCATAGCTGGGATTTGAACCCAGGACACAGTGTGTAGTAGGTATCTGTCTTACCCTCTAGACCATGAACACACTACATGGTAGTAGGTATCTGTCTTACCCCCTAGACCATCAACCACACTCAGGTCCGGGCCGAGGCAGAGGCTGGAGAGGCTCCAGCCTCAGGGCGCAGTGTAGGAGGGGGTGCACAATTCATTCAGCTGTCATTCCCCAATTGTGTTTGAAGCAGAAAGTAATAAGAAAAGGTGATACATGGCAGCGACTGCAAGCCAGATAAGTAGCGATTAAGGTGTTGAAGGGGTTGGGGGCCCTGGGGCACCTCTTAGTGTAATAGCAATCAGTGTGTGATGGCTGGGGTGGGAGGGATGGGGGGGGGCGCACTTTGCTGTCTCAGCCTTGGGTGCTGAAGGACCTTGTCCCACCTCTACATGCTAAAGCTGGCCTAGCATGTACCATACTACCATTATGATCAATTCAATAGATATGCTATGGTATATAAGCATGCTTTTCAAAAAGTACAAATCCTTAATCATGCTACTTTTTCTATTGCATTGATCATAATGGTAGTATGGTTTATGCTAGGACAGCTTTACCATGTAGTGTGGTTCATGGTCTAGAGGTTAAGACAGATACCTACCAGCTACTACACACTGCATCCTGGGTTCAATTTCCAGCTATGGTATATAAGCATGCTTTTCAAAAAGTACCAATCCTTAATCATGCTACTTTTTCTATTGAATTGATCATAATGGTAGTATGGTTTATGCTAGGACAGCTTTACCATGTAGTGTGGTTCATGGTCTAGAGGTTAAGACAGATACCTCCTGGCTACTACACACTGCATACTGGGTTAAAATCCCAGCTATGGTATATAAGCATGCTTTTCAAAAAGTACCAATCCTTAATCATGCTACTTTTTCTATTGCATTGATCATAATGGTAGTATGGTTTATGCTAGGACAGCTTTACCATGTAGTGTGGTTCATGGTCTAGAGGTTAAGACAGATACCTACCAGCTACTACACACTGCATACTGGGTTCAAATCCCAGCTATGGTATATAAGCATGCTTTTCAAAAAGTACCAATCCTTAATCATGCTACTTTTTCTATTGCATTGATCATAATGGTAGTATGGTTTATGCTAGGACAGCTTTACCATGTAGTGTGGTTCATGGTCTAGAGGTTAAGACAGATACCTACTAGCTACTACACACTGCATACTGGGTTCAAATCCCAGCTATGGTATATAAGCATGCTTTTCAAAAAGTACCAATCCTTAATCATGCTACTTTTTCTATTGCATTGATCATAATGGTAGTATGGTTTATGCTAGGACAGCTTTACCATGTAGTGTGGTTCATGGTCTAGAGGTTAGGACAGATACCTACTAGCTACTACACACTGCATACTGGGTTCAAATCCCAGCTATGGTATATAAGCATGCTTTTCAAAAAGTACCAATCCTTAATCATGCTACTTTTTCTATTGCATTGATCATAATGGTAGTATGGTTTATGCTAGGACAGCTTTACCATGTAGTGTGGTTCATGGTCTAGAGGTTAAGACAGATACCTACTAGCTATTACACACTGCATACTGGGTTCAAATCCCAGCTATGGTATATAAGCTGTTTTGAAAATCTGCAATTCCCTACTGGATGATATAAGTGAGAGAGAGAGAGAGAGAGAGAGAGAGAGAGAGAGAGAGAGAGAGAGAGAGAGAGAGAGAGAGAGAGAGAGAGAGAGAGAGAGAGAGAGAGAGAGAGAGAGAGAGAGAGAGAGAGAGAGAGAGAGAGAGAGAGAGAGAGAGAGAGTTGTTATTGTGCAAAATTCTGTCGGAATTATAAAATTTCCACGGAATTCCGTTCGAGATATATATAGAAATTACGTTCCGACTAACAAAATCGGAATTATTAATTCCAACCGGAATCACGGAATTAATAATTCCGCGGAATTTTCCGACCATGCCTAGTGTACACTCATCTTAAACAGAAACCATAACCAAGAATTTAACTTTATCCCAATCAGTAGCTGATACCCCGTTTCCCATGAGAAATGTTTTCCTTTTCTCAAACGGATCATCAGGGGGCTCGGTATGGCTGATTTTGTGGTGAAATCCCTCCCACAGTGATGTCAGCGCCTCACAGCTCTGAGGTCCTGACATCACACTGTGGGAGCCTTGTTGCATTGTGGGAAATAACAGCTGTTTACAACTGCCAGCAGCATCTCCTTCCAGTGACATCACCTACCAGCAGTAAAAATGTCACCATGTGATAAATGTCTGAATATAAATCAGGGAGAGGAAAGATTTTACAATGAGAAAACACTGACTAAATAATTTATACATAATTATTGTAAAAAAATAAGGACTTTTTTATTACATTATTTTCACTGCAGTACCTCTTTAGGTAGTTAACTAACCATTTTAAAACGCTAAAAAATAAAAATCAAAATGAAGTGTGGCAGCGAGGTATAGCCTTTTTTAATCTTCAAATGATGATTTCAAATCAATTATTTAAAATTTAACAAATCAATCACAATTTAGAATTGTTCATAAAAATTGTACTGTTAATGGGCACCTTTAGGAATTAATGTAAACAATGATTAGTCTATTCAGTAATATTTAATTTATAATCTACATACTGGACATTTTCTGTGGGCAACCTGAAGTGGAGACAATGGACCTGCCTGGAAGGAAAATCAAGATTAGTACTGACAGACTGTTAACTCAAATAGAAAGACCTGTTCCTGGAACATTGGTAGCTGTGTTAGTGCAGGAGGCATGAAAATAAAGTTTGCAAACTGTATATAATATTTTTTTTATTTGCACTTACAAAAATAATTTCATGCGCAGCTATGGAAAACGAATTCTCTGAGCTGTTGCATCAGAAATCTTAACATTTGTTAACAAACAGTGCTTTTTGAACCTCGAAGAATTCATTGAAAAATACTCAGGTGCGCAGACAGCTCTGTTAGAAGTGAATGACAGTATGTTCAGTATTACAGCCTGAGTTTGCGCCACCTGGTGGTCAGCTGAAAGAGCAAGAAACGTGCACGTCTAAAGGGATGTCAGGGATACTTTCCTGCATGTATTTTTCCTGCATATATTTGTCCTGCACAGTCAGGACAGCAGTGACAATCTGCATAAGCTGTTTGGTGCCTGGAGTCTCAGCATGGATGCGATGGAGAAGAGCTTGGCTTGGAAGGAATACATATACACTTGGCTACCATTTGATAAGAACGAGTCCTGGACAGTGCTCCTCTCCTGCACCTTCCTCTTCTTGGTACTATGTTGGTTTGTGCATTCTCTGTGGGCCTATTATCAAATCATGTCCAGGAACACACCACCTGGCCCCACGCCTCTACCCTTCCTAGGGAACTTTGGCTTCATGCTTTTGCCTTCATGGCTTACTCAGATACTGCAGTTTAGGATGGACACCAGTAAACTCAGAAAGGCGTCAGGTGGGGCCACCAGACAAGGGGCGCTCTTATTTCCTCACATTGTTCTCACCAACTTGTCTGAAATCTATGGCAAGATCTATGGCTTGTTCATTGGCACCCGTCTTATTGTTGTCCTCAACGACTTTGACACTGTGAAAGATGCCATGGTTAACCATTCTGAGGTGTTCTCCGACCGACCTAGTGTACCGGTGGTCAACATCATCACCCAGAGGAAAGGTACAGACTTGGGATGCTGTATGAGATCTAACACACTACTGTGTTTTGCTGTGACATGTGTAACTACTGACTACAAACAACCAATTAGAATGGCAACCTGTTACCTGCATGCACCATCACTCGGACTGATGTCCACCCAAACTAGTCTCTGACATGAGCACACTTCAAATATTATATTTTTATTATTAATATTTGTAGTAGTATTTTTAGTATTTATATAGCTCCAACATCTTCAGAATATATTAACTTGTCACTTAAATGTCCCTGAGAGGGGCTCAAAATCTAATCCCTACCATAGTCATATGTCTATGTATGTAGCGTGTAGTGTATGTATCGTAGTCTAGGGACATTTTTTTAGGGGGAAGCCAATTACCTTATCTGTATGTTTTTGGGATGTGTGAGGAAACCGGAGACACAGGGAGAACATATAAACTCCGTGTAGATACCAGGGACCCAGCGCTGCAAGGCAAGAGTGCTAACCACTATGCCACCATGCTGCCCGATTTTTATCATCATTATTGTTCTTGTGTATTTATATATGCTCTCTTCCATAATTACTTACTTTGTACATAGTCACGCTACTAACTGCCCCTCAGAGGCACTCACATCCTTAAAGAGAACCTGTACTGAGTAAAATTATTTAAAATAAACACATGAGGTAACTTCAAATGAACATTACATAGTTACCTTGCCATCAGTTCCTCTCAGAAGCTCACCATTTTCTTAACTGTAACTGTCTGATTGATTTCCTGTTAAACAATACCAGTTGCCTGATTGTCCTGCTGATCTTTCATGCATAAGTAGTGTCTGAATCACACTCCTGAAACCAGCATGCGGCTAATCTAGTCAAACTTGAGTCAAACATCTGCATGCTTGTTCAGGGTCTATGGTCTACAGCTAAAAGGATTAGAGGCAGAGGATCAGCATGACAGCCAGGCAATGTGCATTTTTTTAAAAGGAAATAAATATGTCAGCCTCTATATTCTTCTTATTTATGTTGTCCAGATATTTATAATAGATTAGGTATTACATTTTTGAACCAACATCTGTTCAGAAATTAAAGCTCTCTTTATCAGTTTGATAGAGATGAAATCTGATCAGAGAGAGATCTGTTGCCTGCCCACACACCGCAGACCATTTTCCGATAGACTTTATTATAAAATCTATCCGGAATCGGCCTAGTAATGCTGTGTCCTGCATCTGCCTGGCCACCCCTCAAGTGTCCTACCCAGAGGGATATGAAGGCTGTCAAATGTATTTCCTTAAACAATACCAGTTGCCTGGCTGTCCTGCTGATCACTAGCATCAGTAGTGTCTGAATCACACCCCTAAAACAAGCATAAAGTTAATCCAGTCAGATTTGAGTCAAACATCTGATCTGTTGCCTGCCCATACACCAGTGACCGATTTCCGATCGATTTTATCATGAAATCTATCTGGAATCTGCCTAGCTCTTCCACCACCTGCCTGGCTCCCGGCGACACTGGGCCCGAGTGTCGCTCCTTCTTCCGCAAAGATGATGTCAGTCGTCACCACGCCGGCCGCCTCGCGTCATCACGGCGGCTGGCGTGACAGTACTGCGCATGCAAGGTTTAATTGCGCATGCGCCGTACTGTCACGCCGGCTGCCGTGACAGTACAGCGCATGCGCGATTAAACCGCGCATGCACAGTACTGTCACGCCGGCCGCCGTGATCACAGTACTGTGCATGTGCTGTTTAATTGCGCATGCGCCGTACTGACATGGTGGCCGGTGTGACAGTATGGCGCATGCACGATTAAACCGCGCATGCACAGTACTGTCACTCCAGCCGCCGTGATGACGACTGACGTCATCTTTGCGGAAGAAGGAGCCCGACACTCGGGCTCAGTGTCGCCAGGAGCCATTTCTGAGCAGGGCCTGGAAGAAGAGCTAGAAGGACGCCGAGGGACCTCCCGACCTACGGTGGGCTGGAGAAAGCCCCAGGTAAGTTCAGATTTTGATTGTATTTACTGCTCGGAGTCCCTTTAAGGTCAATTTTGCCATATCAGCTGTGTCACTATTGATACAGTAATAATTTTTTATTACCTATTTCTTTGGGTAATATTTTTTTCCTAGTATTTTTTTTTATTTCACAGGCACTTTATCGAGGACATTTTTTCATGTTTTTCCCTTCCTAACTTTTACATAACAAATGCCACAGTTGTAAAAAACCTCAAAATGCATTACTTGGCTCGTCCTGGCTAAACAATATCATACATGCCAGATTTCATCACTAGTCAGGCATGTAGCGCTAGCCTGCACGTCTGTAGCGGTTGCATGTGACCACTAGGGCACACAGTTTTGGGGCCCCAGTGCTGTACAGCTGTATTGCTAGGCAACAACATTTCAATGCATCTACATAGCGTTGAGTCCCCAAGCTGTTGCCCTAGTGATCGCATCCGATCGCAATGGGCGACGGCCATTACAGGTGTTCGTGAACCTAATGGCCAAGGAGTTTATAAGTCTGGTAGGGGGTAAAAACACTTTATTTTTGAATGGCTTATTTTTTATTGTACACGCACGATCGTGGCGGCGGATTTTAGTGATGGACACGAGTCTCACGTTCAGTAACTGGTAGTGTAGTTAGTTTGGACCTGAGACTCACGTCCAGAAACCACAAGTGGTTAAACATACATTCTTGTGGTGAATACATGCATACAAATAAAATAGCACAAATTAAGATTCACTGATCTTTCTGTAGATTGTCCTCTATTCTGATATGACCCAGGTGGGAGTTGCAAACTTTTGTTTTGTAAGGCCCATTTTGCACTTGTGTGTTGCTGATCGTGTTTTCAGCAATGCAGCAGTTTGTATGATACGCAAAACATCAGAAGTGCATAGACTTCACTGTCTGATGTTTCCAACTATGCGTTGTGATTCAGCACATGGTTGCATTCAGTTTTGCACAAAGGCAGTTCAGTCTTTCACAAACTGGGAGGAGGCGCCCCAAAGGTTGTGTGCAATCAACTCTAAAGGGACAACAAAACAGTCTTACCCCAGACTGAGGGTATAGAAATTAATTTTATTTTGTACCTAAAATAATACCACAAACAAAAAAATTGGCTCTTGGGAGCATGCTGATATTCCAAAAATAGCTTTAAAGGGAACCCGAGGTGAGAGGGATATGGAGGCCATATTTATTTCCTTTTAAACAATACCAGTTGCCTGGCAGCCCTGCTGTTTCTGTGTCTCTAAGGGCTCGTATCCACTGTTGCGGTGCGGAATCGCCTGGATTCCACCGCGGACGAAATCGCATGCGGATGCGTTTCTGCATGCGGTTTTCCCCGTGATTTCGCATGCGATTTCGCATGGCTAAGAAGCAGGTGAATTTAACCATGTCACTGCCTGTGTAAATTTCTATAACATTACATGCGAAATCGCGGGGAAAACCGCATGACAAAGCCGCATGCGATTTCCCTATTAAGAGCATTGGGGGCGATTCGCCCGCATTCCAGCCGCACGGGAAATCTGACGGCTCCGCCGTGCAGATTTTCCCCGCACACCAAAACGCACCCGCACGACACACAAGTGGAAACAATCCCATCCACTTGTATTGCCTATGCGAATCCGCATGCGGTGCCTGCATGCGGATTCGCTATAGTGGAAACGAGCCCTAATACTTTTACCACAGGTCCTGAACAAGCATGCAGCAGATCAGGTACTCTGACTTCACTGACTCCAGCTTGTTCCAGGGTTTTGACTCAGACACTATGTATCCCAGAAGATCAACAGGACTGCCAGGCAACTGGCATGGTTTACAAGGAAATAAATATTACAGCCTCCATATCCCTCTCACCTTGGGTTTCTTTTAATATAAAATGCAACACAAATCCAAATAAATCACATATTCCCACCTACAAAATCCATCACATCCACTAAAACAAAAGAGGCCAACTAGCTGCACAATTGTGATTGGTTGAGTCTGTGTCCTCAAACCTATAGAAAGCAATACTTATTTTGAGGACTGCAGCCTCAACCAGTCACAGCTGTGCAGCTAGTTGGTGTCTTTTGTTTGTAGGGAATGTGATGGGTTTTGTAGTTGTGAACATGTGATTTTATTGGTTATAATAAAAGCTAATTTTTTAAATTCTTTTAGTTTGTGATATTAATATTGCAAATGAATAGTATCCGCAATGCAAGTCCCGCTTGTACTATATATTATGCAGGCCACCTGAGTTGCAAGCAGTGATCAAGTGGGGAAAGGGTCTAATGGTGCCCATACACTATACAATAAAAACGTTTGATTTTCCTGTTTATTCGATCTAAATGATCAAATCGAATGAAAGTTGAAAATATTTTTTTTTTTATCAAGAAATTTGAACGGTTATCCCGTTTTTTTGAGAAAAATCTGATCGGCCATGCTAGAAAAATCTTTATATTCGATCTAAAGGAATAATCAAACTAAATTATCTAATCGAAAAAAAATGAAAAATTGTACCATGTATGGCCACCTTAAGACCACTTTCACACAGGAGACAGAACTGGGCACTTGTCAGATTGGCCAGCTCCCTGTCTGCAGGCCACCCAGTGCCTTCCATTAAATGACAGCATTTGTAACCCTATGCGTGTCACCGCATTAAATTATGCAAGCTTTGTGTGATGTCGTCCCCTTGTTCATGCAAATATGCCTGCCTTTCTTCATGCAAATATGCCTGAAGAAGGGGACTTGATCCCAGAAAGCTTGCGTCATTTTTATCAGTTAGCCATTAAAAGGTATTACTTTTACAAAACTTTGTTTTTTCTACCTACATTCCTCCAGTTTAAAGCGGAGGTGTCACCATAAAAATCAAATTTCAACAGCAACTGGTCAGTGTATTAAGTGATAAAGATGCTAATCCTGCATTTAAAACTTGTTCTGCTGTTATGGTTTGGAGTTATCAAATACCTTAGGAGCACTGGCTCTTTAATAGCCATTGCCATTCAGTTGCATGCTGGGGGTTCTTTTTATCTATAATATATCCCTTCTCTTCCATTTATTTCCCTGCCTAGTTGAAACTTGATCCTCTGCTCACTTGTGTTTACAAGCAAGGCTGAGGTGACTCAGTGATTGGAGGAGAAAAGAAAAAAAGTTAAGGGAAGAAATGACATCAGCATTTAGCCTCAAACTGGGCAAAAGACATGGTTCCCCCCAGGAACAGAAATCTCTTCATTTACTATATAAAATTCACTGAAATCAAAACGTGGACAGTACAATACATGTGTTATGCAAGTAAATCAAGTATTTATCCACTTATATATGTGTTTTTTTCCCCCCCTGGCATAGTATGGCTAATCCTCTTGCTGTAACACGTTTTATGAGTTGGCAGCAATTAAACTTGGCTGAGGCTCCAAGTTCTGGATCTTTAGTGACGTCTGTCCACACTTTAGTGCATTGTTCTCACCCCACACCCCAGAAGCCACTCCGTCATGCAATGTACATTGTCCAGCCTCCCACAGCCCCGAACTGTTACCCGATGGATCAATTCCCTATCCCTGCTGATGACAGTACTAACTGTATATGGGACTTTAGGCTGTACTTAATGACATTATAGTATATGGGCCATATACTATAATGTCATTAAAGTGGATCCGAGATGAACTTTTATTCATTGCATAATTGTGTTCCTTTCATATAGTTTATAGGGCATTCCTCAAGCCAAATACTTTTTTTTTTTAATACTCTAATTTCCTATAAACTAAACAAGCCCCGCCCACAGCTTCTCTAAAACACCAAGGCACTCAGACCTATGTTTCAAGGGCTTATGGGAGCTCAGTCTGGGCAGGAGGAGGAGGTTACTAGCCAGAGATTTCAGAGGCAGAGGGGAGAGTGCATTTTTCAGAGGCTGAGGGGTGGAGATGCAGTTGCATATTACCTGTATAATGATGACAAACAGAACATGGCTGCCCTCATTGTATCACAGGAATAAATAATCATAAACCGTTGAAGCTGTATGCAGCTAGATTTACTGTGTAAACTATCTAAACTTTTGATAAGATATATAGACAATTTACATGTTATAGTTAGTTTTTCATCTTGGATGCGTACAGCCTAAAGTCCCACATTAGCATAATGTTAAGTTAGGACTTTTTTTATCACTTATGAATCAAAAACTGCCTAGCCCTAGTGGTGCTAGTATTGGATCTAAGCTTGCAGCAGCAGACACCCAAAAGTGTGAATATTCCATCAGATCTGCCAGGAGTCTGGCAAGAATCAAATAGGAAATCAATGCGTTTGTTCTGCTGAAGCCAACCTCCCTGGTCCCTTAACTTTTCCCAATGCAGTTTGAAAGACTTTTTGTATAATATGGACAACAACAGGGCTGGTTCTCACTAGAGCAGATGCAAAACGGCACGGTAAGCGCATCCACCAAACAGTTACACTTTTTAAGCAAGTGTGAATCGGCTCTAATAGGACAAATCTTTCCTTTGATGCCAGAGTTCTTTCAGCTGCTGAAACAACATTTATTTTCTTTTATGCATACAAAAGCTACAAACAGGACATGTCTGGATCCACTTTTGTATAATTGTAATGATCGGTGTCAGCACACAGAGAGAATCTGATTATTGGTGATCTGCCGTATCACCAAGAATGCAGATATATACCTGATTATTGATGATCTGCAGAATCACCGATAATCCAAGTATAACTAACCTCTGGACACCTAGATAGTGTGAGTGTTTGGTGCAACAGTAATGACTTTGAGTAAAACCACCCGAAGAGCAGGTGGCTTTTTGGCAGTATGGGCGATACTGCCTTTTTGAAAAGTACAAGAGCCTTTCAGCAACCTGAGACCTCCAAAGGGGTGGAGTCCCAGACTGAAGGTAGGAGGGACCTGTGAGTGAGTGACATTTGAAGGTAGATGTCACTAGCAGGTCTGGAGACTCTCTCTAAAAGGAGAGAGATAGCTCTCGAGGTCGGGCAAGCCAGGTCGGCAACACACAGACAGATAAGGTACAGAGACAGTAAGCTGTCAGATATGCGTAGGTACCGAATCAGAGAGCAGAGGGATAGTCAGGAAAGCAGTAGGTCATAACAGACAGGGGCGTAGCAATAGGGGTTGCAGAGGTAGCGACCGCATCGGGGCCCTTGGACCAGAGGGGCCCTCCATCAACTACAGTATTATCTCTCTATTGGTCCTGTGCTCATAGTAATCACTTCTATAGATACTTTAAATATTAGTAATTATTAACAAACTATTCCCCATCCCTTTCTTGCACCTCTGACACAGTAGTTGTCATTGGCAGGTTTTGGTGCACCGTATCAATTGCTATGTATAGAGTGCTTGGGGGGGCCCTCTTGTAAAACTTGCATCGAGGCCCACAATTCCTTAGCTACGCCACTGATAACAGATATCAAATAATGCCTAGTCTTGGGTGTGAGGTCCGTGGTCTCTACACCCTGGAACTAGTCTGAAGTATAACAGAATGATAACACAAGTCCCTAAGCTTGGGTGTGAGGTCCGTGGTCTCGACACCCTGGAACTAGTCTGAATAATAGCACAATGATAACACAAGTTCCCTAATCTTGGGTGTGAGCTCCTTGGTCTCGACACCCTGGAACTAGTCTGAATAATAGCACAATGATAACACAAGTTCCCTAATCTTGGGTGTGAGGTCCGTGGTCTCGACACCCTGGAACTAGTCTGAATAATAACACAATGATAACACAAGTTCCCTAATCTTGGGTGTGAGGTCCGTGGTCTCGACACCCTGGAACTAGTCTGAATAATAGCACAATGATAACACAAGTTCCCTAATTTTGGGTGTGAGGTCCGTGGTCTCAACACCCTGGAACTAGTCTGAATAATAACACAATGATAAACAGAAGTAATCTGGCTCAGTGTGAATTCCCAGGTCCTCCTGGTTCAAACACACTGTAGGATCTGACTAAGGTCTGAGTGCTTCCACGTAGTGTTCGCAACGGCAGACAATTTGAGACTGAGCAGCAGTAACTATATATAGAGCAGCGCTCTCCGGCGCCACCCATAAGTGATTGACCAATAGTCACTTGCTCTGAGGTCAGCTGACCCGCTTGGTCAGCTGATCCCTCCTTGGCTGTCATAAATGTTCTGCCTCTCAGCGCGCGTGCGCGTATTCCTGAATCTGTGTGAAATAACAGACCCAGCCACACCAGACGCACGCTGCTGCGTGCAAACCGCCGCGCTGGACGCGGAATCAGCTGCCTTGCTGTCAGTACACGCGGCGGCTTTTCCGCGTTTCCTTACAATAATAAAAAAAGATCCCTGAGGCCATGTTCACAGTGATTGTTGTATTCCCTGTGACAGCAGGAACGCAATGCAACAGATCGGAAATGCACGTTGCACCACATACAGTAAATGAAAGTGAAAGGAAAAGTTAAGTCAAAAATAAAAAATGATATTTACTCACCCAGGGCATCCCTCAGCCCCCCCCCCCTCCCCCCCGAAGCTGGATGGTGCCCTCGCAGCCCCGCTCCGATCGTCCTGTCCCCGCCAGCGGCTACTTCCGGGTGCGGCAACAGCCGCCGACAGGCTGGGAACGCGGCTGATTTTCCGCGTTCCCAGCCGCTATATCACCCTCTATGTTGCTATAGCGTATATGAGACTGTCTCACTTGATACAATGAAGTAAACACAAGATAACTTTATCTACATTTCGGATGCGTCCAGATTTCTCTGCACTGAACTTTCAAGTCCTGTGTGTAACCCTTTGAATGCTGTTCTAGTAAAAAAAATGCTGGTTGTATATAATATGCTGTAAATAATTCTTTTAGAGCAAAGAAGAAATGCTGGGTTTCATTTTGCTTTAACATCATTGATAATAAGAGCACAATATGCTGTTAGCCCATGTGGATTTCTTTAGGCAATACTTTATTATGAATAAGATCATGCTTTTCTATTTATTACTACACTGAGTGACTACATTATTGTTTAAAAAAACTTTGCAACCTACGGTACCTCTGTAATAACCTTGTCCTTTCATGTTTGATATGGAACAAGATGTGGTATTATTGTTCTGGTATCCAAAGGTCATAACTTGTGAACATTGGCAGTATCACAATACCTGCTGACATGATGTATTTCTGATTCTGCATATCAAGAATTTATTCCAGACTATCTCAGAAGTACTGCAATAGGAAAACACAAATGGTAACCAAACACAGGAAAACCAGCCAGGGGAAGATAGCATATGCTATCTTTTTTAAAGCCCCTTACACACTACAATGAGTTCTGGGTAGGGTTGCAACGGTATGAAAATTCACGGTATGATAACCGTCAAAAAAAATACCACGGTATGACGGTATTACGGTATACGGTATTCCGCAATTATTCTCATTCCAATCTACCTATAAAAATGTCAAAAAAACAACAATCCCAAACAGTACCAAAAGTAAATCTCATTCTCCCCGTGTCACATGACTGCCTATGGCAGAGAGGGCAGATAATAAGGCCATTTGAAAGCACAGTAGGTTAATATGTGTGCTTCCATGAATCAGGAAGTAGAAACTGTGCAGATTTATTTTAGGATTTGTATCAGCTGTATCAGCTGTAACTAAGAAAGAAATTGCTGTTGCATATCTTTTTGAGCAGAGAGGACGTTTTGAGTTCAGGTCCACTTTAAAAATGCTGGTGGTGCACTTTACTATACACCTTAAAGTGTACCAGAGATGAAGCATTGTGAAAGTTTTATATATGCCTGCGGCTTCCTCCAGCCTCATCATGCGCACGGATCCCTCCCACACCGCCATCCTCAGCCTTTTCTATCGCTGGTATTGAGTCCGGTAACTTGAGCCAGTTGCGGCCAGTGCGTTCTCTGCAGCAGAGAATAATACTACGCAGGCATAGTAATATTTTCTGCCAGAGACGGAGGGAGTGCACTGCGCATGCGTAAAACTGGCAGCGACTGGCCAAAGTTACGGGACTCAGTAACAGCGATAGAAAAGGCTGATGATGGCGGCGTGGGAGGGATCTGTGCGCATGATCGGGCTGGAGGAAGCCGCAGTTACCTATAAAACTTTTACTTTGCTGCGTCTCTGATACCAGAGCTGAAAAATAAAATGCAAATGGGTGGAGCGGACATGAATTAGGTGAAGTCCTGTGCTAAGCCACTGCGGACGATTTCTTTTAAAAGTAGGGGGACAGAGTAGAACGGGGGGAGCGGTGGGCATGAGGACACATGACATCACACAAACACACGTACATCAGGCAGACGCACACACACACTCACACACTGTACACACACACACACACACACACACACACACACACACACACACACACTATACACACACACACTATACACACACACACAACATCACAAACATATACATCAGGCAGACATTTATCCATCAGGCAGACATAGCTCAGGCATCACACACACATGCCATACATTACACACTGGCTGCATTCAAACACAGCACCTCTCACACAGCAACATTGCTTATCTTGTGTCATAAGCTTCAGCTTGTCCACGTGCAGTGTGTCTCTCGCTCCTTCTCCCGGGCGGGCGGGCGGCATACTCATTTTCATGGGGGAGGAGAGCTGGACATTCCTTTGAACACTGATCTGTATCAGTGTTTATGTCAGCTCTGCAGTCGGGGGAGGCAGGGGGCTGCATACATCTAGCAGGAGGGAGAACGGGCTGTTGCTTTTTCTCATTTCCCGTATTTATTTAGGTAGGAATGACCTGGTGACTCCCCCTCTGCCTTTGTGGTACAGTCCACAATAAAAAACCACAAGCGGAAACATTGCGGGCGGGCGGGGGAAGGAAAGATCTCTGTGTGCTCTCCAGCCGTGGCCGCCCGCGTCATCACAGGACGCGTATCACCACCCAGCTCCTGCACTCATGTCGGCAAGCCTCCCGCAATCAGGAACTAGCTTTGGGAGCTTGCCTTCCTAACGGAGGGAGACGGAGAGCAGGACAATGCCGGAGCGGTGGCGGGGGAAACGGAAATGCAGCCTAAACCGGTATTTCCTAAAAGTGCTTACCGTGATTACCGTGCATTGTAAAACCATGGTATACCGTGATACCGGTAAATCGCGGCAACCCTAGTTCTGGGTCACCATGAGCGTGCTGGTTAGTCTGTACCTCTATCTTTTTTGTACAACCCTATTTCCCAAAAAGCTGGGATACGTTGAAAAATGTAACACAAAACAAAATATAAATCATTTATACCCTATATTTAATTTAATTTAAAGAGAGTCTGAAGCGAGAATAAATCTCGCTTCAGAGCTCATAGTTAGCAGGGGCATGTGTGCCCTTGCTAAAATGCCGCTATCCCCCGGCTAAACGGGGGTCCCTTACCCCCAAACCCACCCCCGCAAAAGTTGGTCGCAAAGTTGGTCGTAGATTTTGTCTTCCTAGAGGCAGGGCTAACGGCTGCAGCCCTGCCTCTAGTCGCGTCTATCAAACGCGCATCGCCACCTCTCCCCCGCCCCTCTCAGTGAAGGAAGACTGAGAGGGGCGGGGGAGAGGCGGAGGTACGCGTCTGACAGACGCGCGTGGAGCAGGGCTGCGGCGGTTAGCCCTGCCCCAATGCGGAAGCGCTCCCCGACTGCACGGAGGGGATTTGGGGGTGAAGGGACCCCCGTTTAGCCGCGGGATAGCGGCGTTTTAGCAGGGGCACACATGCCCCTGCTATGAGGTCTGAAGCGAGATTTATTCTCGCTTCAGACTCTCTTTAATGTAGTACAAAGACGATCATACTACATGTAAACTGGTAAATGTCATTGTTTAATGAAAAATGTGCTCATTTTGAATTTGATGTCAGAAGCATATTTAACCCCTTCAGTACCAGGGGTCTCTGACCTCTCTCTTAAAGGGAACCAGAGACGAAGACTAACTAAAAAATGAAAAAATCTTTTATACATACCTGGGGATTCCTCCAGCCCCATTCGCCTGGATCGCTCCCACGCCGCCATCCTCCACTGCCTCTATCGCCGATACCGGGTCCTTTCACTTACCTTCACTTCATGCGCAGGGGCTCCTTCCGGCTCTTTACGCATGCGCCTGCGCAGTACGGAGGGAGCGCACTGCGCTTGCATCGACTGGCTCCACTGGCCAAATTGACGGGACCCGGTACCGGCGGACAGAGGCAGTGGAGAAAGGTGGCGTGGGAACGATCCAGGCTGATGGGGCTGGAGGAAGCCCCAGGTATGTCTAAAACTGTTATGCTCTTCGTCTCTGGTTCTCTTTAAGGACCAGAGACCAATGGTATAAAAAACCGTAGCATACTGACAAATCGTCGCTACTGCTGTCCACCCGTCACCTCAACCCACTTGCTCTGCCGTATCTATGAGGGCAGAGCTCTGTGAGGCGGTCAGGAGCCGATCAGTGTGAGCCAATGAGCCAATTGGCTCCCATTAATGACAGGGTCAGGAGCCAATGAAATTGGCTCCTGACCGGCTCACGGAGCTGTGCTGTCATACCGACAGCAGGGCAAGTGATCTGTGGCGGGGAGACAGCGACTAGATCGGCGGGAGCGGCTAGAGCGCACAGCAGCTGTTGAGTGAAATCTATGCTCTGGCAGGAATAACAGCCTCCGAACAAGGCATAGATTGCAATTAGGCCCGTTCACACTTGCGTTTTGGCAAGTAAACGGACCAGGTCCTGATCGGATCCTGATCGGATCCTGACCTGATCCTGATCAGAACCATACGGTTCCGATCCCGATCCGATTCGGATCCGGTCCGTTTGTATCAGGCATGCATCAGGCTGCCATCCGGATCCGTGGGCAAAAAATAGTTAAATATACATAAAAAAATGTTCAGGTCAGCAGAAGGTGCACCTGGTGCACATGTACAATCAGGTTCCTCCGCTGTAGGCCTCACCTCCACCTCCGACATTCTGCCAAACAGCTCCAGCACGTCTGTCACTGCTGCTCCACTCCAGACATGCTTGGCCTATGTGTCCCCATCCGAAATGGCCGCTTGGATACGCATAGGAAGTGGGGTAGAACTTTAGGTTTTTGTAGGCAGTGTGTTCTGTGCCTTCCGTTTCCCATTGGTTTCTGTGTTCTGGAAGGTGCTGTCAGGCTCCGGTCAGGATGCGTGGGCCGGAGATCCGGACACAAAAAATAGCGCATGTTGGAAAAGAGTCCGGAGTCCGGATCCGGTCCGGCTCCGTACTGTACGGAACGTACTTATGTGAACGTCCGCATAGCCTTTGCATTGCTATGCGGAACGTACGTTCCGTTTGTACAGTATGCGGTCCGGATCAGATCCGGAAAATCCGGATAGCGAACGCTAATGTGAACCGGGCCTAAGTGTAGTCCAAAACAGGTTTAAAAAAAATTGAGTTGGGCATTAAAACATTGCAAAAAGTTATGGAATACTAAAAAAGAAAACTCCTGTCGGATAATCACACAGTTACTGTAATTAGCTTAATAAGAAACAGTCAGCAAGATGAGTATAAAAAGAACACCCCAAAGTCCATCAAGAATAAGGCAGGGGAGGAATGCCTCACTCGTGTGTGTGTGTGTGTGTGTGCGCCACGATCATTCAAACGATTTCAACAAAACTTGGTATACAGATCCCTTACTACAGGGGCTGATATGTTCTGGGGGTCTCACGCCCCCCCCCCCCCCCCCCCCCTGCACACCTGGGCAGAACCAAAAACTGCCAATCAGATTTCACCCATTCGTGTCAATGGGAAAAATGTAAAAGGCAGCAATTCTCACAGTAATAAAGCCAGAGTCCCCAAACCTGGCACAGCTGGTCACTTGGTGACCGAGGTTAAAAACTCAGGGAAAGTGGGCAGAGCATAAAACAACCAATCAAATTATCAAATGTAAACTTTACATTCTTACACTTTTAATGGCATGGTTGTCAAACTTGGTTCAGTTGGCCACTGGGTGACTGGGATTAATATTCAGGAAAGTGGGTGGAGCCTACAATAGCCAATCAGAATTCACCTACTGGTTTTCAAGGGGGAAAATTTAAATTGCTGTCATTCTTACACTGTTAATGGCAGAGGCCTAAAACCTGGTACAGTCAGTCATTGGCATTCAAATTCACTAAAGGGGCGGAGCCAAAACAGCCAATCAAATTTATTTGCTTGATAAACCGCTTCCATTCGTACATTCCTGATGTCAGGAACCCCAAAGCTCACAGACTTGGTCATTGAGTGACTGTGTGTCAAGGTTACAAAAAGTGGGCAGAGCAAAATAAAAATGTTCACAGGGAATATTGATTTTCAAGGGAAATAATTAAATTGCTGCCATTCTTACACTGTTAATGGCAGAGGCCTCAAACCTGGTAGAGTGGGTTATTAGGTGACTGGGGTTCAAATTCAGAAAAAGGCAGAGCCACAAACAGCTAATCAGATTTGTTTACCTTCAATGAAAAAAATTATATTATTGATGCCAAGGACCTCAAAGCTCATAAACTTGGTCACTGAGTGACTGTGTGTCAAGATTAGCAAAGAAATGAACAGCGCTACTTAAAAACAGATGAGTGCTTACCTGCAAAAAAGTGCACACCCCACTCATGGGATTCAAATACACAATGAGCATACACATGACCTGTCTACCACTTGGAGGATGTTAGTTTCACTAACAATTTGCAATTTGTTAGGTACTTGTCCCTCCCACTGTCGAAGAAGTCTTTCCTCCATGAAACTAACATCCTCCAAGTGGTAGACAGGTCATGTGTATGCTCATTGTGTATTTGAATCCCATGAGTGGGGTGTGCACTTTTTTGCAGGTAAGCACTCATCTGTTTTTAAGTAGCGCTGTTCATTTCTTTGCTATGTTTGATTGATTTATTTCTGGTCAGCTGCTCCCACTTAATAGTTTTCCTTTGGTGTATATGCAGAGCCTCTGTTTGGGTTCAAGGTGCGTTTGCAGTTTCTGGGGGGGCTCAGCGCATCTCTGAGCTGAGGCCATTCAGAGGCGGCCTGGTGATGCGCTGATCCCACTTTTTTTGTGTCAAGATTAGAAAAAGTGAGCAGAGCCAAAAACAACCAAAAACATCCCTGGCAACGCCGGATCTTCAGCTAGTTAAAACAAAAAAATTCTAACATCTATGATACATAACATGAATGCAAGATTCAGAAGATCCAAAGACATATGTGTGCTCAAGGGAAAAGGCCAAAAGTCAATACTGAAAGGTCATAATCTTTGGGCCTTCTGACAACACCTTTGGTGGAAAATTCACAGATACAATGGTCCCCCAGGGTAAGGATGTAACCACTGAAGCTGCCTGCCTGATAAACTAATACATGTGGCCTACTCAGTGCCTGGACATACAGTATATGTCCAGCTGTTCCATGCTTTCTGACCACAGTGCATTACCGGAGTGGTACAGAGTAGGGATATGGGACTGCTCTGGCAGGGTCTGTTATAGCCTAAGGCTACTTGCACACCAAGACGTTGCGTTAGGTGCTACGTTAAGGTCGCATAACGTGCACCTAACACAACGTATGGTGCTGCAAGTGAGGACGGTAGAGTGAGCCGCGTTAGGCGGCTCGATTCCTATAATGTCTCCCAGAGGGGCGCTGATTGGCCAGCGGGACCACGTGATGCGGAGCGAGACACTCCGCATCACGTGGTCCCGCCGGCCAATCAGCGGCCGCCAGTGCAGTGAATATTAAGTAGCCATGTGCGCGGCTACTGTAGCTGGCTCTCCCCGCCTCCTCTCTGTCCCCCACTGCGCATGTGCAAACAGTCTAACGCGGCTATAGCCGCTGTAACGCCGTAGCATGCTGCACTTTCCGGAGAACGTGCAGCGTTACATGTAACACAACGTGGGCTGTGTGAACAGCCCACTTGTGTTACATTGCTGTGCGTTGGGGGAGCGTTACAGGCACACTAACGTGCGCCTGTAACGTCTTAGTGTGTAAGCAGCCTAAAAGTATACATTAACCACCTTTGCGGTATGGACGAGCTCAGCTCGTCCATTACCGCCAGAGGGTGCCGCTCAGGCCCTGCTGGGCCGATTTTGTTCAAATAAAAAGCAGCACACGCAGCCGGCACTTTGCCAGCCGCGTGTGCTGCCTGATCGCCGCCGCTCTGCGGCGATTAGCCGCGAGCAGCGGCGAAAGAGGGTCCCCCCAGCCGCCCGAGCCCTGCGCAGCCGGAACAAATAGTTCCGGCCAGCGCTAAGGGCTGGATCGGAGGTGGCTGACGTCAGGGCGTCGGCTGACGTCCATGACGTCACTCCGCTCGTCGCCATGGCGACGAGGAAAGCCAAACAAGGAAGGCTGCTCATTGCAGCCTTCCTTGTTACTTATGCTTGCCGGAGGCGATCGGAAGAACGCCTCCGGAGCGCCCTCTAGTGGGCTTTCATGCAGCCAACTTTCAGTTGGCTGCATGAAATAGTTTTTTTTTTATTAAAAAAAAACCCTCCCGCAGCCGCCCTGGCGATCTCAATAGAACGCCAGGGTGGTTAAATGTATATGCATTTTTATGTGTAGTTATCTGAGATTCTATTTTTTTTTTGTGTGTGTGTTTTGAAGACTGCACATATTTTTTTAACTTTTCAAAGAAAAATTAGAACTTATTGAAAATTAGATATGCCATTGTACTGGCACTCAAGATTACAATGGTGAATGGTGAATACAGCCCTGGGTTCCCTCTATATCTACTATATACATGCTCTCTTACAATTTCTATTACTTACCCATTTATCATATACTGAAAAAATAAAATACTGATTAGCGTTCAGGGCATTTTAGTAAAAAACTGTACAAGGTTTTGGACTAGTCCATCTACTCATGCTGGACTCATGCAGCATGCGCGGCACAGTATATCCGGGTTTGTAGTCGCTGAGGATAATGGGACTGAGTGTCGGAGAACGGCGAGTGATGGAGGGGAACGGGAGGCGCGGTAAGTATTTGCTTATACCCCCCTACCCACTGCACAGTCTTTTGGCTCTGGCATGCTTTAAGTATTATTTCTGTACATGATCTTCTTTTTATATATCTTTTTTATCTTCTTCATTCACATTTTCACTTCAGTAAATTTGTTTAGACCTTTCTGCTGAAAATTCTGTTAGCAAAACTTGTATATTCTGATTTTAAAAAGAATCATGGTTGTGTACAGAAATGTCAAGGCCATGTATTCCATGTGAAGGGGGAAGTCCAGGGAAGCTGGGTATGTATTCTGTTTTGTGCTGTGATGAATGGGAAGAACCAAGTCTCCTGTTTGGACTGTCACAAGACTAGGATTATGTTGCTGGCTAGTTGGTGACTTTTAATTTGGACTGCAGTTGCTTGTTTGTAACGCAAAGCTCATGGCAACAGTAGCACGTCATATTGTCAGCCAGCTTTCTTTCCAACAATGTGACCTTCTCCAAATCAAATCAACACTATTTTGATGGAGAGTTATACAATCTGATTATACAGTATATACTTGATGCTGCTTTACCACATCTACACATTTTGGGTGAACCAGCTGATGTGTACTACAGAAAGTGATTTGAAGTGGAACGGTAATGACATATTATAGAATGCAATAAATAATTATGGATATCGATTTTTCACTAAAAGGAAACTTACCTGGGGGTTCTTATAGCCCCCTGGAGTTGGCTACTGTGCATGCGCAGCCCTGAACAGCATGCGCAATTCCCATGTACTGCGCATGCGCAGAACACTCCCGTCCAAGGCAGTGTGATCTTGGTGCGCACGGCTCTGGGCCATGCATGTGCAATGGCCGGAGACTCACGGTGGCAGCCCAGCTTTCCGGGGGACGCCGCTGCTGACCGGAGGACGTCAGAAGCACGTTGTGGGCACAGATTGACTCCAGGGGCTGCAAGAAGCCCCAGGTAAGGTAAACTTTTTTTTTCACTTAAACCTAAACTGAGAAGGATATGGATTTTTCCATTTAAAATAATACCAATTGCCTGACTCTCCTGCTGATCCTGTGTCTCTAATATTTTTAGCTACAGCCCCTCAACAAGCATGCAGATCAGGTGCTCTGACTGAAGTCAGACTGGATTAGCTGCATGCTTGTTTCAGGTGTGTGATTCAGCCACTACTGCAATCAAAGAGATCAGCAGGACTGACAAGCAACTGGTATTGTTTAAAAGGAAACATCCATATCCCTCTCAGTTTAGGTTCCCTTTAAATCTTCCTTTTACTTCAATAGTACTGAGCTGCTCTGCCCCCTTGAGGACAAGAACATTTTGAAATTCTTTGTCTCATAGTGATCACACGGTTAGGAGTCCATGAAAGTGGCTCCTGAATGGTGCATGGTACTCAGCTATCTAGCGGTGGTGTGAGTGATAGACCGGGACCGTTTGAAGCTAGTGTAGCTGTAGGTGGAAACTGTTCAGCTGTACAATAACCAACTCCTTCTTCAGTCACCACCATAACTGCTAATTACACTGTGACTGGAAAGGGAAGGGTTCAGATTATCATCTAAATAAGAAAATAAATCAAAGTGTGGTAGTCTGTGGGATAGGTCACGTAATCATAAAACACAAAGAAAGGTCTATTCTAGGATATAGACACTTTTTATACTTGCCTAAGTAGAGGGAAGGCTCTGGACAGCTTAGAAACTTTCTGTTTCTCCTTATGGGCCGTTGTTGCCTCACTGTCCCCAGGTGTAGCTATTCAAAGTGACAAGACTATATACTCTGTAATGCACCGTGGAAGATGTCAGCGCCACCTAAATGCTAAATAATTAAGGCCCTGTTCATACTGTCAGCATTTGCAGAACGCATAGAAAAGCAAATAAAACGCAAGTTGAAAAACGCATGCGTTTATATGTGTTTTTCTTGCGTTTTCTATTGCTTTTTTGCATGTTGAAAGGAAGTGTGTCACACAGGAAACAATGGGAAACACAGAGGGAAACGTACGCTAAAAACGCAATAGTACGCGTTTTTGATACGCGTCCTTAGACTTTAATTGCGTCCGTTTCTGTGCATGACGCACAGAACTGCGTGCAGCAATGCGGATGAGAAACGTATGCGTCTCATACGCATACATGTGAACGAGGCCATTAGAAAACATTAGTAGCCGTTTCTATGCGCAAAGTCTGCCCGTACGCGTTCTGGAAAAACGGCTAGGAACGCACATAGTCTGAACAGGGCCTAAGGCAAGGGTGAGGTTAGGATTACACTAGGCAGGGGAGTAAGGTTCAATACAAGACAAGCACAGCCTGCACATGCACACTTCAGAATTTAAAAGTTACTCTCTTCACCCAGTACCCTGTGTCCAGTGTTTTTGGAAACCCCTAGTACATTACCAAAATATACATATGCTAATCTTGTGACCTCCCTAAACGATACATTTACCCCTTGGCTCTTCACATATCATAGCTTTAGGTAGGACTTCATAAATACTGTACAATCAGACTAAAGTGTGCCAAACACGACAATATGATACAGCAATCTTTGGTCAGTTTTGTCACATTTACGAAGTATGAAGGCCTTCTAAATGGCCGATCCAAATCTGTCCAGGCGACCCTTGCATAACAGAGTGTTGGTAAGATTGGGAAGAGATTACGCCATCATCATGATACCATAACACTTGTCTTTCTACTTAAGTAGACAAGTATTTTTGCGGTAATTTGGCATATATTGAGTAATACATAGATTTTGGTCACTTAACTTATTTTGTGGGAGAATATATATATCTATATATATGTGTGTGTGTGTGTGTGTGTGTGTGTGTGTGTGTGTGTGTGTGTGTGTGTGTGTGTGTGTGTGTGTGTGTGTGACACAGGCACACTATTAATGATACCAAATCTGGACTCCCAGTTGCTGCACACTTTCGGTCCAACGGACACAGCATGGATGATCTTTGTGCCACTGCCCTGAAGGGTGGCTTCAAAACGTCAACCTGGAACTACATATATATATATATGTGTGTTTGCGTGTGTGCATATATACTGTGTATATATCTATATACAGTGGGTTGCAAAAGTATTCGGCCCCCTTGACGTTTTCCACATTTTGTCACATTACTGCCACAAACATGCATCAATTTTATTGGAATTCCACATGAAAGACCAATACAAAGTGGTGTACATGTAAGAAGTGGATCGAAAATCATACATCATTCCAAACATTTTTTACAAATAAATAACTGCAAAGTGGGGTGTGCGTAATTATTCGGCCCCCTGAGTCAATACTTTGTAGAACCACCTTTTGCTGCAATTACAGCTGCCAGTGTTTTAGGGTATGTCTCTACCAGCTTTGCACATCTAGAGACTGAAATCCTTGCCCATTCTTCTTTGCAAAACAGCCCCAGCTCAGTCAGATTAGATGGACAGCGTTTGTGAACAGCAGTTTTCAGATCTTGCCACAGATTCTCGATTGGATTTAGATCTGGACTTTGACTGGGCCATTGTAACACATAGATATGTTTTGTTTTAAACCATTCCATTGTTGCCCTGGCTTTATGTTTAGGGTCGTTGTCCTGCTGGAAGGTCAACCTCCGCCCCAGTCTCAAGTCTTTTGCAGTCTCCAAGAGGTTTTCTTCCAAGTTTGCCCTGTATTTGGCTCCATCCATCTTCCCATCAACTCTGACCAGCTTCCCTGTCCCTGACGAAGAGATGCACCCCCCGAGCATGATGCTGCCACCACCATATTTGACAGTGGGGATGGTGTGTTCAGAGTGATGTGCAGTGTTAGTTTTCTGCCACACATAGCGTTTTGCATTTTGGCCAAAAAGTTCCATTTTGGTCTCATCTGACCAGAGCACCTTCTTCCACATGGTTGCTATGCCCCCCACATGGCTTGTGGCAAACTGCAAACGGTACGTCTTATGCTTTCTGTTAACAATGCCTTTCTTCTTGCCACTCTTCCATAAAGGCCAACTTTGTACAGTGCATGACTAATAGTTGTCCTATGGACAGAGTCTCCCACCTGAGCTGTAGATCTCTGCAGCTCGTCCGGAGTCACCATGGGCCTCTTGACTGCATTTCTCATCAGCGCTCTCCTTGTTCGGCCTGTGAGTTTAGGTGGATGGCCTTGTCTTGGTAGGTTTACAGTTGTGCCATACTCCTTCCATTTCTGAATGATCGCTTGAACAGTGCTCCTTGGGATGTTCAAGGCTTTGGAAATCTTTTTGTAGCCTAAGCCTGCTTTAAATTTCTCAATAACTTGATCCCTGACCTGTCTTGTGTGTTCTTTGGACGTCACGGTGTTGTTGCTCCCAATATTGTCTTAGACAACCTATGAGGCCCTCACAGAGCAGCTGTATTTGTACTGACATTAGATTACACACAGGTGCACTCTATTTAGTCATTAGCACTCATCAGGCAATGTCTATAGGCAACTGACTGCACTTAGATCAAAGAGGGCCGAATAATTATGCACACACCACTTTGCAGTTATTTATTTGTAAAAAATGTTTGGAATCATGTATGATTTTCGTTCCACTTCTCATGTGTACACCACTTTGTGTTGGTCTTTCATGTGGAATTCCAATAAAATTAACTCGTGTTTGTGGCAGTAATATGACAATATGTGGAAAACTTCAAGGGGGCCAAATACTTTTGCAACCCACTGTATATAGATATATACACAGTATATATGCACACACGCAAACACACATATATATATATATATATGTAGTTCCAGGTTGACGTTTTGAAGCCACCCTTCAGGGCAGTGACACAAAGATCATCCATGCTGTGTCCGTTGGACCGAAAGTGTGTAGCAACTGGGAGTCCAGATTTGGTATCATTAATAGTGTGCCTGTGTCCATTCATACGTTTGCACAGAGTTTGTCCAGTTTCTCCCACATACATAACATTGGGGCATTTAGCACACATGATCATATATACCAGATTGGTGAACCACCAGCCTGCAAACTAACAGGATATAAGCCCGACGAAGGCTGCAAGGCCGAAAGCTTGCTTATTTTTATTCATTTTTAGCTAGCCAATAAATGGTATCATGCTGATTTATAACTTCTTGTATATGTTACGGCCAGAACCCGAAGTGTGGCCACTTCGCGTTCTGGCCAGCCACTTCGGGTTCTGGCCAGCCAATGTGCGAAGTGGCCGCAGCGCAGCGGGCAATGTTAGAAATGTAATGATTACACTAAGCTCAATGTATTTTACGGCCGTCTCGCTGCGGCCAAATGTATTACAACTTTAGTTAATTTAATTAAATATAGCCGGCGGCAATGTAATAGATGAAGCCGCCGGCTTTCGCACTGCCTCCTCCTCCCCCCCCCCCCTGCCTCTCTCCTCTCCCTGCCTCCTATACAATACGGAGCAGCTGGGGACATGTGTGTCCCCGAGAGTCGTTCGTCGCGGCAGGGGAATCCTGACGTTCCTGCAGAGCGGGTGCTGCAGCCTCCCCGCTCTGCTTCCCCTGCCGCGACGAACGACTCTCGGGGACACGCATGTCCCCGGCTGCTCCGTATTGTATAGGAGGCAGGGAGAGGAGAGAGGCAGGGGGGATTGGGGGAGGAGGAGGCAGTGCGAAAGCCGGCTGCTTCATCTATTACATTGCCACCGGCTTCATTTAATTAAATTAACTAAAGTTGTAATACATTTGGCCGCAGCGAGACGGCCGTAAAATACATTGAGCTTAGTGTAATCATTACATTTCTAACATTGGCCGCTGCACTGCGGCCACTTCGCACATTGACCGGCAAGAACCCGAAGTGGGTGGCCAGAACGCGAAGTGGCCAAACTTCGGGTTCTGGCCGTAACATACAGTGGTGTGAAAAACTATTTGCCCCCTAATAATAATTTTCTTCCTGTAAATCCTGCTCTTTTCCTGTTCGTAAGAGGGATTTATCCAAATGCTTTTACCCCACCCAACTGGCATCAAATCCCACCAAGGTTTATCAGAAGAAAATAATTCAAATACAATACAGAACAATTTACATTGTTACAATGAATCCAAGTGCTGGGCTTTCATTTCACAATATGGTGCTAAGGGAATACTCAAAACTGTATCACCCTCCTCTTGGGACAAATGGGATGTGTCCAAATGGTCAACAAATTAGGTATATATTAAATGGAAGTATTTGGCAATACAAACAGTGAAACACTGGAACTTTTTCTAAACAAAACAAAGAATCATTAAAAACCAAACTGGAGCCAAGTAAAGAGAGTAGCCCAGCAAATACAGTGGTGTGAAAAACTATTTGCCCCCTTCCTGATTTCTTATTCGTTTGCATGTTTGTCACACTTAAATGTTTCTGCTCATCAAAAACCGTTAACTATTAGTCAAAGATAACATAATTGAACACAAAATGCAGTTTTAAATGATGGTATTTATTATTTAGTGAGAAAAAAAACTCCAAATCTACATGGCCCTGTGTGAAAAAGTGATTGCCCCCCCTGTTAAAAAAAATAACTTAACTGTGGTTTATCACACCTGAGTTCAATTTCTGTAGTCACCCCCAGCCCTGATTACTGCCACACCTGTTTCAATCAAGAAATCACTTAAATAGGAGCTATCTGACACAGAGAAGTAGACCAAAAGCACCTCAAAAGCTAGACATCATGCCAAGATCCAAAGAAATTCAGGAACAAATGAGAACAAAGTACTGTAATTGAGATCTATCAGTCTGGTAAAGGTTATAAAGCCATTTCTAAAGCTTTGGGACTCCAGCGAACCACAGTGAGAGCCATTATCCACAAATGGCAAAAACATGGAACAGTGAAGAACCTTCCCAGGAGTGGCCAGCCGACCAAAATTACCCCAAGAGCGTGGAGAAAACTCATCCGAGAGGCCGCAGAAGACCCCAGGACAACATCTAAAGAGCTGCAGGCCTCACTTGCCTCAATTAAGGTCAGTGTTCACGACTCCACCATAAGAAAGAGACTGGGCAAAAACGGCCTGCATGGCAGATATCCAAGGCGCAAACCACTTTTAAGCAAAAAGAACATTAAGGCTCGTCTCAATTTTGCTAAAAAAACATCTCAATGATTGCCAAGACTTTTGGGAGAATACCTTGTGGACCGACGAGACAAAAGTTGAACTTTTTGGAAGGTGCGTGTCCCGTTACATTTGGCGTAGAAGTAATATAGCATTTCAGCAAAAGAATTATCATACCAACAGTAAAATATGGTGGTGGTAGTGTGATGGTCTGGGGTTGTTTTGCTGCTTCAGGACCTGGAAGGCTTGCTGTGATAGATGGAACCATGAATTCTACTGTCTACCAAAAAATCCTAAAGGAGAATGTCCGGCCATCTGTTCGTCAACTCAAGCTGAAGCGATCTTGGGTGCTGCAGCAGGACAATGACCCAAAACACACCAGCAAATCCACCTCTGAATGGCTGAAGAAAAACAAAATGAAGACTTTGGAGTGGCCTAGTCAAAGTCCTGACCTGAATTCTATTGAGATGTTGTGGCATGACCTTAAAAAGGCGGTTCATGCTAGAAAACCCTCAAATAAAGCTGAATTACAACAATTCTGCAAAGATGAGTGGGCCAAAATTCCTCCAGAGCGCTGTAAAAGATTTGTTGCAAGTTATCGCAAACGCTTGATTGCAGTTATTGCTGCTAAGGGTGGCCCAACCAGTTATTAGGTTCAGGGGCAATTTCTTTTTCACACAGGTCCATGTAGGTTTTGAGTTTTTTTTCTCACTAAATAATAAAAACCATCATTTAAAACTGCATTTTGTGTTCAATTATGTTATCTTTGACTAATAGTTAACGGTTTTTGATGAGCAGAAACATTTAAGTGTGACAAACATGCAAAAGAATAAGAAATCAGGAAGGGGGCAAATAGTTTTTCACACCACTGTATATATATATATATATATATATATATATATATATATATATATATATATATATATATATATATATACACACATATATATAGTCATACAACACTGTTTTTCCGATTGATTTATTGAATATCAATTGTTGCACTGGCTTTTTTTTTTTGCTTTATCTTGCACTAGATTTTCCTAACAATTACAGAAGCTTGCATCAATTCGCCTCTCTGCATTTAAGCCTCATCTACACCATACATTTTTTTGTGCGATTTGATTCAATTCATCGATTCGATTCAATCCAACATGTACGATTAGAATTCGATTAGATTTGCCATTGCATTGCAATGGCAAATCGAATCGAATCCTGATAGGACATGTCTGATTGAATCGCATCGCACAAAATTTTGTATGGTGTAGATGGGGCTTATGATCTTATGTGACACTGCATAATTGCTGCCGCCTAGTGCTTTATATGTATTGTATTACAGTTATTACATCCCCCCCCCCCCCCCTCCTTTTGACTGCTCAGTTGTTATGTGGTTTTGTTAACTTTGGGTACATCCCTTTAAATAGAAAATGTATACATTTTGATAAGATTATTTGGCTCTTTGTGATTGGGTAGATTATTTTCTTTCTAAATAATAGTTAAATAGCCGCAGAGTTGGCAGAAAATGCTTACTGAAAGTGCAAGTTTAATGTATTTATTCTAACACAACTGATCCTGTAGCATTCAGTGATTTTATAGGCTTATCTAATACAATACACAGTAATGGGCAGGAATTCATGGATAGTACCGTAGTCTAAAATTATTTAATTCGTTCTGCCTGATCTATATTAATAAAAAGAGCAAGTTTTACACAGTCCAGAAGTAAATCTATTTGTTTTTGAAAAGGTTGATACTTCCCTCGGTAATGGGAAACCTCTGGATTGTTTCAAGGTTTTCTTGGTCCTTCTACAAGGATCAGTCCCTCTATTCCTATTCAAGCCAGAGGGTTAAATTGTTTGCTGCTGGCCACGAGCGCAGCTTTGAAAGAGCACAACTGCATTAGGCATGTGTGCGCCCAGAAAACTGATCATCAGACCTAATGTACAGATAATGGAACTAATCCTGCCACGCACAGTATGGCAGCAATGGAGTATTACATCAAGAGAATGCGAGTCCTGTAGCAGTAAGCGGACCGCACTTCTGTGCAGTCCGCAATATTCCCGGGCCTGACGGATGCATTCCCCCAAAAAGCCTATGAGGAAGCGCATCTGCCCCGGGCTCCAGCCGCATCACTGCAGACCAGCAGAGCGGACATTATACTGCGATGCGGAAGTGGGAACACAGCCTGATCCTTTATAGCGGTCTATACAGAGAGATTTTGCTGTATGTCAGTGCTTTTGTACATGTCACTGCCTCTGACGAAGCAAGGCTAGTCCTTGCGAAACAGCTGTCAGGCTTTTTTTTCTTCTGCCACTGCTGTATGCCACTAACCCAACCACAATAGAGGGGTTCTAACTGGCAGTGCCCAGCCTCTCTGCTTTTTTCTTTTTTTATTGTTGGATTGCTGCATACGGAGCACACTGGATGTGAACTGTGGATCCCTGCTGCTTTTCTACTATTTTTTATGATCCTTTATAGTTGTCTATACATAGAGATTTTGCTGTATGTCAGTGCTTTTGGCTCCGCAGTGTAGGAGTAAACTGTCCTTTGAGCTGTTGGATAAATCCCAAGCATTCAGCAACTGTCTGGTGGCTCCAGGTAACCTCACGGGTATCAAGACGTGGCCGATTGCATCACATTTAGGTAATGCATCACTGTTTACATAGACAGAAAGTGTGTCTCATACAACAATAATTATTTCCGTACCATCACTGTGTGCTGAAGGTGAATTAAGTCAACAATCTATTTCATGGAACATATATCAGTATTATTTCATTAGATATAGGAGGTTATCAGATATGTGATATCAGAAAGTGACATAAACACTCTTCTACTTAATGGAATCAAATTCCATCGGCAAGGAGCTGATCAATCCATAGACTCTGAACTAGAGTATTATCTATTGCTGCTTCTTATCAAGGTCCTTGCCTGTTATAAGTAAATTATTTAGTTATTTTATCAACTTATTATTTTACAATCCCTCTATAAAACTGTTGTAATGCTGCCTGAAACAGCAGTCCTGTTACATTCTTGTTACATTAGTTATCACACAAATGTGTTTGCTCTTTAGACATTAAATTTAATGTTAATGTACTGAATGTTGCGGCTGTTAATATACACATTCATATGTTGAGATACAGGTTCAAACAGGTGAGGGAGCATGTCCACATCTGTAACCTCTTTGATTGTTATCAGTGTCTATATAAATAGTCGATTTAAAGTCATTCAGAGCTGCACTGACTGAGTTGTGAGGAACACAAAAGAACTATTTAAGTAAAGTTGTTTAATTTTATGAATCAGGAAAAGTATAACTAGTTAATCATTTAGGTTTTTTTCCCTTCTTATGGACCAGAGCTGTTTTCACCTTTTAGCGCTCCTCCCTTTCATTCGGCAATAACTTTATCACTACTTATCACAACAAAATGATCTACATCTTGTTTTTTTCGCCACCGATTAGGCTTTCTTTGAGTGGTATGTTTTGCTAATAATTATTTTATTCTAAATGCATTTTAATGGGAATAATAAGAAAAAATGGGAAAAAAATCATTATTTCTCAGTTTTCAGCCATTTTACTGGTATTTTTAAAATAAAACATGCTACTGTGGGTAAAAGCCACACATTTTATTTGCCCATTTGCCCTAGTTATAACAATGTTTAAATTATGTCCCTAGTACAATTTTTGGCGAAAAGATTTTATTTGGAATTAAAGGTGTATTTTTGCATCTGCCACTACTTACAAGCCCGTACTTGCAAAAATAGCAGTAATATACTTCCATGACATACATACTAAAAAAAAGTGGAGTTCCTAAGGTAAATATTTATGTATTTATTTATTTTTTTAATGACACTTTTTTTTTTTTTTTTAATAAAAATTGTTTTATTTTGGTAACTAAAGGATTAATTAATGGGGTATTTTATGCATTTTTATTTAATGGGATGTATGTAGATGTAATTTTACTATTTGGCCCCTATTCCCCCCTTCTCCCCCACACATACACTTTACTCCTAGTGTTTACTATTACAGGAAGTCACACATGTTTGTTTTGCTTTTACTGTATTTCATTGATGCCGGTGATCATTGAACTGTGTTCCCATTTACTAATCGGTTTATTAATGGGCAGTGACATAACTGCCCTAACTACAGCCAATTCCAAAACTTTGCACAAACCCTTATTGAAAAAGCCACAACTGATTTCAGACAAATGCACCCTCTCAGAACGGTATAAGCCTGCAACGAACCCCTCAAGGTCAACATGGTGGTTGGACTTACCCTTAATACTGGTCATAAAATGAGCTATCATCCCGTTAATGTGTCTTCTAAACGAGGGTTAACTAACCACAAGAAGTGAGGAACTATTTCTGAATAAACTAGCCGGGTGTCAGAAAACAATCCAGAAAACAACAAATAACTACTAAATGAAGAGTAAATCACCTACCTGCATCATTCCCACCAATATGAATCAGTAAAACACCAGGAGCAGGCCAGACCAATGCCTAATGCTTAAAGTGAACCCGAGGTTTGGGTGATATAGAGGGTGCCATATTTTACTTTTAAACAATACCAGTTGCCTGGCAGCCCTGCTGATCTATTTGACTGCAGTAGTGTCTGAAGTACATCAGAAACAAGCATGCAGCTAATGTTGTCAGATGTGACAGAAACACCTGATATACTGCATGCTTGTTCAGGGTTTGTGGCTGAAAGTTTTAAAGGCAGAGGATCTGTAGGACAGCCAGGAAACTGGTATTGTTTAAAAGGAAATAAATATGGCAGCCTCCATAATACTCTCACCTCAGGTTCACTTTAAGAGAAGTGGATAGCTGACCCCACTACATACCTCGAATCCCACACTCATAAAAGCCTGTCCTGTTATGGTATAAGTGCCCCACCAGCCACACCGCAAGGGGTGAACCTGCAAATTAGGATAAATTAGGCCGTACATATGGTATGTTCAATATTCTGTGAATCATTCTTTCACAAAAGCCCAATGTTGCTGATACAGAGGCCGCCCCAATCCAGAAAGAATGGGACATAAAAACGCTAACGCAGAAGATGACAAATATTTGCATAACACAGAGGAAAATCGCAACGATGATTAACCGTTTGCATGCAAAAAGAAGCTACACACCAAGTCAGGGCGAACAGGGCGATAGTATTACTAACGGAACATAAAAAGGAGAACCCAGCAAAGCAATGAGACTGAGTCAAGATCCCTGTGCCAGCTAATCAGGCTTAGATCTTGCAATGTAAAAGTATGCAAAATCATCCATCACCACCACATGAGACCATAATAATTGATACTCACCACTCCTTTTAGTCACCGTCAGACAGTCTGAGAGCTGCAAAACATACTTAGACTTACACAAAACAAAATAAAACTTCAAACGGTGACACAAAACTCTCTCGCCACCTGACATGACTTCAGCAGCAAAGTGAAAGAGACCAGTTGTCACCCATCAGGAACTGTATGAGCTTTCTTATAACATTTTGACTCACAAATAATCTTAGCATACAATGAACTTTGCTCTAGGAGGGAAAACACAAAAAAGACTCCTTAGAATACAAAACACCAGTCACCCCACACTCATGCAAAAAACATAATTATTTCAATTAAGCTGAGCAATAGGCCGGCCAGGTTGCAGATGCTACTGACCAGTGGCGTAGGTAGGGATCATGGGGCCCCACAGCAAACTTCTCCATCTGTCCACAACAAAACTCTCCTGCCACAAAGTATTCCCCTTGAATTCCCTTGAAAAGGGTGGTTTATAACCGGCCATGGCCCTGAAGTGACTCCTTGAACACACCCTGCCAACAAACTTTGAAGATCCTTCAACAACACTTTCTTATGTCTGATAAAAACAGCAGCCATCTGCAACACTTAATCAATTTTTCCCCGCTGGCAGTCTTAACTCCATCAAAACAGAGTCTATGGTGTTACTCAAAGAATCACATCCTTGATGGAGTCAGAAGATTTAAACTAGTCATTTCTATAACACAGGGATGTGTATAGATAATCTGGATGCTGGATAAACCAGGCTCGCCAGTCCCAGTGAATGTGGGTGACACTGAATCCAGTGTTCAACATTTGGCCATTAAATGTAAATAAAGTATAAACATAATTAGCAGTGGGTGGATAGGTGTACTGGTTAGCCTCTGATATAGGAGACCTGGGTTCAAATCTCAGCTCTTCATGTTCAGTTAGCCAGTACCTATTCAGTAAGGAATCATTGGGCAAGACTTGCTTACACTGCAATGTAGCCTATTAATCTTCCTGGCAGTAACCCCGAACATAGTTCGGGGTAAGCCGCGCAGGAGGTTTTCTCAGGCCCTGCTGGGCCGATTCACGTAATTTTTTTTTGCTGAACGCAGCTACCACTTTGCTAGCTGCGTCAGCATACCGATCGCCGCCGCCCCGTGCTCGATCGCCGCTATCCGTCGCGCCGTGCCGCCCCCCCCCCCTCCAGACCCCGTGCGCTGCCTGGCCAATCAGTGCCAGGCAGCGCTGAGGGGTGGGCCGGGACTCCCAATGACGCCACGACGTCGCTGACATCGGTGACGTCATCCTGCCCCGTCACCATGGCGACGAGGGAAGCCCTCTAGGAAATCCTGTTCTTTGAACGGGATCTCCTGATCGGAGATCGCCGAAGGCGATCGAAGAGGGCGGGGGGATGCCGCTGAGCAGCACCCAGGGCATCTCAATAGCACATGAAAAATGCAAGCCAACAATACGTCTCATTATTAAAATAAACTTCCATTTTACCTTTCCTTTTACATTCAAAGTAGTTTTATTAGCTTACTTCAGCAAGCCTGCCCATGCAGAGATTTCAGGAAGCGAATTTTTTATTGTAGTCATTACCAAGAAGTAAACAATACCTTTTCATCAATAGAGGGGGTGGGTAACTAGGACCATTTCTTCAAAGAGATTATCTAGAGTGAATGTATCAAGATAGCATCTCTGACTTCTGTAAATAAGGACTGTGAGAAAAGGTGGGGGGAACATGGCAGCTTGTATGCCAGGAGAAATTACGGTGAAAGAAAGGATGCCTAGTTCCCTTTAACTTTACATGCAAGTCCGGATACAATTACTGAAAAATTTTATAATGAAGATGTAAAGTGATAATGAGATTAGGTTGCTGTAATTCAACAAATCTGATAATCCAGGCCCTTCTGACTACTCTTGACATCTAGAATAATGCCCATTCTGTTGGATTTAGAGGTATTCTCAGGTCAATCACCAAACTAGCAGTTTGGTCACCTTTGTATGACTACTGTGTCACCATCTCAAAGTCTAGTGTTGTTTTTTTCCTGGCAAATGTCAGAAACTTGGGCAGCTCCTTATAATTTAGTGCTTTGAGACAAGACTCAGTTATCACATAGATTAGATGCATTAGATAGTAACGACCATAACATTCTTGTTTTGTGCCCTTTAGACCTGAACTATACCCTCTTAGGCCTCTTGCACACTGCAAGTGATTCCGATTCCGATTCCGCTTTTTAATTAGTTTTGACATCCGATTCCGATTTGCAGTTTGCTCCCTGCACACTGCAAATCGGAATCTGAATCGGATGTAAAAACTGATTAAAAAGCGGAATCTGAATCGGAATCACTTGCAATGTGCAAGAGGCCTTACACTGTCTGTAAGTGTTGCATATTGGACAGCATGTATTTATATAAATTCCACTTTGAATTGATTCCATTGAATCATTAGAAGTCCATTTCAAGCTGTATTAATTTGCATACAACATTTGCAGAATCCTGCCTCAACTGGGAATTATTAGCATCTCATTGACTATTCCTAATGATTAGTATGCTCAAAACTTTGATCTACATACTTGTTCTGGGTATGTGGTCTTAAAGGAGTCACCAGGCAAAGTAAAGGAAAGCCGATTAACTTACCCGGGGCTTTCTCCAGCACCTTGCAGATGTCTGTCTTTTTCTAACAGCTTCATTAGCAGCTGCCGGCCCGGGGTCCCCACACAGTGCAGAGGACAACCTCGAGGTCGTCCTTACTGCGCCTGCGTGAATCACCGCTGTGAACCAAGCCCACGGCATACTGCACAGGCGCAGTAGTTCGGTGCCTGTGCAGTACGCCATGGGCAATGTGGGCTTGATTGACAGTGGCACTTCACGCAGGCGCAGTAAGGATGACCTCGAGGTTGTCCTCTGCACTGTGTGGGGACCCCGGGCCGGCAGCTGCTAATGAAGCTGTTAGCAGGAGACAGACAGCTGCAAGGGGCTGGAGAAAGCCCCGGTTAAGTTAATCGGCTTCCCTTTACTTTGCCTGGTGACTTCTTTAAGCCACATACCCAGAACAAGTATTTAGATCAAAGTTTTGAGCATACTAATCATTAGAAATAGTCAATGAGATGCTAATAATTCCCAGTTGAGGCAGGATTCTGCAAATGTTGTATGCAAATTAATACAGCTTGAAATGGACTTCTATTGATTCAATGGAATCAATTCAAAGTGGAATTTGATTAGCCCATTTTCCATCTGCATAAATTTGCAAACACAATTTGCATAAACTTGCATCCGTTTAGAATTATTTGCATCTCACTGACCATCCTTACAAACAACATGCTGCCTGATTGGTTCAGGTGTGTGATTCAGATATTAATGAAGCAAGAAAGATTACCAGGACAGCCAGGTGACAGCATTTTTTAAAGACCATAAATGTCGCAGCCTTCATATTACTCTCAGTACAGGGTGAACCTGAAGCAAAGAAAAAAAAATATTTAGATACTTACCTATGGAAAAGAAATGCTCTGGATGACGTTGTTTCAGCACCATTCCCCAGTGAATTTCTTTGACCAGCTTGGTCAAATAAGACTTTGGTCCTCCTTGGGCTGTCTTTGGATGTACTTGCATCGCTGAGTACTTTCAAAGATGAACAGATCTGTACTGAGCAAAAAACGTTAGGCCTAGCGCTAATTAGAGCTCTTTGCCCAGCGAGATCAAAATAGCAAAAACAAGTATCAGCAGCATCTCTTAGAAGAAAAGTAGCTCTTTATTGAACATGCAATCAAAATCACAAGTCAGAAATGGGCTGAAGGCAACTACAGCCAGCTGTTTCAAAAGCAACCTGCTTCTTTTTCAAGTCGCAAGCTCATTCTTCAGATCTGTACTGAGCACATGTGAGTCTACACTCGTGCATGTGTGGCAAGGACGTGCCCGTCTTCAGAAGTACTTGGGGATGTGAGTACTTCCGAAGGCTGTCAAGGAGTACTGAAGGCAATGGTGGAACAAGTGGACATAGTGAGGACTGTAAAGGCTCTATAGGATCAAGAACTTTCCCTCTCCAGTTAAGTATTTAACCTGAAGCTTCCTTGTATCAGGTCTGCTTTATGCAAGTCATACACGATTCAATTTAGTCAATCTTTATCTGCCCATGAACTGTCACCCTTAATAGATCCATTTGATTAACATCTGATTGGTTTCAGAAATGTCATCAAAAGGAAGAGGGTTATTGGTGGAGGGGTGGAGATCAATGGCTATATAGTGTTGCACTGCAAAAGATGATGCACAATGCTAGCAGTCTGATCACATCTCCACTGAAATGTAGTTGAGTTCAAATGGGCACATTGATCATTCATAGCCAATTTATTATCATGGATTGATCAATAATAAGTTGCAAGCGGTCCCCTACTTACAAACAGGTTCCATTCTGGAAGATTGTTTGTAAGTTGAGTCCTGTGTTAAACATGGTGAAAAGTGGATAAATGATTTACGGTACTTTCAGACAACTCTGGATTTGGACATATAGTATGTTCTATTTTTGGGGGGTTGTTTTGAATGTGCTTTAAGAGTTTTGACTTAGGTACAGTATAACAGTTTATACTATATTTTAACATTTAACAAAAAAAATACAGTATGTAATAAAAAACCAGCATTGTATATTTTGTACATGAAAACAACTTTGTCTGTGCCAATTTTGATTGGCCAGTAAGTGACCAATTTTACCACCTCCATGTAGTATAGAGTTTACCTACACAATCTTTATAGTATTCAATCTGCTGACCCTCATACTACATGGAGGTGGTAGAATTGGTCAATGATTGGCCAATCATAATTGAAAGTGTGTATCAGGGCTCACTTGAGTTGTTTGTAAGTGGGGCCTGTCTGTATAGGTAATAATAGAAATACAGAAGAAAGTTGGACAGGCTCATTTCCTGATTTCTGTTAATCCTTTTTCTAAAAAAGAGGAAGGAACTGAGGAATAAACAGTTTCTTGCTGTCTACAGTGTACAATAGAACTAGTTGAGTTAGGTTTGGAATATTCTGCTTCCTTAATGTGGTATAAAAGAGGGTGAAAGCATAACGCTTGTGTCTGCGGGAACAAAAATAGAGAGACTTTTGATGGCTCTGGAATTTTTTTTTATGATTTTTTTTTTGTTGTTGTTGAATAATTTGATTGAAATCATAATAAACAATAATTAAATATGAACTAAATGTCCCAAAACTGATTAAAATTTTAGTAAAGATTCAGACAGTTTTGTGACAGATCCCCCTCTAGAATCACCTTTTGAAAACTATAGCTCCAATTCATCAAAGGCTGCTCGATAAAAAAAAATTCACAGGTGCGGTAAAAGTTTAGTAAGGTACCAAAAAAATGGGCTTCAATTCACAAACACCTGTTCGGTAAGGCCCGGTTCACATTGCGTTTTTGAGCCAAACGGATCCGGTAAGTGGATCCGGTCTCCTCTTCACAGGATCCGGATGGCTCTGTGCACACTTCAAATGGAAAGTGAAAGCGGATCTGATCAATGATTGATCGGATCAGTTTTCACTCAATTTCGGCAGCAAATACATACCTAATGCTCTGTAGCAGCCAGGGGTAGAGGGTTCCTCTTCTTCCGCTGTGACTACACAGCGTGTCATGTGACTAGTCACATGACGCGTCATGTAGTCACATGATGCAGAAAAAGATGGAGGCCTCTACCGCCGGCTGCTACAGAGCATTAGGTATGTATTTTACCCTCCCTCACCCGCCCGGCTGCTGCACCCTCCCTCACCCTCCCATTGCTCAGGTTCGCGTTGTCACATGCTCCCATCCCCCATGGAATGGTCCGTTTCTTCACTAGTGTGAAGAAACGTTCCGTTTTCCATTGCCTCAATGCTGCAGCATTTTTTGTCCGGATCTGTTCCGCTGCAATTTTTAGATCCGGGGACCGGAACGTACGGAACGTATCCATACCAATAGACGCATGTGAAGGGATCTATAGGTTAACATTGGATCCTTTCACATCCGTTCCGTTTGTACAAGATACGTTCCAGTTCCGATCTGCAAAAAAACCCTAATGTGAACCGGGCCTAATTGTAGAACAGAGTGTAGTTGTCTCTGTTTTGTTACATACTGTTCTCCGTGGTCTGCCGGCACTACACAAGTAAAAGTCATCCCCAACATCCTTTTGGAATATACATGTTTGTTATACTCCCTCTAAATCTGTCTATTAGTCTTTCTTACCATTTTATTTCATTGCCAACACTTAGATGAACTTCCAAGAAACATTAAACATGTCATGCTTAGATGATTTCCCCACTTGCTCCTCTGCATCTTCAAACAGAAATCTAAAGGGTTAAAGTCCAAAGGGCAGCAGGGGAAAACTCTTTTGTGGATCTCTCACTGCCTAGGGGGTAGAGAAGCTTGACCCTCCCGAGAAGGTGCCAAAGCCTATCAAAGGGAATTGCATGGGGACAGAGGCTGTTCCTATTGGCTCTCTGCTCCTGCCAGTCATGTCTTATCAGACAGTGAAGCTGTTTTTTGACACTTCAGAGCTGCCGATAATCAGCACACCTTTCTGTGCTTTACCGCATGCTATAATCTTCATGAATTGACATTTGCTAACATTTATTGAGGTGTTTACTGCACAAGTTGGTAATTTACCTCACTGCTTGGTAATTTCAGCTTGCCATGCTGTAACAGCCTTGATGTGATGAATTGACATTTTAGAAAATGCTCCATAAAATCAGCTGTTTTCAGCATTAGTGAACTGAAGCCTTTATTTTGCTTTTCAGGGGTCACTAATCCTTTGGCTAAAATTTTTGACAGATGGTTTTTTAGCAACTCCCAGCCAGTTGTGCCTTATGCTGGGAATACACGTTAAGTTTTTACTTTAGATAGATGGGTTCGCAGAGGCGTATCTGAGTAATATGGTGCCTATGGCAAACACTAAATTTGCGCCCACCCCCCCCCCCCTCAAATACTAGTTTAAAGTGTCCCTGTAACATAAATTGAGTAGCCATGGTCCCTTATATTTTAGATTTAAGTAGCCATGTGCCTCAAATGCCAATAAATAGTCTGGCTGCATGCTGAGGTGGATGGGGGCAGCATCCGGCTGTTTGCTGGGGTGGGTGGGTGTTAGCATGGATGGATGGCAGAATCTGGCTGGGGTGGGTGGGTGTTAGCATGGATGGATGGCAGAATCTGGCTGGGATGGATGGCAGAATCTGGCTGGGATGGATGGATGGATGGCAGAATCTGGCTGAGGTGGATGGATGACAGAACCTGGCTGGGATGGATGGGTTTGGGTGATGGCAGCATCTGGCTGTATGATGGGGTGGATGGATGGCAGAATCTGGCTGGGGTGGATGGATGGATGGAATAATCTTGCTGGGGTGGATGGATGGCAGAATCTGGCTGGGATGGATGGATGGATGGCAGAATCTGTCTGGGATGGATGGATGGCAGAATCTGGCTGAGGTGGATGGATGGATGGATGGCAGAATCTGGCTGGGGTAGATGGATGGATGGATGGATGGATGACAGAAACTGGCTGGGGTGGATGGATGGATGGATGGCAGAATTTGGCTGGGGTAGATGGATGGATGACAGAATCTGGCTGGGGTAGATGGATGGATGGATGACAGAATCTGGTTGGGGTGGATGGATGGATGGATAGATGGATGGATGGCAGAATCTGGCTGGGGTGGATGGATGGATGGATGGATGGAATAATCTGGCTGGGGTGGATGGATGGCAGAATCTGGCTGGGATGGATGGATGGCAGAATCTGTCTGGGATGGATGGATGGCAGAATCTGGCTGAGGTGGATGGATGGCAGAATCTGGCTGGGGTAAATGGATGGATGGATGACAGAAACTGGCTGGGGTGGATGGATGGCAGAATCTGGCTGGGATGGATAAATGGCAGAATCTGGCTGAGGTGGATGGATGGCAGAATCTGGCTGGGGTAAATGGATGGATGGATGACAGAAACTGGCTGGGGTGGATGGATGGATGACAGAATCTGGCTGGGGTAGATGGATGGATGACAGAATCTGGCTGGGGTAGATGTATGGATGACAGAATCTGGTTGGGGTGGATGGATGGATGGATGGCAGAATCTGGCTGGGGTGGATGGATGGATGGAATAATCTGGCTGGGGTGGATGGATGGCAGAATCGGGCTGGGATGGATGGATGGCAGAATCTGTCTGGGATGGATGGATGGCAGAATCTGGCTGAGGTGGATGGATGGATGGATGGCAGAATCTGGCTGGGGTAAATGGATGGATGGATGACAGAAACTGGCTGGCAGGGGCGTAGCAATAGGGGGTGCAGAGGTAGCGACCGCATCGGGGCCCTTGGGCAAGAGGGGCCCCGTAGGGCCCTCCCTGAACTTCAGTATTTGCTCTCTATTGGTCCTGTGCTCATAATAATCACTTCTATAGATACTTTTAATTGTGGTAATCATTAACACACGGTTCCCCATCCCCTTCTTGCACCTCTGACACTGAAGTTGGCATTGGCAGGTTTTGGTGCGCCGTATCAATTGTTATGTAGAGAGTGCTTGGGGGGCCCATTGTAAAACTTGCATCGGGGCCCACAGCTCCTACGCTACGCCACTGCTGGCTGGGGTGGATGGATGGATGACAGAATCTGGCTGGGGTAGATGGATGGATGACAGAATCTGGCTGGGGTAGATGGATGGATGGATGGATGACAGAATCTGGTTGGGGTGGATGGATGGATGGCAGAATCTGGCTGGGATAGATGGATGAATGACAGAATCTGGCTGGGGTAGATGGATGGATGGATGGATGACAGAATCTGGCTGGGGTGGATGGATGGCAGAATCTGGCTGGGGTGGATGGATGGATGGATGGATGGCAGAATCTGGCTAGGGTGGGGTGGGTACTCACAATGTTTCAGCACTCATTGCTCCACCACGTGTAGCACAGAAGTTCAGTCAATGACCAGCAGATCTGCATCTCTCCCCTTCCTGCAGCCACTCTGTAATCCACCGGCTGGGTCTGTTCAGAGAAGCAGGAAGACCAGCCAGGCGATTGTAGAGCAGCTGTGGAGGGGGAGAGATGTCGATCTGCATGTCACTAACTTTCTGTGTTCTTCTGGTGGGGAAACGACTGCTGGACAGGGGCGTAGCAATAGGGGTTGCAGAGGTAGCGACCGCATCGGGGCCCTTGGGCCATAGGGGCCCCGAGGGGCCCTCCTTCAAGCAAAATATTCGCTCTTTATTGGCCCTGTGTTGATAATAATCACTTCTATAGATGCTTAAAATAGTAGTAATCATTAACAACCTGCTTCCCATCCCCTACTTGCACCTCTGACACTGTGGAAATCCTTGGCAGGTTTTGTTGCGCCGTATCAATTGTTATGTATAGAGTGCTTGGGGGGGGGGGGCCCATGTAAAACTTGCACCGGGGCCCATAGCTCCTTAGCTACGCCACTGCTGCTGGAATGTTACTGTCCCCAGCAGCTTAAGAGGGAGGGAGAGCAGACATGGAGCTACAGCATTCCACAGCCTAGAAGCCCTGAGCAGCCATCACTGATCTTCGGTGCTCAGGCAGAGGTGATGGCTGCAGGACATGAGGTAATATAGTCGCTGAAACAGCTGAATGGAAGGGGAGGGAAGCTGTAATGATCCCTGCCCACTTGATTTACACAGAGCGAGCGGAGGGCAGAAGCAAAGCATTGATTCACAGCACAGGGAGAAGGAAGAGGGAACTGCGCCCCCCCTAGTAGCTGGAAGGAGGCGGCGCCCAGGGCATTAGCCACACCTGCACGTCTGTAGATACGCCTCTGTGGGTTCGATAGATAAATTCCAACCTGTCGGATCTGGTCGATTCTACTTTCGTTTCGATTCTCCTCATTCAAGTGAATGTAATTGATAAGAAAAGATAAGGAATCGAGAGGGGAATCGAGCAGTGAATCGAGAGTAGAATCTATCGAAAGCGAAAACGACAGCAAAAACGAACGCAAAGACGCATCGTGTATTCCCAGCAATAGTGCTAGCTTTTAAAAGTGAAGTATGTGGCAGTTTGAAATATATTTACACTCCCAACACATCATATTCAAATAAAACAAAAATTACTATTGTTATATTTTCTTTATTCAGTTACAGTATTATCATTTAGTATTTATATAGTGCTTATATATTCAACAGCACTTGACAGAGTATGTAGTCTTGTTGCTTAACTGTCCCTCAAAGGGGGTCATAATCTAATCCCTACTGTAGTCATATGTCCAGCATAGTCTAAAGAAAATAAAATATGTACTCTAATTATTTTTAACTAGATATGAAAATGTATATAAGGCAAACTTGGTAAACCATAACACAACAAGGAAAAGCACAGTGCACATACATTTTACTGGGCATTATGCAAATTATGTAACATATGTTAAGTTTTTTACATAGCATGTGTACTACATACAGTGTGTAGGCTGCTTGTATAATGTGCATTAGGCTAGTTGTGTAGTCTGCATTATACTATACATGCAACATATGCAGTGTGTGCATAACTTGAGTTGCACAAGCTATGCTATGTAGTTTACATAACACAAGGTACAATTTTCGTACACTATGTGCTTATGTGACTAACTAATGATTCTTACTAATATGTATGTGATGTGATTCTAATAAATAACATATATATATATATATCCTATACTATAATCTCCCTGTGTCGCTGCGTCCAGCTGTCCCTGTGTCCCCCTACGGACAGCTGGACGGGACCAGGGAGCGAGGCAGGCGAGCTAGGTAGGCGGCGAGGGAGGCGGGCACGGGCGCGCGCATGCACACTGGCAGCGGCGCCGGTAGAAAAAAAACCTAGAGCCCGTTTTTAAACAGGCTTGGGTCTACTAGTATAATATATATATATATATATATATATATATATATATATATATATATATTTATATTTATATATATATATATATATATATATATATATACACACACACACTCTAGAAGCTGGTATGGCTTATCTCATCGTGAGTAAAAGTGCAGATGCCTGAAATGAGGCTCTGCGTAATCTGGACCAGTTAATTAGTCTGACTAAACCTTTGTTTGGAAAAGATCATCCAGTTAAAGTATTTCCGTAACAATAAGTGCATAATCTGTTCATGGTTATTACAAGCCAAGCTGAGACAGGTAGAATAAGTTGGCACTTCATGTGAAACTAATTTAATATAAAATTAAACTACCGTAATTTGATCTTTTGCTGCAGTCAATAGTGTATGTAGCAAAATGGTGCTGGATAATTTGGGTGCCTGTAATGTGAATTACGCAAAACCTGTAAACAAAGCACCAATTTGTCACCCAGGCACTTTTATTTATCATAGGTTCAGTTTCAGAGCATATAAAATAACTCACAGACAGCACTTATGTGTAAAAGATAATATTTAACGAATAAATACTTAACTACAGAATGATGGTCAAACGTCCAGATGTCTTTCAGCTCGATCAGATAAGTTCAAAATAGTCATGAGGGGCCCCATATGCCCTAATAGGCATCTCAGGTACAGGGGCCCAGGCAAAGCTGCTGGCATCAGCAATCCCGTCATTAGGCCAGAGATATAGAGCGTTGGGCCTTTTAAACCCATATTAAATAAAAACACTTTTACAGCTAAACCTAAGTGGTCTTTCGGACCATAGCCTTATGAGGCTGTATATACATGGTCACCTGCTCAGCAAGGTATATTACATGTTTTTTTAAAGAATGTTCCATATAAGGAAATGGTCAGTACGCAAGAAAATGGCTGAAGTAAAGGAATGTTAACTCTTCACATACTGGCAATGGCCACTATACTGTATATGTAATAACATGTATATACAATATCACTGGTAATTGGATGAGGCATGATTATATCACTGATTAAAACTACATCATCCTACAGTGCCTATTGGCAATACTGTTGATATTTTAAAAAGACATTTACCTACACCAATTCTACCCCATAGCTACTTCCTCATCTAGCCCCCTACTGTTAACCCTACGGTACCCGTCCCTTCTTGCTGTAATTTAGGCTCTTGCCTGCACCCAAAATACACAATTCTTAACATAATTTTCCTGCTCCAGCCGTTGCCCGCACCCAAAGTACACACTATAGCCACAAATAAAACTGCAGTCTATAGCGGTTCCCAAATTACCACTGACTATGCCTGCTTTGTTTTAAATACCCCTATGGTAGTTGCAGAAAGAGAAAGTGATAAATGAAGTGTAGGTACACACATTGAGATTTTCAGGCAGATTTCTTGCCAGATCGATTATTTCCAACATGTCCGATCTGATTTCCGATCGATTTTCCAATTGATTTTCTGTTCACCTCTATGGAAAACCAATCGTAAATCAGATCTGACATGAGCTGGAGGGGTAGCGGGCAGGACGGGGGTATTGAGCCTAGCGGCGGGGAGGGGGGTCGGACACCCCCCCCTCCCTCGCCTGGGTCCCCCGATCTGCGCTCCCCTCCAGCCTTAAATAGATCAGAAGCAGCCGCTACTCGTAAGAGGCACGGGCGGGGAGGACTCACCTCTTCCTCGTTCCAGGCCAGCGTGCGCTCCACTGACGTCACTTCCTTCAACGCCGCCCACTGTATTGTTAGTGGACGGCGTTGCAGGAAATGATGTCAGTGGAGCGCACGCTGGAATGAGGAAGAGGTGAGTCCTCCCCGCCCGTGCCTCTTACGAGTAGCGGCTGCTTCTGAACTATTTAAGGCTGGAGGGGAGCGCAGTTCGGGGGACCCAGGCGAGGAAGGGGGGTCTGACCCCCCTCCCCACCGCTAGGCCCAATACCCCCGTCCTGCCCGCTACCCCTCCAGCTCGGCGGCCGGCTCCCCGCACCTACCGGTGGGGGCAGATGCCGCCCCTAGAAATGTGCCGCCTGAGGCAAAAGTTTCACCCCGCCTCATGAGCGGGCCGGCCCTGCTCAGGTGAGCAAAACAACCTACACCAGGATTTGGCTATTTCCTCTGAGGTAATGGCTCAGCTAGGAAATAAAAGCCCAATCAACCCAGCATAGTGCAGCCTGACCTGGGAGAGGCACAGAGAAAACTCATGAGAAAAGTCCAATGAATCCTTATGGCATCTTTATCTCTAAGCAGCTGGCTGCAGGGCAGGTCCAAGGCTCCCACAGTCCCAGCCTCTCCATGCAGTAAAAGAGCTGAGTACTCTGATATTATAGCGACACTTTTAAGAAGATCCTTTTTAAATCTCAAGTACAGTATAAATTCCTGTACAATCAGTCCTTGGCTGCCAGAAGAAATCACATAGCTAAGGCCAAATGTTCTTGACAAAGGTCTTATGTGACACATGGAAATCTTGAAATATAAAACCAAGATATTGAATTTCCCTACACTCAAAGTGTGTACACAGAACAGTGGTAGATTTGTTTTAAGTTAACGTATGTCTGGAAGCCTAAAAGCAGCTTAGCTGTTTCATACACACACCTTACTACCAAACTTCTTTCATCAAACACAAATGATTCTGTGGCAGACTCAAGTATCTATATAGCGAACGATTCTGGTTGAAATGGCAGTGAATTTAAGTGTCACTATTATAGCCAGTAACCCACTGCCTGTACATCTAAAAATGGTTGTTTATAAATAATAATAATAATACCTTTTTTTGTATAGCGCTTTTCTCCTGTCGGACTCAAAGCGCTTGCGAGGCAGCCACTAGAGCACACTCAGTAGGCAGTAGCAGTGTTAGGGAGTCTTGCCCAAAGAACTCCTTACTGAATTACTGGCTTACTGAACAGGCAGAGCCGAGATTCGAACCCAGGTCTCCTGAGTCAGAGGCGAGCCCTTAACCAGTACACCATCCAGCCACTAAAGAATGTCCCACAAGCTCTAAATTTAAAGAGAATCTGTACTCTAAAGTTCTTACAATAAAAAGCCTACCATTCTATTCATTATGTTCTCCTGGGCCCCTCTGTGCTGTTTCTGCCACTCTCTGCTGCAATCCTGGCTTGTAATTGCCAGTTTTAGGCAGTGTTTACTAACAAAAAACATGGCTGCTAACCAGCATGTGATAAGCTGAGAGAAGCTCAGTCTGTGACTCATACAGAGCCTGGAGGGGGCATGGAGAGGGTGTGTATAACTTCTACCTATCACAGCAGAGCAGCACATTCCTGCCTGAGCCGACAAAGCTACAAAGGAAAGAATATTAGATTATATAACAGAGATAATAATACAGCCACTGTGCAACTAGGAAAGGCTGCAGTAAGACAGACCACATTAGAACAGATATAGGGACTTATTGGATAGAAGAAATAAGGCTGAACATTTTGTTACAGAGTCCACCTATAGATGTGCACAGCAACCTATGAATCTAACACTATGGAGACTATATAAAACTATATACTGTGATATGTATAAATAAATATACATCCTTCAATAAACAAAACTTAAAGAGAAACTGTGACCAAGAATTGAACTTCATCCCAATCAGTAGCTTATACCCCCTTTCCCATGAGAAATCTTTTCCTTTTCACAAACAGATCATCAGGGGGCTCTGTATGGCTGATATTGGTGTGAAACCCCTTCCACAGTGTGATGTCAGGACCATGGTCCTGACAGTTTCCTGTCTGAGAACCTCATTGCATTGTGGGAAATAACAGCTGTTTACAGCTAGGTCCAACCGCCAAAAAAGCAAGCAGCATCTCCTTCCAATGACATCACCTGCCAGCAGTAAAAATGTCACCATGTGATAAATGTCAGAATGTAAATCAGGCAGAGGAAAGATTTTACAATGGGAAAACACTGACTAAATCATTTATAAATAATTATTGCAAAAATGAAGCACTTTTTTGATTACATTATTTTCACTGGGGTTCCTCTTTAACTATAGTGAAAATAACATAATGAATAAAATTGTAATCGCATGTTGCAATTCCAAGTGTGAATAGGACCTACGGGCTGGTTCCAATAGGGGCGATTCAGAGTGATTTCTTGTATGCAAATTCGGATGGGGATTCGAAAGCCTGTTGAAATGTAAAATTAGCGCACAGGGAAAAATAAAAGGACGGTTGCTTGCATTTTTCCGCATCATGCCTGCAGATCCCATTAGCTGCACATGGTATGGCTAGAGGGACTTGGATGGGTACTCGCATACACAAACAGTACACATACATTTTACTGCTGCTTATGTAAACTACACAATGGTGTTGTGCAAATAGCACAGCTCATGTTATGTACGTAATGTGCATGTTTTTATAATGCGTGTTATACAAGTAATATGTGCATTGAGTACATAGCATGAGTTGCGCTTTTAGCATAACACCAATTTATGTACTTTGCTAGTAAAATGTATGTGCACAGTGCGTGTAAATTTAAGCAGTGTTTATACAATTTGAGAATTTGCCCCACGAAAAATCATGAGACTGGAGAGAAAAAGCCAGTATTGTTTTTTGATAAAGTAGATTTTTTTCAGATAAACAGATTTAGAAACATACCAAATACAGTATTAACAAGACCTACAATTTGTTTTAATTGAGTGCTTCATGGTATCTATATAGTTAAAAATATAATTTTACAATAATTGGCCTTTATCAAAAGTGGTCGTCTGACTAAGAGCCGGTTCACATGGCGTGCTGCTGCTGTCTCCTTTCTCCGTGGTCAAACGCTTTTCTGCTGCCGCGCAGAAAAACCGTTTGGCATTCTTTGCCGTTGATTCGTCATCATGTTTTAAGACCCAGGGGGATGCCATAACTGTGAACAATGTTGACTCCAGAAGCTGCATGCAGTCGCAATCAACGGTAAACGACGTGAGATGAACGCTTTCATTTCATTACATGACATGTTGGATCCCAGTGATAAACACCAGGGACAGCCATCTGAACCAGCCTTAAAGGAGTTATCAGGCAAAAAGAAAAAATGAGTTTCATTTACCTGGGGCTTCTACCAGCCCCATGCAGCCATCCTGTGCTGTCGTAGTCACTCACTGCTGCTCTGGTCCCCCTCCGTCAGCTAGTTTAGTTTTTGCGGACCTCGGGGTCGGCGGGCCGCATTGCGTACATTTTTATGCATTCCTGCTGGTGCAGGAATGTTAACACATATATATTTACTCGTTAGCGGTTCAACACGTAAATGTTTACGCATTGAACCACTAATGTGTAAAAACGTATGTGTTCCTGCACCAGCGGGAATGCGTAAAAATGTACGCAATGCGGCCAGCCGACCCCGAGGTCGGCAAAAACTAAACTAGCTGACGGAGGGGGACCAGAGCAGCAGTGAGTGACTACGACAGCACAAGATGGCTGCATGGGGCTGGTAGAAGCCCCAGGTGAGTGAAACTCTTTTTTTTTTTTTGTGCCTGATAACTCCTTTAAGTGAGCCTCTGTATCACTGAAATACTGTAGAGGCTTGAGATTGAAAGCTCCGTGGGGCAGTGACTGATGGTGTTCGACCTAATGCTGGGTACACACGATTATTTCCGACATGTTCGATTGGGTTTCGACCGATCCAGCCGTCGATTTTGCATGTTAAGTATGCAAAATCGACGGCTGTATCGATTGAAACCCGAACGAACATGTCAGAAATAATCGATCGATCCCGCTGATCGAGCGGGAAATCGCATCGTGTGTACCCAGCATAAGACCACTGCTATTAATATATTGAGTATGAAGGAAGTGATTTAGATAAAACTCGACTCTGAAAGACCTTTGCACAGAATATATCAAATGATTTTGTTTGAGATCCTGTTACAGCATTACCAAGTATCTGAACACATCAAGGCAAAACTTACAAATAGTAAAGAATTAGAAATGTAAAAAATAGAAAACATGTTAGCAGACCTAAAGCTAAAGAATATAAACTTGTTTTTCTGTACACACATATATACATGTGGTCAGTGTAGCCAAAAGTGACAGCTAGCCAGGGTTAGTGAGTAGCAGATGGAGCACAGCGGTTGGCCCGGGAGACCACGCAAACCATTCCAAAAACTAGATTCGCCTATAATGCCACGTGAGTGTAACTTTTGACAAAGATTTTAGAGTTTTTATACTGCACTGCGCAGTGAGAACCCCTTGCTTCATTTCAAGGTTTATGAAGGAGGCTTGATTAAATTTTGGTCTTATGAATGACAAAGTTTGGAGAAATCGAGGAAAAACAGATGTAACATCCAGGCGTGTGGAGGAGGCAAGGGGAGCCTATTTAATGCCCCACAAGTTATGCTAGCTTCTGTAATCGTAGTCTAGCAAATAGGCGAGTCCCACTCCATATGGGTGATAAGTCTTCTATTGGTGGAGGAAGATTATACAGTATGAGGAAGCGCTGCTGAATACATGTTGGTTATTGCACATTAGTTTTTTCACATTTTTGAGATGGTGTGACCTGGACTTTCCTATCTAGTGGATGGATATGCACCGTCATTTCATACAAGTTTGAACAGAAGTGGTGTCCTCTCTACACTGTATTTATCCACTGCAATCAACAGTTTCATAATTTGATCCTTATTTAAATTCACAACCCAATTTTAGTAAGACTCTTAGATCACACTTCTGTTTAACTAATTATGGTATTTTGCTTGTGTCTTGCAGGCATTGTGTTTGCCTCTTATGGCCCAATATGGAGACAGCAAAGACGATTCTCTCATTCCACTTTGAGACACTTTGGACTTGGAAAACTAAGTTTGGAACCCAAGATTATTGAAGAATTCAAATATGTTAAGAACCAAATGCTGGCCCATGGTGACAAGGGATTCAGCCCCTTTCAGATTATCAATAATGCAGTTTCTAATGTTATCTGCTCCATATGCTTTGGTAAACGTTTTAATTACGATGATGAGGAGTTTAAGTCCATGCTGAGGTTCATGTCACGTGGACTTGAAATTAGCTTAAACAGTGAAGCTATCATGAGTAATGTATTCTCTTGGCTGTACTATGTGCCTTTTGGGGCGTTTAAAGAGTTAAGGCAAATTGTGATAGACGTGACTGCCTTTCTGAAGAGAATAATAGAAGAACATAGGGTTTCCTTAAATCCTGAAAACCCCAGGGATTTTATTGATATGTATCTTCTACATATAAATGAAGAAACGAAGACCCAACTGGAAACGAGTTTTAACACAGATTACCTGTTCTACATTGTTGGTGATCTCTTCATTGCTGGTACAGATACCACCACAAACACACTGCTATGGTCTCTCTTGTATATGTGCCTTCATCCAGATGTGCAGGGTAAGTTCTAGTGTACAAAGACTCCTGAGCTTAGAAAACTGCTTGACTGCTTTTTCCTTAATGTTAATGGGTTCTTGAAGGGGTTCTGTGGCATGTTAAAAAAACAAAAAACTAACACTTACCTGGGGCTTCCTTCGGCCCTCCTGTAGCTGTCATGTTCCGCGCCGTCCTCCTACGATCATCTGGTCCTGGTCTAATTGGTCATATAACGTGACTGCGGCTGCGCTGCTTCTCCGGGAGCTTGTACCGGTGCCGGTGAAAGGAGGATTGTAGGAGGACGGCACAGGACATGACAGCTACAGGGGGCCGATAGAAGCCCCAGGTAAGTGTCAGTTTCTTTGTTTTTCAACATGCCACAGAACCCCTTAAATGCTGATAAGGAATTGAAAAGTGACAGTCTGCTAAATATGTCAATAGCTACAACATAAAGCAGTCAGGAATTACAATATTCAAAGTAAATGAGGATTAAAGGTGATTTTTAGCAGATCTGCAAAAGCACCAGTCTTTAACTTCCTCTAATAATTAATATAAACAAAGCACAAATTCACATGCTTAACACATTCACTAACTTAAATTATAGAACACTGTGGCTTAAAAAGTGTATTAACAATACAGTACTACAAATAGACAATATATATTGAGCTCACATGCTCATGCATGCCTGAACCTGGGGAGATGGAGGAGGTGTATGAGATGCTGGAGTTCAGGAAACAAGTCATCTTAAAACAGAAGGTATTTGCGATTATTTAGGTTAGAGGTCACCCACAATGCATCACTGCTGTATATGCAAATTGAAAGCAAATTTCTGTTTTGCATAGCATTTTTAGTAAGAGGGCGTTTTGGTCCTTTTTAGCACTCCTGGGAGATCTGGTTCACCATGAGCTTGCTGGACAATATATAACTTCAGAAAAGAGAAATTGAAAATTAGAGGGTATCCTAATAGAATGATCAAAAGGCCTTTGTTTGGGTTTTGAAAATCGAAAGGAGTGATAAGCTAAAAAAGAAGGAACCAGCATCAAGCTCAAGGGATGATGTAGTCAGAACCATAACCAGATATGGTAACCATTGGGGTTAATTGGTGAACATCTTAAAGGACACCTGAGGTGGGGGAAAAAGTGGAGTTGTACTTACCTGGAGTTTCTTCCAGCTCCCGCAGTCTATCAGGTCCCTTACAGTCTTACCGATCCCTACCAGTGTGCCACAGTCCCCTCTGAAAGACCTACTAGTCGTGGGCTACTGCGCATGTGTGGCCCTTGCCACGCACCTCCTTGATTACACTTCTGTGGCCGGAAGCATTCTGTGCATGCACAGTTTTTAAAGACTTAAATTGCACATGTGCAGCAATGGAGGAGAAATGTGGCTGGGACCGCACATGTGCAGTTGCCGATCTTACGTAGGTGGACAGCAGGACACTGGAGAGGATCAGGAGGACTCTAAGAGACCTGATAGACATGGATAATTTCCCTAGTGTGAGGGCACTGAGAGGTGGCTACCTGCGCTGCCCCTGGTGGTGTAACAAGTAGGGGGCTTCCAGGCGCTGGCAGCGCTTGGCACCCTGCCTGTACTGCTCACCTCTGTCAGAATTTTATAAAGGGAATACAGTAAAATGCAGCGGAATCGGGCTTGTATGAGTCTTCTTTGGATTTCACATGCATTTCTATTGACTAGAAAATGCTGTAAAATGCTGCATGCTGTGCGTTTGGATACTGTAAAGAAACTCACACATAAATGGTAAAGTCAAAATAGGAATATAACTTCTTTGCAAACAGCAAAACATGCGTTTTCCAAAGCATGGAAAAATTCACTAGTGGGAAGGAGTCCTGTTTTTCCTTTGTGTTAATCAGACAGAACTACTGAGTAAAGTACTCAGGAGCTAGATAGTTGATGTTTATTTCATAGGGTGGTTGATGTTTTTTTTGTTTTGTTTTGGGTAAACTTACAAATTAACTGCTACAAGCCGTCAGAATATAATTTTCCCTCTTTGCAGAACAGCTATATTTATCCTACTGTCTCTTACTGAGTATCAAATGCTGGTAATAAAATACTGTGGTGCCCACATAACGCACGGCATTATTACATTCACTACATTGCAATGTATGCCATTAACGTGACCATTGGTCCATATGGTAACACGCATTACTAACAGTAGCGCTCGCTAGTAACGGTTGTTACCGTAACAACGGTCACACTATTCTTGTACCATGAGTCACGTTAAGGGCGTAAGTTAAGGTAATATTGACGTGCGCTATGTGTGCATTTCAGTATTACCGGCGTTTGATGAATCATCAACCACATAGTAATTCCAATATTGCCTAAGGCTAGTTATACACCAGGACGTTGCGTTTAGGGGACGTTATAGGGCACATAACGTGCCCCTAACGCAATGCCTTGTGCTCTCTGGTGTGGACGTCGGAGTGAGCCGCGTTGTGCAGCTCACTCTGGCGTCCGTGATGCGTACTCTTGGACGCATGCGGCATCACGTGGTCCTGCCCGGCCAATCGCTGCACAGAGCGGCCGCTCCAGGAAGTAAACACTGCACGTCACTGAGTGCAGTGAATATTAATTAGCCATGTGCCTGCCCGCTCTCCCCTCCTCCCCAACATGACTGAGCATGTGCAAACAGTCGGAGAAAGCACAGCATGCAGCACTTTGCTGCATTACAATGTAACGCAACGTGGGCAGTGTGAACAGCCCACTTGTGTTACATTGCTGTGCGTTGGGGGAGCGTTACAGGCTGCACTAACGTGCGCCTGTAACGTCCCTGTGTGCAAGAAACCTAAAAGGAACCTGATGTGAGAAGTATATGGAGGCTGCCATATTTATTTCCTTAAATATGATGCAGGAGTAGCAACCGATCGGCTACATGAGTAGCTAATCGGATACTATATAGGTTCCTTGTAGAGTAGGCGATTGTCTACAAGCAGCGAGGGGGTGGGGGATTAGGTTTAGTTTTAAGAAGGCAATTATATTTTAAAAACAAAAAATTCCTTCCCTGCCTCGAATACTTATGGCAATCAGATTGATCATTATTATGCTCTTTATTTCTAAAAATTGTAGCAACCTGTTATATTTGACTCCTTTTCACCGCCTTCCATACCTTTAAGTGTCATGCATATATGCAAGGACTATTGTACTTTAATTGAATTTGTTAAACATGGAGTCTTGCTGAAAAATGTGGTATAATGGCTTTATAGTAATAGCATCATTTAAAGGATACCCGAAGTGACATGTGACATGATGAGATAGACATGGGTATGTACAGTGCCTAGCACACAAATAACTATGCTGTGTTCCTTTTTTAATTTCTCTGTCTGAAAGAGTTAAATATCAGGTTTATAAGTGGCTGAATCAGTCCTGACTCAGGCAGGAAGTGACTACAGTGTGACCCTCACTGATAAGAAATTCCAACTATAAAACACTTTCCTAGCAGAAAATGGCTTCTGAGAGCAAGAAAGAGATAAAAAAGGGGAATTTCTTATCAGTGAGGGTCACACTGTAGTCACTCAGTCAGAACTGAGTCAGCCACTTACATACCTGATATTTAACTCTTTCAGACAGAGAAAGAAAAAAGGGAACACAGCATAGTTATTTGTGTGCTAGGCACTGTACATACACATGTCCATCTCATCATGTCACACGTCACTTTGGGTATCCTTTAAGATCAGCATGATGGAAGCTACTGAATTTGGGACAAGCCAACCACCTGAACATAATATAACCATTAGGGGCGTCAATGATTCTGTATCCTCCACTCTCGTTTTTTTTATATAATTTATTGGAATCATCCACCCAATTTATACAATATATTCCTCAACATATCCCACCCATAATATAATACAAGAAAAAGGATATCCATCCTACAAAATACAGCATATCCCCGTCTTCCAATATAAATCACCCTTCACCTAACATGAGACCTCTCCCATACATCTCAACCATACTCCCATATTCCACCGTGTTTTGATACATAAACCATTTTTCCCATTTATCATTAAAGACCCCAACTTTATCCTGCTAAAGAAGAGCAATCTGGTTCTCCAGATCCTTCACCATATTGACTCTACCGAACCAATCTTTAAGAGTAGGAGGATCCTGGCATTTCCACTTGGCAGGTATTAAGCTTTTAGCAGCTATCAGTAGTTGAGTAACTATTGATCTCTTATATCTACTAATGGAGATTGACGTATAATTCAACAACACTTTCGCTGGATCCCAATCACCACATTCCTCACACAATCTCGCAATACATCCTAACACTCCATCCCAGAAATTAGAGAGCACTGAACACTCCCACACCAAATGTATCAATGTACCCTTAGCCCCACAACCTCTCCAACATCTATCACTTACACCCGGATATATAACAGCCAACCTATCCGGCATCCTATACCATCTAGTCAATCATTTAAAATGAACCTCCTTAATTCTAGAACTGACAGAAGTAGCATGAGCCAAAATACATACTTTCCTTTTTTAACTGTTGCTCAGAGAGATGCCAGAATCCTCCTCCCACCTATTCAGATACTCTGGGAAATCCCCACCATTTAACAAGGACACATTTTTATACAGGAATGATATAAAATGCATAGGAGAGGCCTCCAACACAAAAAGTTTTTCAAAATCAGATAAATCGATACTAGATTGAAAAATTCTCTTCTTCTCCGCCAAGAAATGCTCCAACTGTCTATGTCTCCAAAAGTCAAATGGAAACTGACCAAATTCCTCACGCAACCTATCCAATGATTTTAAATGATTGTTAATCAGAATGTCCCCCAAAGTTACTCCACCTCCAACTCCCCACAATCCAAACCCTTCTGCCTACCTGGCATCCTCCACTCTCAACGTGTGCTTTATAGCAGGAAGCCTCACTAAAGGACACCTGAAGTGAGATGGATATTGAGGCTGCCATATTTAGTTCCTTTTAAACAATACAAATTCCTGCATAGTCTGAATCACACCAGAAACAAGCATGCAGCTAATCTTGTCATATTTGACAATGTTAGAAATCCTTGATCTGCTGCATGCTTGTTCAGGGCCTATGCCTAAAAGTATTAGAAGAAGAGAATCAGCAGGATAGCCAGGCAACTGGTATTGCTTAAAAGGAAATAAATATGGCAGCCTCCATATACTCCTTGCTTCAGGTTCCCTTTAAAGTACATCCGAGGTGACAAATTATACTATCCTTTACTTACCTGGGGCTTCTTCCAGTCCCAACAGTCTGTGTGATGATTCGCTGCAGTTCCGCTGTGCTCCACAGCAGCGATAGACCCTCCGTAATGATCATCGACCCGTCTGGGTCGGCGTATTATGCACATGCACAAGAATGTGCACACCTCTTTCAACCGTGCTCCTTTTGCCATGAGCGTTCTGCACATGTGCAGTACTACTGCGCATGCGCAGAACAGGAGCACAATCAGCACATGTGCTTGCCCGAGCATGCGCAAAAGATGAGGGCCATTACGGAGGGGCTGTCACTGTACTGGAGCACAGCAGAACTGGGGGATGGGACCACATAGACTGTCTGAGCTGGAAGAAGTACCAGGCAAGTAAAGCATAATAGCCATTTGTCACCTCGAATGTCCTTTAAGTGCACTAACAGCATTTCATAAACATGAAAAGTTTAAAAAAGAGAACCCGAGGTGGGTTTGAAGAATATTATCTGCATACAGAGGCTGGATCTGCCTATACAGCCCAGCCTCTGTTGCTATCCCAAACCCCCCTAAGGTCCCCCTGCACTCTGCAATCCCTCATAAATCACAGCCACGCTGCTGACAAACAGCTTGTCAGAGCTGGCTGTGTTTATCTCTATAGTGTCAGTCTGCTGCTCTCCCCACCTCCTGCAGAACTCCGATCCCTGCCTGCATCCCTTCCCTCCCTGCTGATTGGAGGGAAGGGACGGGGGCAGGGACCGGAGCTATGCAGGAGGCGGGGGAGCAGCTGAGACTGACACTACAGATGTAAACACAGCCTCACAGCATGGCCGTGATTTATGAGGGATTGCAGAGTGCAGGGGGACCTTAGGGGGGGTTGGGATAGCAACAGAGGCTGGGCTGTATAGGCAGATCCAGCCTCTGTATGCAGATAACATTCTTTAAACACACCTCGGGTTCTCTTTAACAACCTGTCTATTTAGAAACCAGTAAACAACAGTCTATTATCACTAATAATATAATTTTCTGTCCTGCCAGTGACAGTCACAGATCCAAAGTGCACACTGTTGTCCTGAAAAGGTGATCTATTCCAAATTGTTAGTGCCCCTCTACTTCACTTTTGACCAAAATAAGAGGTCAAATAGATAACCGTTTACCAGGAGTACGAAATCAATATTACAGTATTAATACTGAAGCGAGCAAAGTCCTGAGGCATAAACATGCATGGCCAAAAACGATTAACAAATTTTTAAAGACATACTGCCACCTGCTGGACCAGAAAGGGTAGGATTGAAAGATGAAATTAAAGTAATTGATTAAATGACTTACGAATGTAAGCTTTATTTATACTTCTTGTATATAACACAATGTAAACTTTCTTACTGAGTGGTCTTAAAATTATTTCTGCATGTTTATTCAACTCAAAACACACTGTGTTTTACCTCAATAGAAAAAGTCCAAGATGAAATTGATGCAGTTATTGGACATGATCGGCCTCCATCTCTGACTGACAAGATTTCAATGCCATTTACGGAGGCCACTATTATGGAGGTGCAAAGAATGACCGTGGTTGTCCCTCTGTCTGTCCCACACATGGCTTCTGAAAGTACAGGTGAATTGCAAACAACGCCCAATAACATATTTTATTAGAGTGTGCAAATAAGAGAAAAAAAAACACATAAAATAGAGGTCATCAAACGATGTAGGCATAAACTATGTATTGTTGAAATACTATGCATACGTTTTGTAAATTGGCGTACAATCGCAGTGTACACTGTAATTTTACCAGCGTTCAGTGAATATGCCCCAAAGATTGGTTAAAGAGTAACTGTTAGGCATGAAAAACAAAATCAATTCTCTATTTCTATCTGTTGATCATATAAAAGAAATGCTAAAAAGGCAATGCATAACTTTAAAATCAATCTTACTTTTTTATTGCAGAGATTAATCCTCATATCCCCAGCCCCTTAGTACGCAGCCAGTAATCAGCCGCAAAAGAGAAGTTGCAGTGCAAGCTGGGGGGGGGAGTTTCTGCACAGACACAGCTAGTTCAGCCTGATTGGCTGCAGCCTGTGTTACTCTCACTCCTTTTCTTCTCATTGGCTGCCTCCCATGCTGTCCGTGCCTACCCCCTCTCCACACTCCAGCCCGACAGGCATCTCTGCCGATTCATGTGGGCTGTGGCTGCCAGCACCGCATCGCATCCATGGGAACCCCTGTCCCGGTACCATTTCCTTAGGGATTTCCTGCATTTACAATCAACGCTCGCTATTGGTGTGGGGAGGAGGGGGGAGTAAGAAAGGAAATAACCTCACCATTGGTTTCAGCTGGAGGGAATAAAGATGGCCCCTGCCAGCGAACAGAATTCTCTCCATTTACCTTTTTTTTATTTTATAAAGTTCCCTGAAATCAACACTTGAACCATGCAATACACATGTTATGTAAGTAGAGCTAGTATTTATCTACTTATATATGTCATTTTTTTATCTGGCATAGTATGGCTGACAGCTCCTCTTTAACACTATCCCTAACATTACCCATACTTTTACACTAACCTTCCTAATTTATTGAGTTAGTGCTAATGGCTCCATAATATTATGCTTGGTTCCCATCTGATGTCAGACCAATTGTGGCCAGCGGGAGCTCAGATGGTCCGCTGTGGTCCGGTTGTAGCCTGGGGCAGATGCGTTACCTCTATAGACTATATGGGGAACGCATCCACCTGCCTGGGATTATCACAGGCAGCACAGAAGTGTGGCCTGCTTACCGCAGCAGATCCATTGCACACTGAATGGCTCCTATATATAAAATAGGTGCCGTTCACTGTCATTTTTGCGATGAGCAGAGAATGGACAAAAAAAGTATAGGTTAGCTAGGTAGATTCCTCCAGTATAGGTAGCCATTATAGTTGTCCCCCAGAATAGGTTAGCTAGGTAGGTGCCCCCAGTGTAGGTTAATCAGGCATAGGTGCCCCCAATATAGGTTAGCTAGATAGGTGCCTCCAGTATAACTTAGCTAAGTAGGTTTCCCCAGTATAGGTTAGCTACAAAGGTGCACAGTATAGGCTACATAGGTAGGTGTCCCCACTAAAGGTTAGCTAGGTAGGTTGCCCTAGTATAGGTTAGCTAGGTAAGTGGCCCCAGTATAGGTTAGCTAGGTAAGTAGGTGCCCCCAGTAGGTAGCCAGCATTATCCTCCCCCTCCTTCCCCCGCGCCGCTCCTTCACCTCATGGAGTCGGTGGCCCGTCCTGCACCGAAGTCTGCTCCCTTCATCCTGTTCACTACATGCCTGGCACCCGGCATGCAGCACAGGAATCACCTGTGACGCGAAGACACCAGACCGGCTCCGTTGGTAACGTCGCGTATCCTGTATATGCAACGTTACAGAGGGAGCCGCTCTGGTGTCTTCGCGTCACAGGTGATTTCTGTGCTGCATGCTGGGGGCCGGGCATGTAGTGAACAGGATGAAGGGAGCAGACTTCGGTGCAGGATGGGCCGCCGACTCCATGAGGTAAAGGAGCGGCGGCCGAGGAAGGAGAGAGGGCGGGCTAGCAGGCCGAGGAGGAAGAGATAAGCCTTCCTTCCTTCCTTGAGAGGCGGAGCAAGGGAGTGATAGAGCGTAGCCACGCTCTATCACTCATACGAGGAGGGAGGGCAGAGGGGCAGAGCCAACCACCAGAAGAGCAGATCAGGGACGGGAGGGGGCGGAGCTGAGTATGTGGCCGCGGGCCAAAATCAATGTAAATCATAAAAGCACTGGCGGGCCAATTTTTATGGCTCTGCGGGCCAAATTTGGCCTGCGGGCCAGAGTTTGACACATGTGGTATAGACAGATGATGTTTTATTAGTGTACTGTAGCATGGTGTCACAGAATGACAGACTTTATCCTAACTGTATTTTTTAAATTTGTTTATAGCATTCACCAAATAATTTCTTCTATTTATAGTAAGCTTTTTAGTCAAGTTCTTTTAAACTGACTGTAATGTTTTGCATGTGATTGAATTTTAATGAATGAAATAAGGGTATAATTACAAGGTTTGTTGTGTGCTGTGTCTGCAGTGTTCCAAGGCTACACCATTCCTAAAGGCAGTGTTATCATGCCCAATCTGTGGGCAGTGCACCGAGATCCAAACGTCTGGGAGAAGCCCAATCTTTTCAACCCCAGCAGATTTTTGGATGAACATGGACAGATCCTTAAGAAAGAAGCATTTATTCCATTTGGCATTGGTAATCAGCTGTGTTAATCTTTAGAATTTATGTAATTTTTATTTCTATTTTGTCCCATCTGAAAAATGCTGACATGTAAAAATGGGCATGAAATAGTGGAAGTAGAACATAATGTTACCGATATTCTGTTATCCGCTGTAGTAGAATATCAGTAATTTTACAGATATTCTATAACCCTATGTACTCTTCCTTAATATGAACGGTTACCTATCTAAGCCTATCACTGACCTCCTCTCAGCTACTGCTAACATCAACCCTTCCCTGTCTATGCCTTACACTATCCACCCCACACCTACTCCCAACTTTAACCATTCCCATCTATGCCTAGCACTATTAAGCAAACTTATTTACAGATGTGCTCCCACTCACACCTAAAATAAAGATCAACATAGGCTTGCTGCACTTGCCAGTGTCGCATGCAAAACACCTCATAAAAATGTAAAAAAACAAATTAAAGTGTGCTTCCTGAACAAATAAAATTAGTTCACACTATATAGCTGGCCCAGCTGGCCACAAAAAAACAAAGACGGCTGGACATGATTTGATGTGGAGAACAAGTGAACAAGGGTCCCTTGGTTTTGGAGATCAGGATTCTGCAGATAATGCCCAGCTGGGCCGGCTATAGTGTGGACTAATTCTACTTGTTGAGGAAGCACACTTTAACTTTTTTTTATGCCTAAATTTAACCACCCCCACCTACTCCTAACACTAACCCTCCTTTATCTATGCCTAACACTAGCCACCTCCCACCTACTCCTAACACTAACCGCACTCTATCTATGTCGAACACTAACCACCACCCACCTGTTCCTAACACTAACCCTTCCCTATCTTTGCCTAACACAAAGCACCCCAACCTATTCCTTACAATAACCCTCCCCTATCTTTCCATAAAACTAATGGGCGCTGCCATAGGCGCCCACGTAAAAAGCTGCTAATAGGGGCTATATCAGTAAATTTGGGTACCGGCTTTTTGCATGGATGGTAATGGCCAGATTTTCTCGACCCATCTGAAAATACACTTTAGAGCAGTTTACTAAAGCCGCTGTATGCAACAACCTATGGTATACTGATTAAAATCCTGATGGCAGTATCTTAAAAACAAATGCATTGTGACATTGTGTGGACAGAGGGATCTTCTTAGAGATGCCATCACCTTTTTCAGATATGCATGCTGGATGCTGGCAGGATAAAGAGCCAGCGAGCATGTAGCTCTTCCCTGCCAAAAGAGCCAACCAACCAACTTGGCTTTCAGCATTGATAAGCACTGCATCCATATTGATGAGAGACGAGGGGGCCTTCCTCACTCCCTTGTCCCACAATAAGGAATGAGGAGTAACAGAATGGAAGGGACTTGTTCTCCTATCTGATCACCTCCTTAATAAACTCCAGGCGAACCTAAGGTGAAAAAAACTAGATACTTACCTAAGAAGAGGGAAGCCTCTAGATCATGGATGTCTAACTCAAATATGAAGTGGGCTGAAACTGAACACTGGGACCAAGTCGCGGGTCAACCTCAATGTCTATTGGTCACGTTATCCCCTATACAGTTCCCTGGTGTCTAGTAGTGGTCCTCCCCCCACATAGTTGCCTGGTGTCTAGTAGCCCTCGCCCTCCCCTATACAGTTCCCTAGTGCTTTCCCCAACCTCCCCCATATGGCTTCCCTGGTGTTCTATGGCTTCACTTCCAATATAGCTTCCCTGTTGGTCTACAGAGGGCCAAACATAAAGCAAAGTGGGGAAACCACTTGAGATGAGGGCCAAATTTAATGTCTCTGAGGGCCAGATTCAGCCCATGGGCCGGAGTTTTACATGTATGCTCTAGATCCTTCAGAGGCTTCCCATGTCCTCCTGGAGATTATGCAGCTGTCTGAGAGCCTCTTGAAGATTGCAACTGTGCTTCTCTCCATGCATGAGCAGCTCCAGCTTACTGCCCAGGTGCAGCTTTACTCGTGCAGCCATGTATGAAGAGAAGTGCAGTCACAATCACAAACCCCACAAGCTCTAGTTGGATTTCTTTTGGCAGTCCGCACACAACAACGGCGGGGGCCAGCAGTATGTGGTAAGCCTCTGCAGGATCCCCAAAAAATGTGGATTCCTACTTCTGGCAAGAATGATCAGTTGTGCAGGTTAAATGGACCCCGACAATCAACGGAAAAAAGCAAATCAGGACTTACCTGAGCCTTCTTGCAGCCCCCCATAGCCCCTTGGTGTCCTCTGTGTCCCTTCTGTGGTCGCAGTAGCGGCTCCGGTAGGTGCGCAACTTCAGCCTAAGTCGCCAGGTATATGGAGCAGCCAGCGGGACCACGCAGTAGACACCGTTTGACCTCGTGGGCTACGGGGGACTAGAGGAATCCTCAGGTAAGTCCAGATTTGCTTTTTTTGCCCACTGCTCAGGGTCCCTTTAAACAATAATAACGAAAACTATCTGAATGCAAATAGATTGGTAATATTTCTGAACAGTAACGCTTTTTCTCATGTCTTTGCCACTTTTTAACAACACAGTATTCAGAACAATACAGATGACTTTTCAGAGAAGGAATTTTCTTTTTTGTGAGTAGATATTACTTGGAGTGGATGGATTCTAAGCATGTGTTTTTAATCATCAGGTCGCAGAGTCTGCATGGGAGAACAGCTGGCCAAAATGGAGCTCTTCCTTATGTTTGTCAATCTCCTGCAGTCTTTCAGGTTTTCCTTTGCCGATGATACATTTGAACCAGCCCTGGAAGGACGCTTCGGTCTGACACTTGCTCCTTACCCATTTGACATCAAGATTGAAAAAAGATAACTGATGATAATGCTTTCTTGATGAAGCTGTTACTGTCCTGGAATGTATACAACTGTTGAAATTAAGAAATGTTCTGCACATTTGAAGCATTTTATGAAAGTTATGACAGCAGTTATAAAGACAGTTGTGCTGAACAAAATATGACAACTGAACTAGGATTGTATCATTGTACTGGGATTATTTGTCAGTGGATGACTCCTATGGCAGCAGTGTGCTCAGGGAACTGAAAAGTTGGTCTTTTTCATCACTTTTCAGTTCAGTGCAGTTTTACTTTACTTTTTAATTTTTGCAAGGGGTCTTCAGGACCTCTTTCCCACTTATGGCAATTGTAATACATTCCATTGTATATCAGATGGTTGTTTTCTCCATTAGCAAGGTGCATGTATACTTTGGGGTCACATTTACATGATGTGGTAAAAAAGTATAACTGTATAAATGCATTGCAGGTGGGAGAGCAGAGCCTGCGTGTCAGCTATGCATGGGCTTCCTTATTACTACCACCGAGGCGACATAACATCAGGGGCATAACTACAGGGGCACTGGCCTTGCAACTGCAGGGGGTCCCAGAGCTGGGAGGAGACCCCAACTACTAACTTTCCTTTCCTTAATCCATCAGATAAGGTGTTTTTGTGGCTGCACCTGTTATTGGTATAAAGATTATGGTGGCCACACTTGTTTTATGACTTTTCCAAGATAGGCCCCTGGGCTGAGAGTCACCAAGGGGAGGCCAGGGAAATGCTGTGAACATGAGGGGCCCTATCTATGTTTTGCTGGGGCCCCCCATGATTTGTAGTTACTCCCCTGCATGACATTATATATCAGGATTATGAATAGGAATGATCCCATTACCAGTTCACAATTAAATGTAAAGGCATCATTCACACTGATCAAAAATTGTGTCTGAATTGCGCATTGTCAAAAACATGATCGCTGCACATACAATGGAAGCCAATGGAGATTTGCATTTCTGATTACAAATTGTGGAATTCGTTTTATTATGCAAAAAAAAAGACATTTTGCAGCATAAATTTGCGCATTGCATTTTCTCATTGGCAATCAGTAACTACTGTGGTAAAATGCATGTGCGAAAAAATTGTTTGTGGTTTCTGCACTGACAAGTATGGACCCTGCCAGAGAAGAAATATTAAGATAAACCATAGGGGTTTATCCTAAGGCAGGCTCCTACTTGTACATGGAGTGTACTACAGTATGGATATTTTTTACCAGTACACAACTGGAGCTTATTTTACACATTCACATATTATTGAGAAGATTTATTTTTCCCTACCCAGTGTATCCGTCTATTGACATTTGCAGGAAAAAAAAATCACTTTTTTTAAAATGTTATTACGTATAAATGCTGCTTTCCTTCACACTATGCAATGCAAGTGGTCATGTGCTATATAGGCATGCGCTGCAGCTGCGTTCCTTTAGGCTGTGGCTCTGATCCCATTCAGTGGCACTGAATGGAACAGCACTGCATTTATAAGTGGGAACGTTAGTGTTTTCTATGCACTCTCTAGTGTTCCTTTTTATCGCCCATTTTACTCATTGCTGAAATCTGCACAGCAACATGTATAGTGTGAATGAGGGCAGAATTGTATTGTCTGTTTTTGTATTAATGTTTATAGGATGTTTTTACTTGGTTTGTGCATCTGGGTTTATACAGTAGTTTTAGTCATTAAAACATTTCCATCCTCAGCTTAGCTAACAGTGCTGCAATATTATTTCTAATCAACCTAATTTAAAAACCAAAACAACACACATTAATTGGGAAAACTAGGAGCATAAGTGCATATGAATAATACTGCCTTCATGACAGGAATAACCAAAGAGTGTCACTGTGTTTACCAGTAAGCTTCCAGTAATTTACATTTCTGATGTCACTGATGACAAATCTGCTGCTACTACTTTCGAGCTAATTTTATTTAAATATGTGCTGCTCTATTTAGGTTTTTGAGTTTTTGAGATGATCTTTGGAGGAATTATAAACAGATCAGCCTAGGTGTAGGTAGATTAAAAGATAAAAACAAAAAACCAAACAGACTTTATAGAAGAACATAATTTTAGCATTTTTCCCACAAAAAAATTATTAATCAATGTTGTCATGTTTCCTTAACCTTTTCGGGACCGGCCACCTATCCCCCCTTAAGGACCAGGCATTTTGCACGGGAAGGGGGTGCGCGCGTTTGGGGGGGTCAGGCGGCCGGATCCTGTGTGTGGCTGGCTAGAGTGGTGTCCCCCATGGTGGCCTGTGCCTCCCCCTTCTGCCCGCAGCCTTCACTTACCTTCCAGGCTCCAGCGATGAGCCGCACGGGACCCTCTTCTCCGGCCGGCATCTCCGTTCTGTCTGAAGATCAGTTCCGGGTCGCGGCTTGATGACGTCATCAAGCCGGGACCCGGCGCTGACGTCAGACGGAGCGGAGATGCCGGCCAGAGCGGAGGGGGGTGCCGATCGTCGCTGGAACGGCAGGGAGGTGAGTGGATCCTCTTCTTTCCCCCCTGCCGCCGCAGCTGTCAAACTGATCACTACGATCCGACGGCGATCGTAGTGATCGTGTGATCAGCAGCCATACGCGATGGCTGCTGATCACTCGGGGGAGATGTCGGCTGTCATATGACAGCTTAATCTCCCCTCCGGGTGCGCACGATCGCGTCGGGAGCGGAAATTGCGGGCCGGCGTAGATCCTACGCCGCATCAGGCTAGAACAGCCACAAGTGCGGCGTAGGATCTCATTAACATGGTCCCGAAAAGGTTAAAGGACAATTGAATCGAGAGGGATATGGAGGCTGCCATATTTATTTCCTTATAAGCAATAACAGTTGCCTGGTTGTTCTACTGATCCTCTGCCTCTAATATTTTTAGCCATATACCCTAAACAAGCATATGCAGATCAGGTGGACGGGCGGGTGCGGCAGGCCCGCAGAGACAGACCTAGCCCGTTTTTAAATGGGCTAAGGTCACTAGTGATAAATAAAATGCACATGTTTTATTTGCCAATTTGTTCCGGTTATTACAACGCTTAAACTGTCTCCCTAGTACAATGTATGGGGATAATATTTCATTTGGAAAGAAAGGTGTATTTTTTTCCGTTTAATGTTTTTTTTTATATTATATGAATAATTACAAGCCTTTATTTACAAAAATAGCAGTAATATACCCTCATTACATACATATCAAAAAGTCCCTAAGGTAACTATTTTTTTTTTTTTAAATTATGTCAATTTTTACTTTTGTGTTTTATTTTGGTAACCATAGGGTAGGGGTGTAAGGGGTTAAAAAATAATAAAAAATCTATGTATTACTATATACAATAGTGTATGAGGGTGCATTTTTTCTTTTTGGCCACAAGATGGCACTACACTAAATTCCGAGTACTGTAAACAGTATACGCCAAGTAGTTAAGAGTAATTGCTTACTTTTCCTTTGTTAGTGAATGTCAGCGTCTCACTGATGCTGGCTTTCATTCATCACAGGCACTGTGATCAGGTTTGGGAACAAGCTGTTCCCATTCATTGATCATGGAATGGATTTTGATGTAAACAAATGGCAGCGGCGAACGGGAAGTAAATAAAGCAGTATGTATGTCTACGCCCCGGTTGTGAAGGAGGGGCGTAAATATACGTACCAGCAGCAGGGAAATGGCTAAATTGCCTCTAAATACTTGCCAAATCTGTGAGGGGCTTTTTTGTATTTGTATGTAAACAAGGATAAAATGGACTGCCTAAAATGTTCCATTTTGAAGCACAGAGGAGAAGCCCTACTCCAATACCTATCCAGTGATTGGCAAAAGCTTTTCCACTTCAATTTAACAGGCCCTGTTAGGAACACTGAGGAATCGCTGTGTTTTGAATGCAATTAAGGTTTACAATTAATTGTAGCGTATATCCCTAAACTGAATGCATTGCTTGTTTCACAACAAAAAAGGGAAAACATAATTTTTTCATAAGCTAAATGCTGTATTTTACATATACAGTATCAATGCCAGCAAAACCAATATGACTTAAAACAAAGAAGCATTATATTACCCAGATTTTAATAGAATTCCATTCAAAATCTTTTGGAAAAGGTGGGAGCAATTCGATAAAAACGATCGTATCTCTTGAAAAAAATCGAAAGCTTTATTTTCATTCGACTGAAAAATCCGATCGGATTTCCCGTTTTCTTTTTTATTTAAATCGATCCGAAATGCCAGATATTTCTCTTCAATTTCTACTAAAAATTGTATGGTGTGTGTTGGATTGTCAATTTATTAATATACACACCCTAGCAATTTTCTCAGAGTTTCCAGTCATTTTTATCATAATTGAGGTGAAATTGAACATAGGTGTGTGGTACATTGGATATATTTTTGAAATATCACAATCAGTCAGAAAAATTGATTGCAATTCTTAAATTGAACAGATATTTAAAAAATGGTATGGTGTGTGGCCACCTTTAGGATGACGAGGGAGCAAACAGGCCAGAGGGGCCTGGAGGAAGCCCCTGTTATGTAAAAATTTTTAAAGGGGCCCTATCTCAAGTACACGTAATTGAACAGAACTGCTCAGCCAGTCTTTCATAATTTGTTTTTTCAGAAACAACAGATGTAAATTGAGTATAATGGGCTGCATGGTTCTATATTGTATAATAGGCTGCATGGTGCTATATACTCTACCAGTTCTATAAAGAGGGAGAAACAATTCAGGAAACTATAACTAATACTGATATGCTCAGCAATGCAAATGTCTGAATGTACATCTTTGTGCCTTAATGTATTGTAAATGAATGTAAAGCCATTCACATAGCAGTTGTATGTGTTTAAATGTGTCTAAAATAGTGATTTTATTAAACGTTTATACAACTGTAATCCTTTGTAATAAATATAGCAATTCAAATAAAAGTAACCCTAATAATATCTATAAATAATTTTTGCTCTGCTAAATACTCACATGGCACACAAGACCAAGCTATTCAGTATCACATTGTACAGACAGGTTCCCCCCAAAAAATAGTAATTGGAGTAAATGGATAAAGCAAATGATATGTTGTCATCGTTGCAGTGGACTTAGCATTCCAATTATACTTATACTTATATTCAGAAACTGTTGGAATGGCTACAAACAGCTGGGGCGGTTTCATTACCCTCTGTCGGAAGTATCGCGAGTAGAGCTGAATGAATGGCAAATATTTCCACATTGATGCAAATTTGTATGCAATTTGTATGCTCAGTAAAAATGAACCAATGAGATTCAATTTCTGACAGTTTGGATTGGTCCAGTTTAAGGCTCCTTGCACACTTGCGCTGCATCATTCCGCGGTACACTACCCAGCTGCAAGTGCCATGCAAGTCTATGGAGACTTGCACAGTTCATGCAATGCGACACAGTGCGTCGGAAGTATGCAAATGACTGCAATGCTGCAGAGTGTTACTGCATGATCCGCGCCTACAGCACAGATTATGTAGTCATGCAACTGAATGGGCGACGCAGCAAGTGTATAGGACGAGAGCGCATTGCGACATGGCTGACAGGAACCCCAGTGACATACTTTCTGCCACCAGAGGGGGGGCTATGTATATGACCCTGTTGCTGAACAGTGGCGCAGGGTCATATGAAGCCTAATTTAAACCTCAGGTGTGCAACTGTCCGCATACAAATTGCAGCCTAACGGCAGCATGGCGACAAGAGAACCCCATCAGGACACTTACAGGCTCAGTCGAGGCTTACTGCATGTCATAATTTAGTTACTTGCCCTCGCTGTTTTTTTTACCCCAAAATACTGGTCATAGGACCTGTGGATAGTTTTTTTAATCCAGGGGTGCCCAAACTTTTTCTGCTCGCGAGCTACTTTAAAATTCGCAGAGGCTAGGAGATCTACCAACGTTTCAAATGCTAAGCTTACCCCCCTATCCCGTATAGGTAGTTAGGTATATGTGCCTTCAGTATAGGTTAGCTAGGTATATGTGCCTTCAGTATAGGTTAGCTAGGTATATGTGCCTTCAGTCCAGGTTAGCTAGGTATACGTATGTGCTTTCAGTATAGGTTAGCTAGGTATATGTATGTGCCTTCAGTATAGGTTAGCTAGGTATATGTATGTGCCTTCTGTATAGGTTAGCTAGGTATATGTATGTGCCTTCAGTATAGGGTAGCTAGATATATGTGCCTTCAGTATAGGTTAGCTAGGTACAGTATATGTGCCTTCAGGATAGGTTAGCTAGGTATATGTGCCTTCAGGATAGGTTAGCTAGGTATATGTGCCTTCAGTATAGGTTAGCTCGGTATATGTGCCTTCAGGATAGGTTAGCTAATTATATGTGCCTTCAGTATAGGTTAGCTAGGTATATGTGCCTTCAGTATAGGTTAGCTAGGTATATTTGCCTTCAGTATAGGTTAGCTTGGTATACGTATATGCCTTCAGAATAGGTTAGCCAGGTATATGTGCCTTCAGGATAGGTTAGCTAGGTATATGTGCCTTCAGTATACATTAGCTAGGTACTGTATATGTGTCTTTAGTATAGGTTAGCTAGATAGGTACTGGTTATCACTTACCTCCCTCCAGCTTCAGTGGTGGTGTCTGCGGCTTGTGCTGGTCTCCACTCCCTCAGCCGCGCCTGCCTCGAGGGCAGATGTTCAATCCGGCGGCTGAGGAAGCACTCTGGCGGGCAAAGGGATGTGTTGTGCCCCGCGCCACCCCCAGCCATGACATCGCGGCCACGCCGCCTTCCCTATTGGCCAGCGGCCGGCAGGAAAACTTGATGGGACGCAGCCAAGCAGGCACTATCTACAGCTGCCAGCCGCAAAATTTAAAGGGAACCTAACTTGAGAAGGATGTGGATTTTTCCTTTTAAAATAATACCAGCTGCCCGACTCTGCTGCTGATCCTGTGTCTCTAATACTTTTAGCCACAGCCCCTCAATAAGTATGCATATCAGGTGCTCTGACTGAAGTCAGACTAGATTAGCTGCATGCTTGTTTCAGGTGTGTAATTCAGCCACTACTGATGTAAAAGAGATCAGCAGGACTGCCAAGCAACTGGTATTGTTTAAAAGGAAACATCCATATTACACTCAGTTAAGGTTCCCTTTAATGGGACGCGGCTGACCTATTGGGCAGCCCTTTTGTAAACCATTGAATTCATCTGCTATGGGAGTGTCAATCAGACAGCAGGGGACTCCCTCTTCTCATACATCCATTGGGAAGGTTATAGGGAGCCATGTGTCATAAGATCGAGTTAATGATCGTTATCTTCCTGATACCAATTGTATGCCTGCATACTAATATTCAGTTTGTTGCACCATCACTGTGGATAGCTTTGTACTGCTTGAAACAGGACAAAGCTAGGAGGTCACGCATTGTACACTGCTCCTATGGCCACTTATGTTCCCACTTCCCTCACTCGATCAGGAACATCTTTCCTGATCAATGTTTGATCAATATAACGATCAGGAAAGTCATCATTTTTCACAGATATTTGTTCAATTCTGATATATTCAAATATCCAATAGTGTATGGGTACCTTTACTCCCTCCCTCAGCTGTCCATCAACTTGTTGTTCCAACTTGAACGTAGAATGGACATTTTTTTGTCTGTTCTCCGCTAAACTGACATTGAACGACTTCTATTCTATAAAAATACTGCGACACTTGTCACACTTCAACAGATCCGCGGGATCCATTGCAGTAAGCGGACTGCACTTCTGTGCAGTCCACGATAATCCTGGCACAAGTGGGAACAGAGCTTCACTGTTGCTGGCTAAATCACAGAAGGCGATAGAGGCTTTGCTCACTTCACAAGGTGGTTATGTACACACAATCACACACACACAAAGATAAGATTAAAATGTATTTCACTGAGCTGCACATTCAGAAGCCTTGGAAGGAGTACTGAGAGTCCTGGGCCCATATGCAATTCACTATATCACCCGACTTCTCTCCTAGGTGATATTTTCACAACTTGTAAATAAAATGCCTTTTACACCACCAGCATGCAAACAAATACACAAAATAATTTTGACAGTACATTTTCACCTACTTTATGGTACTTTTTCTATTGCAAAGTGCTAAAAAGATAATTTAAATGTTAAGATGTAGAATTATCTCCTAGGAGAAAACTCAGGAGAAAAAGTGAATTGCATATAGGCTCTAGAATCATCAACAGCAGTTCTGAGCACATAAATGAGCTAACATTTGTAAAGTGCTAGAACTCACAATGCGCTCAAGTACATTACCCAAGTTATGTGCGCATGCTTTGTGTTTACCCAATCAGATGTGATAACCCTGCAAAGGTCTAGGGACAGTTTTGAGGGTAAAGGTGGTCATACACCACTCAATGTATGGCCAGATTGACCATTAGATAGATCCCTGTCTGATCAAATCTGATCAGAAAGGGATCTATTGCCTACCCACACACTGCACAGTGACTTCAACATGAAATCTATTGGAAATCGTAATGGCGACCCCCCATGCCTATGCTCAGTATTAAAGGCTCACCTCTCTGCCAGCGCGACCCCTGACCTCCTTCACTGTTTTGGTGATGCTGCAATGTCATGACATGCATCAGTGTCAAATGAAACAGGCGTTTGCAGTGATGTATGTATGTGCACAATGGTTCTTCCAACTAATCTTATGTTCCAAGCAAATTCCCATTGGCTCCCGTTATACTCATTGGTGCATCACTGGTACTCATTGGTGCACAGTCAGCCGACGTCCGCGGCCTACTGAGCAAGCAGAACTACTGTGCCTTCGCAGTAAGCCACGGATAATGTGGGCTTGATTGACAGCGGCGCTTCACGCAGGCGCAGTAAGGACAACCTCGCGGTCGGCCTCTGCACCATGCTGGGAGCCCGGGACGGCGGCAGAGAGCGGAGCGGTAAGCGCGGGACAGTCGGCTGCAAGGGGCTGGAGAAAGCCCAGGCAAATAAAGCGGATTTTTTTTATTTTGACTGATGATTCCTTTAATGCATTTTAACGGAAATAACAGGACTGTGGAGTCGGTACAAAAATCCACCGACTCCGACTCCTCAGGTTAGGATTCCACCGACTCCTCGACTCCGACTGCTCTAATTTGCAAATTACAATTTTGTTGATTGATTGAAAGTATGTAATATGAAATGCATCTCTTAACTGCCGACGCTTAGGAATTTTAAAATACAACTGAAGTGAGAGGGATATGGAGGCTGCCATATTTATTCCCTTTTAAACAATATCAGTTACCTGGCTAGCTGGCTGATCTTCTGCATCTAATACTTTTAGTCATAGACTAAAGCTAGTCCTTGGTAAGAGTACTTGTAGAAGACAGGAACAAAGAACATCTATCAGGCCCTAGGCAATGTGACTGTGGGTACATGTAAGAGTGATGTGCAGGTATTCTGCAGGGGAATGAGGGTATTATTCCTCTATTACACATTCTTCATGCACAATCTGAACATGGATCAGGCCCTAGGAAATATAACTATGGGTACATGTAAGAGTGATGTGCAGGTACTCTGCAGGAGAATGAGGGGATTCTTCTTCTATTACACATTCTTCATGCACAATCTGAACCAGGTTTATGGGTGATAGACAACACCTCTGTGTTCAATGTGCACAACATTCTCAGTGGATTCCCTGCAGCTCTGTGGAGAGTGCATATGTAGAGTATAGTACTACTGTGTAACAAAGTAAACCTGAGACATATGAAATTAAAGTTTTATACATTCCTGGGGCTTCTTCCAGCCCCCTTCAGGCTAATCAGTCCTTCACTTTCCTCCTCCGCCACCTGGATCTTAAAGAGCTACTTTTCACTTAAAGGGAACCTGAACTGAGTAAAAATGTTTAAAATAAACATGAGGTAGCTTCAAATGAACATTACATAGTTACCTTGCCATCAGTTCCTCTCAGAAGCTCACCATTTTCTTCTGACAATGATCCCTTCCAGTTCTGACAACATTTTGTCAGAACTGAAATATATCAGTTGCTGTCAGTTATATATTAGTTGCCAACAGTTATAGCTGAGAGGACCACTGATGTGTTAGGTAATGTCCATGCTTCCCTATGGCTCAAGTGGGTGATGTTACATTTTAACAGTGTGCTGACCAGAAAGCTGTTATGGGGTAATGGCCATTTTCAAAATGGAGGACGGAGAATTCCCTTGATCACAGTGGACAAACAGGACGCACAACAGGAGAAAGAGATTGAGGAGTAGACTACACGGGAGGTAAGTATGACTTGTATATGTGTATTTTGAATTTTAATTTTCAGTACAGGTTTTCTTTAAGCGGTGCTGCTGATATTTGGTTTTTGCTATTTTTCAACTCGGTGGGCAACGAGTTCTAATCAGCTATAGCACGTTGGTCTCCATTTCTGAGTGCTGGGTCCACCATGTTTGTATTATCTGAGAAATAAAACATTTTCTCATATTTTCTATTTTAACCACTTTAGGATCCTTGGTACGCATATCCACACCCCTTTAAACTACACGTGCGGATCAGGGGGGTAGATATGCGTACTGCTGCCTTATCGTCACGTTCACGATCCCCGCGCTGTTACCGTCGATCCACCATCGCAGCCCCCTCCATCTGTGATCAGGATGTGAGAATCTTTTGATTCTCAATCGCGATCACCATTCCCATGTCTTCGGAGAGCTTTAATGTCATACAAGCTCTGAGCAGACCCGACACTTGTTCGGCTGTGTTCTATTAACCACTTCACCACTGAGGGGTTTTACCCCTTGAACACCAGAGCAATTTTCACCTTTCAGCGCTCCTTCCATTCATCTATAACTTTATTATTACTTATCGCAATGAAGTGAACTATATCTTGTTTTTTTCGCCACCAATTAGGCTTTCTTTAGGTGGGACATTATGCCAAGAATTATTTTATTCTAAATGTGTTTTAATGGGAAAATAGGAAAAAATGTGGGAAAAAATTATTATTTTTCAGTTTTCGGCCATTATAGTTTTTAAATAACGCATGCTACTGTAATTAAAACCCATGACATTTGCCCATTTGTCCTGGTTATAAAACCATTTAAATTATGTCCCTATCACAATGTTTGGCGACAATATTTTATTTGGAAATAAAGGTGCATTTTTTCAGTTTTGCATCCATCCCTAATTACAAGCCCGCAGTTTATAAAGTAACAGTGTTATACCCTCTTGACATAAATATTTAAAAAGTTCAGTCCCTAAGGTAACTATTTATGTGTTTTTTTTTATTATTGTATTTTTTTTTTTTTATTACAAAAAAAAAAAAAATTGGGGAGTGTGGGAGGTAATGAATTTATTGTGTAAATGTAATGTTTGTATATGTAAAATACTTTAGGGTGTAGTTTTACTATTTGGCCACAAGATGGCCACAGTGTGTTTGTTTACATGCGACCTGTAAGCGTCCGGAAGGACGTTCAGGGCCCGTTTCCACTATCGCGAATCCGCATGCGGGCAACGCATGCGGATTCGCACAGTCAGTACAAGTGGATGGGACTGTTTCCACTTGTGCGTTTCCCCGCACGTTTTTCTGTGCAGAAAAAATCTGCAGGGTAGGGGCCCCAGAATTAGCCTGCGTGTGGAATGCAGGCGAATCGCACGCAATGTATTTAATAGGGAAATCGCATGCGGTTTCCCCATGCGTTTTTTGCCGCGATTTCGCATAGGTACCCATGTTAATTCACACAGGCAGTGACATGGTTAAAATCGCATACAGCCTTACCTATGCGAAATCGCATGCGAAATCGCGGCAAAAAACGCATGCGGAATCGCACCCGCATGCGATTTGCCTGCGGTGATTCGCCGGCGATTTCGTAACGCTATAGTGGAAACGGGCCCTTACAGGAAGCAGTAGGAGGCTGAGAAGATCACAATGATCGCTCTGTTTCTAATAGAAGCAGCGGATCATTGCGGGGGCTTAGATCAACGAATGGGAATGGATTTTCCCATTCATTGATCTCCGGGCGAGCGGGCGGCGGCGGCATGCACGACCGGCGGGTGCGCGCGCACGAGCAGCGGAAGCGCGGACAGCGGCGGTAGCGCGGAAGGTACGGATTTCTCCTTCCCTGGTTTTTTAGGGGAGAAAAAAGGGACGGAGAAATTCGTACCGCGGGGGGTTAAGTGGTTAATAGAAACAAGGTCTCAGTAGCACCATCTTGTGGCCAAAATGTAAAATACACCTATTTATGCCACTATACTGTTTTACATAGAAAGTTTATTATTCTTTTTTTTATTTTATTACTTTTAACCCCTTTCAACCCTGCCCCACAGTTATAGAAATAAAACACTTGTTAAAGAAAAAATAAAAAAAATTACATCATTTAATTTTTTTTGACATAAATAGTTACCTTAGGGACTTTTCTAATATGGATGTCATGAGAGTATATCACTGTTAATTTTGCAAAAAAAAGTTCTTGTAATAAGTGAAAAAGTATTAAAAAATCCCTAAATGGAAAAATGCTCCTTTATTTCCAGATAAAATATCTCCATACATTGTACTAGGGACACAATTTAAATGTTGTAAAAAAACAGACAAATGGGCAAATAAAATGTGTGGGTTTTATGTACCAAAGCACATTTTATTTTAAAACTATAATGGCTGAAAACTGAGAAATAATCTTTTTTTCTTTTTTTCCTTATTGTTCCTTTTACAATGCATATAAAATAAAATTCATAGCAAAAACTACCACCCAAAGAAAGCATAATTTGTGGTGAAAAAAAACTATATATAGATCATTTCAGTGTGATAAGTAACAATAAAGTTATCGCTGAATGAATCTGAGGAGCGCTGAAATGTGAAAGTTGTTTTGGTTTTTAAGGGAAAAAACCTGTGATCCTGAAGTGGTTATGTAACGATTGGCCATGCAGATCGTGGTCGTGACTGGAACCTGACTGGCAGATCCACGATCTCTGCATGGCAAACGTTTTGGTTTAAACAAAACCAGAAGATCACAATGGAAATACTGACGTCTGCACAACAGAGTAGAATAATAAATGTGTTTTATTTACAAAAATGCAAGTGAACAAATGCAGATCACCATACACATACAATATACAATCAAACAACGCGTGGTGCACCACAAATACCAGAACCCTGACTATCTAACTATCTATCTATACAAATCTATACAGCAACACACACAATATGAGAATATATACAGACACGTCTCAGCAGAATCAGCACACGGAAGAATAGTCATACAAGCCAAGATCAATAACCAGAGAATACAAGGTACAAGGGCAGAAGACAGAGAATAGTCAGACTAGCAAGGATCAAATACCAGGAATACAGAATATCAGAGCAGAGTTCAGGAGCACAGGACTGGATGGCCAGAGTCACAACTGCAGCGAGCAGACAAACGGAATGACCTAGCAATGTGCTGCTAGGAAGTCCGGCCTTAAATAAGCAGCACATTGCTCAGGTGACTGGCCAGAATCTCCCACAGTTCCATCTGCTGGTGAGCCGAGGAATTGCCCCGCTCCCAGCAATATGAGAGCCATCTGCTGGTAGACAGCGGAAGTCCACCTCAGTGCTGCCACCAGCAGGATGACACAGGCACAGATCCTCACAGTACCCCCCTCTTTAGGAGCGGGCTCCGAACGCTCCATACGATCTCCAGAGTTAGCCCCACCTGGGTCCCAATAGAAAAACCGAGGCTGGGTGGGCAGGGAGGGAGAGAAATCGAAAAACTTTTAGAACCCATCAGGATCAAGAAGAGCCAGAGCAGACTTGAGATCCGCAGGAACACCGTACTTGGAAGCAACAACTGGAACCGAAGACTTGGAAGCAACAACTGGAACCGAAGACTTGGAAGCAACAACTGGAACCGAAGACTGGATACCCTCAGAAGCGGCAGCAGACTGGATACCCTCAGAAGCGGCAGCAGACTGGATACCCTCAGAAGCGGCAGCAGACTGGATACCCTCAGAAGCGGCAGCAGACTGGATATCTTCAGAAGCGGCAGCAGACTGGATATCTTCAGAAGCAGCAGAAAAGTCACCAGACTTGGAAGCAACAGCAGAGTCGCCAGACTTGGAAGCAACAGCAGAGTCGCCAGACTTGGAAGCAACAGCAGAGTCGCCAGACTTGGAAGCAACAGCAGAGTCGCCAGACTTGGAAGCAACAGCAGAGTCGCCAGACTTGGAAGCAACAGCAGAGTCGCCAGACTTGGAAGCAACAGCAGAGTCGCCAGACTTGGAAGCAACAGCAGAGTCCTGTGACATCTGAGCAGTTAACTGGAAAACTTCAGGTAGTGCTGCAGGCAGATTAGCAACAGACTGAATAGTCTCGGGCAGGGCAGCAACAGGCTGGATTGTCTCGGACAGGGCAGCAACAGGCTGGATGGTAAACTGGGTGCCCTCAAGTAGTCCAGCAGACCAGGCACTACCAGGAGAAGCAAGAACAGTAGCAGGCCAGGCACCATCAGGAACATCAGTATGAGCACCATTAGGAGCAGGATCATCAACAGACTTGGCACCTACAGGAACAGCAGCAACAAAAGTCTGTGAAGGCTGGGCAGCAGCTTGCATAACCTCAGGCAAAACAGAAGACGGGATAACTTTAGGCAAGTTAACAGGTTGGGATGCTTCAGACAGGACAGCAGGCTCAGTAGTTTCAGACAGGACAGCAGCCTGTGTAACCTCATGGATCTGGACCTTTGGTTGAGCTCTTGGCTGGACCGTTGGCTGAGCGCTTGGCTGGACCGTTGGCTGAGCGCTTGGCTGGACCGTTGGCTGAGATCCCGATACAGTTTGTGCGGACTGGCACTGAAACGGTGTGAACTGAGCCTGTGCGGACTAGGAGCAAAGTTCCGCAGGCAAGGAGCAAAGTTCCGCAGGCAAGGAGCAAAGTTCCGCAGGCAAGGAGCAAAGTTCCGCAGGCAAGGAGCAAAGTTCCGCAGGCAAGGAGCAAAGTTCCGCAGGCAAGGAGCAAAGTTCCGCGGGCTGGATGCAACACTCTGCGGGCTGGATGCAACACTCTGCGGGCTGGATGCAACACTCTGCGGGCTGGATGCAACACTCTGCGGGCTGGATGCAACACTCTGCGGGCTGGATGCAACACTCTGCGGGCTGGATGCAACACTCTGCGGGCTGGATGCAACACTCTGCGGGCTGGATGCAACACTTTGCGGGCCTGGCAGGCTGACCCACTGTCAGCAAACCTAGTCCATGAAAGAGTCCACAAAGAAAGGCGAAGGACTGCTCAGGACAGACTGGAGATTGCTGAGGACACAAATCACCTGGAGTCTGCATGGACTTGGTTGAAGTCTGCATGGACATGGTTGAAGTCTGCATGGACATGGTTGAAGTCTGCATGGACATGGTTGAAGTCTGCACGGAGCTGGATGAAGTTTGTATGGAGCTGCAAGGAGTCTGCACCGACTTGGATGGAGGCTGCACACGACTGGAATCGGCTGGAGGCTGCACACGACTGGAATCGGCTGGAGGCTGCACACGACTGGAATCGGCTGGAGGCTGCACACGACTGGCATCGGCTGGAGGCTGCACACGACTGGCATCGGCTGGAGGCTGCACACGACTGGCATCGGCTGGAGGCTGCACACGACTGGCATCGGCTGGAGGCTGCACACGACTGGCATCGGCTGGAGGCTGCACACGACTGGCATCGGCTGGAGGCTGCACACGACTGGCATCGGCTGGAGGCTGCACACGACTGGCATCGGCTGGAGGCTGCACACGACTGGCATCGGCTGGAGGCTGCACACGACTGGCATCGGCTGGAGGCTGCACATGCTGAATGGAGTTGGTAGGAAAGATTTTTTTCTTTTTGGATGAGGATTTGTTTTCTAATGATTTTTGCCAGGACCAAGGTGTGGTTCTGACTGCAGTTTGCAATGGAGTTTGTACAGATAACTGACATGCACGTTGTGAACTCTGGACTAGTGATGGGCGAACAGTGTTCGCCACTGTTCGGGTTCTGCAGAACATCACCCTGTTCGGGTGATGTTCGAGTTCGGCCGAACACCTGACGGTGCTCGGCCAAACCGTTCGGCCACATGGCCGAACTAAGAGCGCATGGCCGAACGTTCCCCGAACGTTCGGCTAGCGCTGTGATTGGCCGAACGGGTCACGTGGTTCGGGCCCGAACGCGCTCTGATTGGCCGAACGGTCACGTGGTTCGGGTAAATAAATACCCGAACCACGTCATATCTCCGCCATTTCTCTGTGGGTTTAGCTTTGGGTAGGCAGGCAGGGTAGTTCGCTCTCCAGCCACGCTAGCCAGGGTCCCCCCCAGTCATTGTGTGTCGCTGCTGGGAACAGTAGTACACCGCTCGCTCAGCCACACTATATAGCATTCTGTTTACTGCCACTCTGTGTACCTCGCTCAGCCACACTATATAGCATTCTGTTTACTGTTCTGTGTCTGCTGGGAATAGTAGTACACCGCTCGCTCAGCCACACTATATAGCATTCTGTTCACTGTTCTGTGTCTGCTGGGAATAGTGGTACACCGCTCGCTCAGCCACACTATATAGCATTCTGTTTACTGTTCTGTGTCTGCTGGGAATAGTGGTACACCGCTCGTTCAGCCACACTATATAGCATTCTGTTTACTGTTCTGTGTCTGCTGGGAATAGTGGTACACCGCTCGCTCACCCACACTATATAGCATTGTGTTTACTGTTCTGTGTCTGCTGGGAATAGTAGTACACCGCTCGCTCAGCCACACTATATAGCATTGTGTGTACTGCCACTCTGTGTACACGGCTCAGCCTGACTATATAGCATTGTGTGTACTGCCACTGTGCACCTCGCTCAGCCACGCTATATATAGCATTGTGTTTACTGCCACTCTGTGTACACCGCTCAGCCAGACTACATAGCATTGTGTGTACTGCCACTCTGTGTACACCGCTCAGCCAGACTCTATAGCATTGTGTGTACTGCCACTCTGTGTACACCGCTCAGCCAGACTATATAGCATTGTGTGTACTGCCACTCTGTGTACACCGCTCAGCCAGACTATATACCATTGTTTACTGACACTCTGTGTACACCGCTCAGCCAGACTATATACCATTGTTTACTGACACTCTGTGTACACCGCTCAGCCAGACTATATACCATTGTTTACTGACACTCTGTGTACACCGCTCAGCCAGACTATATACCATTGTTTACTGACACTCTGTGTACACCGCTCAGCCAGACTATATACCATTGTTTACTGACACTCTGTGTACACCGCTCAGCCAGACTATATACCATTGTTTACTGACACTCGGTGTACACCGCTCAGCCAGACTATATACCATTGTTTACTGACACTCTGTGTACACCGCTCAGCCAGACTATATACCATTGTTTACTGACACTCTGTGTACACCGCTCAGCCAGACTATATACCATTGTTTACTGACACTCTGTGTACACCGCTCAGCCAGACTATATACCATTGTTTACTGACACTCTGTGTACACCGCTCAGCCAGACTATATACCATTGTTTACTGACACTCTGTGTACACCGCTCAGCCAGACTATATACCATTGTTTACTGACACTCGGTGTACACCGCTCAGCCAGACTATATACCATTGTTTACTGACACTCTGTGTACACCGCTCAGCCAGACTATATACCATTGTTTACTGACACTCTGTGTACACCGCTCAGCCAGACTATATACCATTGTTTACTGACACTCTGTGTACACCGCTCAGCCAGACTATATACCATTGTTTACTGCCACTCTGTGTACATGGCTCAGCCAGACTATATAGCATTGTGTGTACTGCCACTCTGTGTACACCGCTCAGCCAGACTATATAGCATTGTTCACTGCCACTCTGTGTACACGGCTCAGCCAGACTATATAGCATTGCGTACTCTGCCAGTCAGTGTGTATATTGCTGGGATCAGTAATACTCCACTCACCGTCAACCACTATATGAGCTCACCATGAGTTCCTCAGAGACCTCCGCTGTGAGCAGCACTCCCAACAACAGCAACAGCCAACGCCCCACGCAAGCTATAACATCCACCCCAGCAGCCAGTGGTCAGCAGCAGCCCTCCCCGGAGGAGAACGTTGTGTCCATCGGTCCGGCGCCAGAGCGATTAATGAGGGCTGCCATTGAGGGGATGATGGGGCCTGATGTGGAGGAGGAGGTCGGGCTCAGGCCAGCATCCCAAGTTAATGTTGAGGACGATGAGGGGTCTGTGACTGTGTCTGGGGATGTTGGGGTGGCAGAGGTGGTGGGTGGGTCAGACTCAGGAGAAGAGTTGTATGATGAGGATGATGATCGGGACCATCTGTATGTGCCTCAGAGTCCGACCCCGGAAAACATGTTGTATCGTGTGTTTAGGTACTAAAATCTGCGTTCCCAGTAGTGTTGGGCGAACAGTGTTCGCCACTGTTCGGGTGCTGCAGAACATCACCCCGTTCGGGGTGACTATATAGCAGACTATATAGCATTGTGTTTACTGCCACTCTGTGTACACGGCTCAGCCACACTATATAGCATTGTGTTTACTGCCACTCTTTGTCTGCTGGGAACAGTAGTACACCGCTCACCCGCCACTGTATAGCATTGTGCTCTGTGTCGCTGCTGGCAATAGTGGTACACCGCTCACCCACCACTGTATAGCATTTCTGTACTGCCACTGTACTGCTGCCAGTCAGCGTGTACTGTAAGGATAAGTGAAATGAGGAAGAAATCCGGTGAAAGAGGGAGGGGCAAGGGAAGAGGTGTTTCCCCTGACGGTTGTGCTGGGGAGCTGTACTCCACGGCGGCGGCCCCCCACAATGACATATGACGAGTTTGAGGAGATGGAAGAGGAGGGTATGGACAATGTGGACATAGACCCAGATTTTGTTTGTGAACGAGAACATCGCCGTCGTAGCAGCAGCACAGATGAGTCTGTTGAAGAACCCACTGCTGCACGAGTTCGCCTTGTGCCACAAGGTAGGCGGCGCGCAATTTCAGGCACCACAAGCGTGGAAGTTCAAGTGAGAGGCAAAAGAGGCGCAAACAGAAATCGCCAGCAAGGCAGGTGCTCCAAATTCTGGGCTTTCTTTGAAGACTGCACTGAGGATGTTACCATGGCGATTTGCAAGGTGTGCAAGACCCGCCTGAGCAGGGGGAAAAGTATTAACAACCTCTCCACCACCAGCATGAGCCGCCACATGCTATCCAAACATCCCACTCTGTGGGCAAACGCGGCAGGACAGGGTACCACCAGCAACACTGCCTCCCTTGGGTTCACCAGACTCACCACCAGACCCGCCTCAGCAGCAGCAGTAGCCCAGCCATTGCGTGGTTCAAAACATTCCAAAAAATCAGATGACGCTGACACTGTCACTTTCCGGAGTAGTGCTCTTGAGGTCTCCCAGTGTTCATCAAACACAACAACCAACAGCCCTTCGTTGTGCAGCCCTACGGTTCAGTTGTCTGTCTCGGAGATGTTTGAGCGCAAGAGGAAATTGCCAGCAAATGACCCCCGGGCCGTGGCAGTAAGAGCCAGCATAGCCAAGCTTCTGGCCTGCGAAATGCTGCCATATCGAGTGGTGGAGACAAACAGCTTCAAGGGCATGATGTCAGTGGCCATCCCACGTTACGTGGTTCCCAGCCGCTACCACTTTGCGCGCTCTGCAGTGCCTGAGTTGCATGAGCACGTGGTCAGCAAAATAACCCGAAGCTTGAAGAATGCCGTTGCCTGCAAGGTTCACGTATCCGCCTCTCCACAGAAAATGCAGACCGTCTGACTCAAATTAAAATGAATCAATCCTGGATTGGAAATGACTACGCAACACTCCAGGACCCCAACCAAGTAACATGACCAATGAACATCTGGGATGGTTTAGCGTTTCCGGTCCCTGTTTATTGAACCTCTCATCTGTATTACATTTATGACTGCATGGCGGCAAAAAGCATTGCTGCTATATCCGCACGCTTTTTGTCCTCATGCAAGGCCTGGGTTGTTGTGTCTCAAAAAGCATGGCCTTCTCCTCCTGCGCCTGCTCCTGTTCCATCACGTGTGCTGCTGCTGCTGGGTTAGCGTTTCCGGTCCCTGTTTATGGAACCTCTCATCTGTATTACATTTATGACTGCATGGCGGCAAAAAGCATTGCTATATCCGCACGCTTTTTGTCCTCATGCAAGGCCTGGGTTGCGTCTCAAAAAGCGTGGCCTTCTCCTCCTGCGCCTCCTCCTGTTCCATCACGTGTGCTCTGTGCTGCTGCTGCTGCTGGGTTAGCGTTACCGGTCCCTGTTTATTGAACCTCTCATCTGTATTACATTTATGACTGCATGGCGGCAAAAAGCATTGCTATATCCGCACGCTTTTTGTCCTCATGCAAGGCCTGGGTTGCGTCTCAAAAAGCGTGGCCTTCTCCTCCTGCGCCTCCTCCTGTTCCATCACGTGTGCTCTGTGCTGCTGCTGCTGCTGGGTTAGCGTTACCGGTCCCTGTTTATTGAACCTCTCATCTGTATTACATTTATGACTGCATGGCGGCAAAAAGCATTGCTATATCCGCACGCTTCTTGTCCTCATGCAAGGCCTGGGTTGTTGTGTCTCAAAGCGTAGCCTTCTCCTCCTGCGCCTCCTCCTGTTCCATCATGTGTGCTCTGTGCTGCTGCTGCTGCTGCTGGGTTAGCGTTACCGGTCCCTGTTTATTGAACCTCTTATCTTTATTACATTTATGACTGCATGGCGGTAAAAAGCATGCTATCTGCACGCTTCTTGTCCTCATGCAAGGCCTGGGTTGTTGTGTCTCAAAGCGTGGCCTTCTCCTCCTGCGCCTCCTCCTGTTCCGTCACGTGTGCTCTGTGCTGCTGCTGCTGCTGGGTTAGCGTTACCGGTCCCTGTTTATTGAGCCTCTTCTCTTTATTACATTTATGACTGCATGGCGGCAAAAAGCATTGCTGCTATATCCGCACGCTTCTTGTCCTCATGCAAGGCCTGGGTTGTTGTGTCTCAAAAAGCGTGGCCTTCTCCTCCTGCGCCTCCTCCTGTTCCATCACGTGTGCTGCTGCTGCTGCTGGGTTAGCGTTACCGGTCCCTGTTTATTGAACCTCTTATCTTTATTACATTTATGACTGCATGGCGGTAAAAAGCATGCTATCCGCACGCTTCTTGTCCTCATGCAAGGCCTGGGTTGTTGTGTCTCAAAAAGCGTGGCCTTCTCCTCCTGCGCCTCCTCCTGTTCCATCACGTGTGCTGCTGCTGCTGCTGGGTTAGCGTTACCGGTCCCTGTTTATGGAACCTCTTCTCTTTATTACATTTATGACTGCCTGGCGGTAAAAACCATGTTACCTGTGCAAAGAAACATGACATTTTCAGCATTTAAAAGACAATTTTTCCTTTGAAACTTTACAATCAATTTTCTCAAAAACTATAAGCTCTTTTTGCTAAATTTTTTTCCCTCTTGTACCCACTCCCAAGGTGCACATACCCTGTAAATTTGGGGTATGTAGCATGTAAGGAGGCTTTACAAAGCACAAAAGTTCGGGTCCCCATTGACTTCCATTATGTTCGGAGTTCGGGTCGAACACCCGAACATCGCGGCCATGTTCGGCCTGTTCGGCCCGAACCCGAACATCTAGATGTTCGCCCAACACTACTCTGGACATAAGGGTTATCAGAGAGAGGATGAGATTGAAATTTAGAGGAAAGAATTTCTTGCCAGATGGCAATCAAAGCAGAGGCAGATTCATTCTCACACAAGGCATTAACCATCAGAGATCTTACTCCACAGATACAATTCCTAATAAACTCCTCATTTTGTTGCGAATAGAATGACATAAACTGTTCCCTATCATTCTTCAAATAGCCATAATAAGCATTGATCTCTTCTGCAGTAAAATCAAAACTGACTCGATTCCTGCAACCTCTCCACTCATTTGATTCCTCAATCACATGCCTGCATGCATCAAATGACAAGATTTCCTCCCAAACTTGGATCAGGGCAGAGGCGGCTTTCTGCGGACACAATTTGTAACCACTCATCCTTTTCACTGCATGCACATATTTCAGCAGACAAGAACTTTCCATTTTAGAATAGTGGTTTACAAAACTTTTCCTATCCTTCTTTAAATGATCAAATAGATAGATAGTTAATATCTGCTGCACAAAAGACAGGCTCTAAACGAGATTGGTTCCTAACTGGCAGAGAATTTATTTGTCTATTAATAGAACTTGACTGAACTACCTCAGAAGCAGAATCAAGACTGGACTGGATTGTAACAGACAAAAAACCAGTTTGTATTTTATTCTTTGCTGTCACAGAACAAGGTTTGCATTGGGAAAACAACATCTCTTCCCAGGCAGACATTAAAGAGAATCTGTATTGTTAAAATCGCACAAAAGTAAACATACCAGTGCGTTAGGGGACATCTCCTATTACCCTCTGTCACAATTTTGCCGCTCCTCGCCGCATTAAAAGTGGTTAAAACAGTTTTAAAAAGTTTGTTTATAAACAAACAAAATGGCCACCAAAACAGGAAGTAGGTTGATGTACAGTATGTCCACACATAGAAAATACATTCATACACAAGCAGGCTGTATACACCCTTCCTTTTGAATCTCAAGAGATCATTTGTGTGTGTCTTTCCCCCTGCAGCTATCTTCCACTGAAGTGTCAGGCTGTTTCTTCCTGCAGAGTGCAGACAGCTCTGCCTGTATGTAATTCCTCAGTATGTGAAAGCCCAGCCAGCTCAGAGGAGGATTTATCCAGCTTGTAAAAGATAAGAGAGAAGAGAGAAGCTGTCCTAATCTAAATAATACACAGGCAGTGTGCAGAGAGGGGCCTGGAGGGGGGAGATGCATCACAGAACCACAACACTGAAGAACTTGGCAGCCTTCCAGACACAGGCTGACAAGTCTGACAAGAGAGAGATAAGTTGATTTATTACAGAGATGGTGATAGTAGAACGTGCTGCAGTAAGCCAGAACACATTAGAATAGCTTTTGGAACTTGTAGGATGATAAAAAACAGGATGAAATTTTTGTTACGGAGTCTCTTTAACAAGGAGGTTTTTTTCAAATTTGCATACTCTTAAATCAATTAATGATTGAAGGGATTGGACACAAGCTTGCATAATATTTTTGTCTTTCTTGGAGTAGAACTTAAAGAAAGATTCCCTGTCATTTTCCAAAATAGAAATCAAAACGGTAATATCAGATGGACTAAATGGAGGATCAAGAAAATTATCCTTGGATAATTTACTTTTAAACAACCATTGAAGGACCTGCAGCAGGTCCTGCACCTCTTCTGCAGACAAAATTTTCTGATTTACATAGTTTTGCACTAACTCCAATAACTGCTGAAGCTGCTTTCTGGAGTAAGCTGCAAAATACATGAAGGAATAACTTTTGTTATCCTCAGCGAGCAAGACATAGTAGTACACATCATCAAAACTCCAACTCTTTGTACAGATAGATGAATCTGCAGTATTTCTGTGATCAATATATGGGTAGGCTAGGTCATTCTGTAACGATTGGCCATGCAGATCGTGGTCGTGACTGGAACCTGACTGGCAGATCCACGATCTCTGCATGGCAAACGTTTTGGTTTAAACAAAACCAGAAGATCACAATGGAAATACTGACGTCTGCACAACAGAGTAGAATAATAAATGTGTTTTATTTACAAAAATGCAAGTGAACAAATGCAGATCACCATACACATACAATATACAATCAAACAACGCGTGGTGCACCACAAATACCAGAACCCTGACTATCTAACTATCTATCTATACAAATCTATACAGCAACACACACACAATGGGCTCTATTCTCAAAGAGCCAAAAGTACCGCAAAATTTTTCCGGTAAATTCCCGCCAGCGGTAAACTCCGCATTTTTTCAGCATTCACTAACATTTTCAGCATGTTTGCCGCATGCGGGAAAAAAGATGCGGAAACGGCCATTATTCATGCGGGAATCATGCGGTAAAAAGGTCGCATGAAAAAGTGTTTAAAAAAAAAAAGTTAAAGTCCACCAAGCACAGCCCTTAAGCCTCCACACTTCATTAAAGTCAATGGGATGCGGAATATATCACCTACTACTTGTAGGTGATAAAAATTCGGTAATTAACGAAGAAATTATGCGCCTGAACATCTTTGAGAATTGATCTTTTATTGCGGAAAATACCGACTTTTGCGGAAATTTTACCGCATGAATCCCGCACTTTTATCACACTTTTTCCGCCTGCGGAAAAAACATGCGGAACATTTTGAGAATCCCAACTTGCCGGTATTTTGGGTGCAAACTTCCCGCATGTACTTTACCGCATGCGGGAAGTCTTTGAGAATAGAGCCCAATATGAGAATATATACAGACACGTCTCAGCAGAATCAGCACACGGAAGAATAGTCATACAAGCCAAGATCAATAACCAGAGAATACAAAGTACAAGGGCAGAAGACAGAGAATAGTCAGACTAGCAAGGATCAAATACCAGGAATACAGAATATCAGAGCAGAGTTCAGGAGCACAGGACTGGATAGCCAGAGTCACAACTGCAGCGAGCAGACAAACGGAATGACCTAGCAATGTGCTGGTAGGAAGTCCGGCCTTAAATAAGCAGCACATTGCTCAGGTGACTGGCCAGAATCTCCCACAGTTCCATCTGCTGGTGAGCCGAGGAATTGCCCCGCTCCCAGCAATATGAGAGCCATCTGCTGGTAGACAGCGGAAGTCCACCTCAGTGCTGCCACCAGCAGGATGACACAGGCACAGATCCTCACAGGTTAATTACAGTTTAAATTCATTAGGAGTCGGAGCATTTTCTCCTGACTCCGACTCCAGGTACCCAAAAATTGCCCTGACTCCAACTCCTCGACTCCGACTCCACAGCCCTGGGAAATAATAGAAAAAATTATTATTTCTCATTTTTCAGCCATTATAGTTTAAAAATAAAATATACTACCATAATTAACCCATTCAGGTTCCGTCGTTTTCACGTGAGAAATGTTCACCTCCCATTCATTAGCCTATAACTTTATCACTACTTATCACAATGCACTGATCTATATCTTGTTTTTTCCGCCACCAATTAGGCTTTCTTTGGGGGGTACATTTTGCTAAGAGCCACTTTACCGTAAATGCATTTAAACAGGAAGAATAAAAAAAATGGAAAAATTCATTTTTTTTCAGTTTTCAGCCATTATAGTTTTAAAATAATACATGCCTCCATAATTAAAACTCACGTATTGTATTTGCCCATATGTCCCGGTTATTACACCATTAAAATGATGTCCCTATCACAATGTATGGCGACAATATTTTATTTGGAAATAAAGGTGCATTTTTTCCATTTTGCATCTATCACTATATACAAGTTTAAAATAAAAAAAATAGAAATATTTCATCTTTACATTGATATTTAAAAAGTTTAGACCCTTAGGTAAATATTTACATGTTTTTTTTTTTTTATTGTAATGGATTTTTTTTTATAGTAAACATTTTATTTGGGTACTTTTGGGAGGGTGGGAGGTAAACAATAGATTTATAATGTAAATGTGTGTTAGTTCTTTTTCTTTTTTTTTTTCAGGTGTAGTATTACTTTTTGGCCACAAGATGGCGGCCATGAGTTTGTTTACATGACGTCACTCTAAGCGTAGCACGCGCTTAGAGTGACACATTGGGAAGGGAACGGCCAGAAAAGGCGCAGCTTCCGAGAGAAGCTGTCGCTTTTTCAGCGGGGGAGAGGAATTAGTGATCGGGCTCCATAGCCTGATACATTGATTCCTTGGCTACCGAATCCGCGTCCGGGAGCGCGCGGTAGCGCGCATGGTTCCTGGACGTAGAAACTACGTCCAGGAACCAAAATAGGATAAAACCCACATATTTTATTTGCCCATTTGTCTCAGTTATTACACCAATTAAATTATGTCCCTATCACAATGTATGGCGACAATATATTATTTGGAAATATAGGTGATTTTACTATGTCGCCGCTAGATGCCGCTGCAAACACTATCTAAGGGGAATGCTACCGGTAGTTCCTTTTTATCAATCACGGATCTCTGTGTCCCGAGGTCTCTTTTCCACAGACAATTGAACTGTGTGCTCAGCGAGCAGTTACCAGACAGCAGTGAGCCGTTACCAGGAAGCAACAGCGTTTGAGAGGCATTTCACTGCTTAACAGTCTGTGGAAAAGAGGCCATAATAAGTTGTTTCTGATTTACTTCATTTCAATATTACTTTTCTTACCTTAATTATATAATTTTTTTTGCTCTTTGGGACCTTAAAAATATAGCATAGATAAGGTGAAAACAGCTGAAAAAAGCTTTGTGGATCATGCCAAAATAGAGGAATATTTTTATTTATCATTCCACCACAGCAGGATTTTATTAGTCTATTTTTTAAGCTGCATGAATTTGCATATAAAATATGAATAATTCTGCAAAAACTCAGAATGATTTCCATCTCATTGACTATCCTAAATAAAGCCTTATACACATGCTAGGTAAAACCAGTGGCGGTTCCACACTGGGGCTTACCCAGGCTCAAGCCCCAGCTGACATTTTCTAACAATACCCCTCCCCCCCGGCCCCCCACAGCGGCAGAGCAGGAGGGGAAGCAGCACTAGAAGGAGGAGCAGTGGGGCCAGAACCCCCCTCCCTTACGTGGGTCCCCTGAATCTGCTTCTCTCCCCCTTCATATATTGGTGGCAAACAGGCGGGCGGAGAATTACTCATCTCACTTCTGTGTTCCAAGCACTGGAGCGCAACGTCACCATCGCCACAGGTCTCCACCTTCAATGCTGCCTAAGGTGACTTTGAAGGCGGAGACCTGTGGCGACGTTGACGCTGTGCTCCAGCGCTTGGAACGCAGAAGTGAGGTAATTTTCTGCCCGCCTGCTTGTCGCCGATATACGGAGGGGGAAAGAATCAGAAGGGGACCCAGATGAGGGAGGGGGGTTCTGGCCCACCTCCATTCTTTCTTGTGCTGCTTCCCCCTCATGGGGCAACTATACTACCTTCACTGGGAGCAACTATACTTCCATCAATGGGGGCAACTATACTTCCATCACTGGGGGCAACTATACTTCCATCACTGGGGGCAACTACACTAGCTACACGGGGGTCAACTGTACTAGCTACACTGAAGGAAACTATACTAGCTATACTGGGGCAACTATACTACCTATACTGGGGCAACTATACTACCTATACTGGGGCAACTATACTACCTATACTGGGGACAACTTTATTACATATACTGTGGCAACTATGCTACCTATACTGGGGCAGCTATATTACCTATACTGGTGGCACCGATACCTGGCATTACCTGATGTGGTGCGCTTAGTATGCCTCACTTGCTCCTTTCCTTTTTAGGGGGGGGGGGGGTTGTCCCTGTGAGCCCTGCCTGCCAACCATTGTGCCCCTTTTGAGCCCCTGAAAATCTGAAGCTGGAGCTGCCACTGAGTAAAACTCGACCGAGGCGATTCTGCCAATAATATAGCATGTCTACAGTGGCTCCTGATGCCCCTCCCATGCCTCAGCCAATTAGCCTGTCGGATCTCCAGCTGAGAGCATTGTTTTCCCCACCCTCCTCTACCGCCATGTGACGTCTCTCCCGGCCCTCCTTTCTGCGAGCTAGCGATACATCTGTACATCCCCAGTCCTGCAATTAAGAAATGAACAACAATCTATCTTACATCCTTCAATTTTCATAAAAACTGATCAGAAAAACTCACCACTACGGATCAACTTAAATAAAAAAATAAATAAATTGGAAATTAGATTAGATTTCTCAAATAAATAAGAAAAAAAATGTTTTGAATTTGTCTGTACAGCAGATCATTTTTATCGAATTGCCATAAAATGGGATCATTTTATTGTATTGCGTATGGCCACATTACCTAACCTCCCCCTCTACAATCAATAAGTAATGCTAGGTGCACACCATACAAATTTCTGGCAAATTTACCTGCCAGATAAATTATTTCCGAAATGTCCGATCTTAATTTCCATCGATTTTTCGGTTTTCCGTTAGCTTTGTAATCTTTTTTTGATCGATTTTCATTCAGTTCTATGAAAATCGATACAAAAAAAAGATCTAAAAATAACACCAACCTCCCCTCTCCAATGTAAAACAAAACAATCGACAACACAACCATTCGCCCTACCTCCCAGGCCCTCTGTCTGGATGTCACCTTGGACTCTTACCTCTCCTTCATCCCACACATCCAAAACATCACCAGAGCCTGCAATTTCCACCTCCGTAATATCTCCAAGATCCGCCCCTTCTTAACCCTGGACACGACCAAACTGCTCATCCATGCCCTAATCATCTCCCGCCTTGATTACTGTAACTCCCTCCTTTCTGGCCTCCCCTTAAAATGCACTGCCCCCCCTTCAATCAGTGAGGAATGCGGCTGGAAGACTCATCCATTCTTCACACCGCTCCGCATCCACATCTCCGCTTTGTGAATCCCTGCACCGGCTCCCTATCCATTTCAGGATAACTTTCAAGATTCTATGCCTGGCGTATAAATCTGTGCACAAAGCCTGCCCTACCTACATCTCAGAGCTTGTTCACAAGTATACACCAGGTCGACCCCTCCGCTCCTCCAACGACCTTCGCCTCACCTCCCCACGCATTTCCCACTCCCATGCCCGCCTGCAGGATTTCTCAAGAGCCACCCCCACCCTCTGGAATGCCCTTCCACCACCCATCAGACTTGCTCCCTCTTTCAACACATTTAAGCAAGCCCTCAAAACCCACCTCTTTAGGATGGCCTACCCACCTCCTACCACACAGTAACTCTACTGAATATTTCACAGCCCCACCTAGTGTTTCCACCCCACCCTTTAGATTGTAAGCCTCTGACAGGGTCCTCCTTTCCCTAGTGTAATCTACAGGATCATGTGCTCCTCTCCTATGACAGCCTGTAGTTGTATTACTGGGCCTACCTAAAGCCCCGTCTACACGAGGCGATCCGGCGGCTCGAATAGCCGCCGGATCGCCTCTTCCGCATCCCCGCACGTACCCGCCACGTCCCCGCTCGCCCCCGCGCGTGCGTCGGATTCGATCCCCCGCTCGTCCCTGCCTATCTTCCGCTCGATTCCCTGCCATTGTCCCCTCGTGCGGAACGAGCAGGGAATCGGTGGTGGCAAAATCCGACCTGACGGATCTTATCAATCGAGCCGCTGATGATAAGTTACATTGCTGTAACATCGCTCCGTGTAGACGGAGCTTAACCAGCCCATATTGCATGATCATGTATTTTGTACAATTTGCATGTATAACTTTGTTCTATGTTGTATAACCTTGTTATTTCTGTCATCCTTGTATATTTATTGTCCAGCACTGCGTAATATGTTGGCGCTTTATAAATACAATAAATAATAATAGTAACACCTAATACAACAAGTGAATCACTGTCAACATACAGTAGACCTACTCAACACTGCTATGTCAGTTAGTGTTGTCCGGATCATGAACGATTCGGATCTGTGATCCAAATCTCTTTTGTGAGTTGAATCATCCGGATCATCAAAATGAACGATTCAGTTCACAAAGGGGGTGGAGCCAGGAGCAGCACGCCCCCCCCTCTCAGCGGGCAGGGGGGTCCTGGAAGCAAAGCAGAGATGGATCGCTCAGTAGGAGGGGAGACAGCCTTGCACAGAGACAGGTAGATGAGAGAGGAGACATGGGTGCCACTGCCAGATATGTGTAGAGCACAGTACTGGCTGGAATGTGCTGCTCATTTTAGGCTGTCTGTTCCGTAGTTGTGCATAGTGACCAAATGGGAAAGTTTTGGCTCAGAAGCACAGCTCAGTAACTTTGCAGACAGCATGCTGGGCTAGAATGACAGGGCAGGCACTGTGATTACAGTGCAATATGATCCTCCTGCCCTCTGCTCTAAACAGCTGCACTTAACTTCTCCCTACATTTATGATGAGTGTTCGAGGTAAGAAAAGGACACATTGGGGAATGTTTTCTTTCACTGTGAGAGACGTTTGCATTCAAAGTATACAGATGAACATATAGGCATACTCCCCATCCGTCCCGTTTTCGTCGGGATTCTCACGATTTGGGGGGGGCTATCCCGGTAACAGCCCCCCAAGTCCCGGGCGGCTGTCTGTATTGACAGCCGCCCTTAGCAGGAGGAGAGCAGCGCAGTGGAGGGAAAGCGGTGGGCAGCGGCGGAGAAGGGGGCCATCTTCCCCCCTTCTCTCACCTTAGGGTGCTCTCCCTCCCTCGCTCTCTCCTCCGATCTGTGTGTGCGGCAGCATTTGGCAGCGGGCGGGACTTACCTTCCGTGTCGCTCCATGCGCCGGCCGGAAGTTCTGGTGCCGCAGCCGCTGCTCAGGTGTGGATCAGACCAGAGTAGTGGCAAATCATCCCGCGCCGGCGACGAGACCAGACGGAGGACACGGAAGGTAAGTTCCGCCCCTCTGCCAGCCACCGCACTTCATTCCGGAGGGGACAGCGAGAGCACCCTAAGGTGAGGGAAGGGGGGGAGATGGCCCCCCTTCTCCACCACTCTCCTTCCCTCGCTCTCTCCTCCTGGGGGGGAAGGGACAACACCTGGCTACCTATTCTGGGCACATATACCGCTGGCTATACTGGGGCACATATACACCTGGCTACAATATACTGGGGAACATATACACCTGGCTACAATATACTGGGGCACATATACACCTGGCTACAATATACTGGGGCACGTATACACCTGGCTACAATATACTGGGGCACATATACACCTGGCTACAATATACTGGGGCACATATACACCTGGCTACATATACTGGGGACATATACCTCTGGCTACATATACTGGGCACATATACCCCTGGCTACATATACTGGGCACATATACCCCTGGCTACATATACTGGGCACATATACCCCTGCCTACATATACTGGGAATGTATACCTCTGGCTACATATACTGTGCACATATAACCCTGGCTACATATACTGGGGACAATTGGCTGTTTGTCATTATGTGCATTTACTGGTAAAAAGCTGTCTCTTATTATGTGCATTTACTGGTGAAAAGCTGTCTCTTATGTGCATTTACTGGTGAAAAGCTGTCTCTTATTATGTGCAATTACTGGTGAAAAGCTGTCTCTCATTATGTGCATTTACTAGTGAAAAGCTGTCTCTTATTATGTGCATTTACTGGTGAAAAGCTGTCTCTTATTATGTGCATTTACTGGTGAAAAGCGGTCTCTTATTATGTGCATTTACTGGTAAAAAGCGGTCTCTTATTATGTGCATTTACTGGTGAAAAGCGGTCTCTTATTATGTGCATTTACTGGTGAAAAGCTGTCTCTTATTATGTGCATTTACTGGTGAAACGCTGTGTCTCTTATGTGCATTTAGTGGGGAAACGCTGTCTCTCATTTCATGCATTTACTGGGGAAACGCTGTCTGTCATGTGCATTAACTTCATATTTTATTTATGTAACTACATTAGCTGGTATAACTACATTACAGTTAGCCCCACCCACAGGCAGGGTATATGAGGGATATATTTATTAAAAAATATAAGGGCATCAATATTAAAAAAAAAAAAAAACTTTATGGTAGGTGTGACTTGGGGGTGTGACTAGGGGTGTGGCCTGTGTCCCGATTTCTAATTTTAAAATGTTGGGAGGTATGATATAGGTGAAATATATATAAAGCATATGATTGCAACATGTGGGTAATGTGTGCAAAAAACATTTCTGCTCTCTGCTCACCCCTCTTCGTCCACCTCCTCCCTTCTCTGTCCACTACCTGCCCTTCTCTGTCCACCAGATTTTCTGTCTGTCCACTGCAGGGAAAGTCGTGACCTGCTAGTCATTTCACCCCCGAATGCTTCCCTAGTAAAATGATTCGAGATTCGGATCAAAGATCCGGATCTTTTCAATAATCCGATTCGAATCATCCGAATCATTGAAAAGATCCGGACTTCCCATAATGGGCTCTATTCTCAAAGACTTCCCGCATGCGGTAAAGTACATGCGGGAAGTTTGAACCCAAAATACCGTCAAGTTGGAATTCTCAAAATGTTCCGCATGTTTTTTCCGCATGCGGAAAAAGTGTGATAAAAGTGCGGGATTCATGCGAAAAAATTTCCGCAAAAGTCGGTATTTTCCGCAATAAAAGATCAATTCTCAAAAATGTTCAGGCGCATCATTTCGTCGTTAATTAACGATTTTTTTATCACCTACAAGTAGTAGGTGATATATTCCGCATCCCATTGACTTTAATGAAGTGTGGAGGCTTAAAGGGGTTCTGTGGGGGTTGTGCAAGAGAAAAACGGACACTTACCTTGGGCTTCTATCAGCCCCGTGCAGCGGTAGGTAACCCATAGGGCTCTATTCATAAAAAAGTTGTGGCGAAAAAACTCCTGGAGGGAAAATACCGCAGCGGTATTTTACACTTCTGGGTGGTCATTCAAAAAAATCTTGCCAGCTGCGATGCAAGAGCGGAGATCTCCCGCTGAAAGCTGGCGGTAAGCTGTCGGAAGGCATGCGGAAACACTTCAGCCGGCAGAGTACCTCCGTGCACTGCTCTCTCTGGGAGGTCTGTCCCATTCACTTGTATGTAATCCGCAAAATCAGAGGAAGCGGTATTTCCCGTCCACATACCGCTTCCTCTAAACTTCATGAATGGCCATTTTGTTACTTTTTTCTAGATAAATCTAGAAAAACACTGGAGAGGGCGGAAATTTCTCGCTCTGCTGGGGGATCGTAGATTTTCATGCGGGAACAGCTTTTATGAATGCCCACTTTGCTAAATAGACGGGAAAATCCGCTGTTTTGAGCGGAAAACTTGCGGTAAGGTTTTATGAATAGAGCCCCCAGAAGTCTAAAATACCGCTGCGGTATTTTCCCTCCAGGAGTTTTTTCGCCAAACATTTTTTATGAATAGAGCCCAAAGCAGGGAACTCTCCTAGCCATAGAGGGCTCTATTCATAAAACCTTACCGCAAGTTTTCGGCTCAAAACAGCGGATTTTCCCGTCCATTTAGCAAAGTGGGCATTCATAAAAGCTGTTCCCGCATGAAAATCTACAATCCCCCAGCAGAGCGAGAAATTTCCGCCTTCTCCAGTGTTTTTCTAGATTTATCTAGAAAAAAGTAACAAAATGGCCATTCATAAAGATTAGAGGAAGCGGTATGTGGACGGGAAATACCGCTTCCTCTGATTTTGCGGATTACATACAAGTGAATGGGACAGACCTCCCAGACAGAGCAGTGCACGGAGGGACTCTGCCGGCTGAAGGGTTTCCGCATGCCTTCCGACAGCTTTCAGCGGGAGATCTCCGCTCTTGCATCGCAGCTTTCAAGATTTCTTTGAATGACCACCCAGAAGTGTAAAATACCGCTGCGGTATTTTCCCTCCAGGAGTTTTCTCGCAACAACTTTTTTATGAATAGAGCCCAGAGGGCTCTATTCATAAAAAAGTTGTTGCGAGAAAACTCCTGGAGGGAAAATACCGCAGCGGTATTTTACACTTCTGGGGGCTCTATTCATAAAACCTTCCCGCAAGTTTTCCGCTCAAAACAGCGGATTTTCCCGTCCATTTAGCAAAGTGGGCATTCAAAAAAGCTGTTCCCGCATGAAAATCTACAATCCCCCAGCAGAGCGAGACATTTCCGCCTTCTCCAGTGTTTTTCTAGATTTATCTAGAAAAAAGTAACAAAATGGCCATTCATAAAGATTAGAGGAAGCGGTATGTGGACGGGAAATACCGCTTCCTCTGATTTTGCGGATTACATACAAGTGAATGGGACAGACCTCCCAGAGAGAGCAGTGCACGGAGGGACTCTGCCGGCTGAAGTGTTTCCGCATGCCTTCCGACAGCTTACCGCCAGCTTTCAGCGGGAGATCTCCGCTCTTGCATCGCAGCTTTCAAGATTTCTTTGAATGACCACCCAGAAGTGTAAAATACCGCTGCGGTATTTTCCCTCCAGGAGTTTTTTCGCCACATCTTTTTTATGAATAGAGCCCTCGGTGGTCATTCAAAGAAATCTTGAAAGCTGCGATGCAAGAGCGGAGATCTCCCGCTGAAAGCTGTCGGAAGGCATGCGGAAACACTTCAGCCGGCAGAGTCCCTCCGTGCACTGCTCTGTCTGGGAGGTCTGTCCCATTCACTTGTATGTAATCCGCAAAATCAGAGGAAGCGGTATTTCCCGTCCACATACCGCTTCCTCTAATCTTTATGAATGGCCATTTTGTTACTTTTTTCTAGATAAATCTAGAAAAACACTGGAGAAGGCGGAAATTTCTCGCTCTGCTGGGGGATTGTAGATTTTCATGCGGGAACAGCTTTTATGAATGCCCACTTTGCTAAATGGACGGGAAAATCCGCTGTTTTGAGCCGAAAACTTGCGGTAAGGTTTTATGAATAGAGCCCTCAGGGCTCTATTCATAAAACCTTCCCGCAAGTTTTCCGCTCAAAACAGTGGATTTTCCCGTCCATTTAGCAAAGTCGGCATTCATAAAAGCTGTTCCCGCATGAAAATCTACAATCCCCCAGCAGAGCGAAAAATTTCCGCCTTCTCCAGTGTTTTTCTAGATTTATCTAGAAAAAAGTAACAAAATGGCCATTCATAAAGATTAGAGGAAGCGGTATGTGGACGGAAAATACCGCTTCCTCTGATTTTGCGGATTACATACAAGTGAATGGGACAGACCTCCCAGAGAGAGCAGTGCACGGAGGGACTCTGCCGGCTGAAATGTTTCCGCATGCCTTCCGACAGCTTACCGCCAGCCTTCAGCGGGAGATCTCCGCACTTGCATCGCAGCTTTCAAGATTTCTTTGAATGACCACCCAAAAGTGTGAAATACCGCTGCGGTATTTTCCCTCCAGGAGTTTTCTCGCAACAACTTTTTTATGAATAGAGCCCCTAGTGTCCTAGAGTCAAACTCAGCTCTTGAGCTCTAGTCGATTAACTCGCGTTCCATTTAATGATGGACTCCGCCCTGCATGGCCTGCTCCTGGGCGCAGCCTGGTGACGTCACTCGCTGTCATCCTTACTCGTGTGCCCTTCAGGTTTGAGCGTCCACAGCCATGGCCTCTGCTAGTCGGCAGCTCCTTGCACGGTGCATGTCCAGCAGTGCTGCAGCCGCCGCCAAGAAACTCGCCATCAAGCATGTGACTGTGATCGGCGGCGGCCTGATGGGCTCCGGGATAGCTCAGGTGAGGAGGAGGGAGACTGGCTGCGCTGCTCACATCTGACTGACAGCCTGCAGAGATCCTGGAGGGCTGCAAGCACTGCTATCTACTGTCTATACTCTATAACAAATGATCAGCAGATGTGGCAATTGTATTGTCATTTTGTAGGTGTAAAGGTAAAAATCAAGCTTGTGCATGGTGGTGCAGGAGATGTGATTGATGTAATTGATTTACAAAGTTAGGTGCAGCAGAAAACTGGAGCAGATGCTTTAATGCTTATCTCTGGCGTAATCGTCAGCATGGAAAAAGTACTCACTCTTTAGGAGGGCTCCCAGAGGGTTCCCTGTTGAACATTAGTATTAAACCCACGATAAATGTACGTGACCCAGAAGCCTGTAGCACTCACTGCAGCTATAGGAGGTCTGGCTGAGGCTCCAGCACAGATCTGCTCAAAGAAGTCAGTGGGGTGGTGGTAGTGCCATCCTGATAATTTTGACCTTAGTAGTTTGATCCACACTCCTGCAGCAAATCAGGAGCCAATGCAGTTTCTGGATTTGAGAGGGGAAAATAATCAGAATCAGCACCACAGCTAGTCCTATACAACTCACACTGCCCCACCCAGCACTTTGTGTGAGTGACTGTGATGCATTGATGCATATTGTTTTTCAAAGAGCTAGATTAGTTTCTTTCCATAATTCTAATGTATGTGAAGCCCCTCTTAGTCACAGACACTGGTAGAACATGCAACTCCTTGCAGATGTTCACCTAGCTGGTATTTGAACCAGGGACCCAGCGCTGCAAGGCGAGATCGCTAACCATTACGCCACCATGCTGCCCAACTTATAAATAAGTTTTAAGAAGGACCATGCCATTTTTTTTCTTAAACGGAACTGTAAATTCACCCTACACAAACTGTTTCACTTACCTTGGGCTTTCCTAAGCCCCGAGCAGCTGTCCTGTCCCATGTGGGTCCTGCTCAATCCTCTGTTCTCCCGCCGTAGCAACGTTTCGTTACGGCAACTGTGTGCACTGGTGCTACGCGTAGCTCTGTTTGCGGCCCTGCCCGCTATAGCGTCCTGCACTATTGCAGGCTGGAATGCGAACAAAGCTTTGCGTAGCCTGCGGCGTTCAGGCACAGTTGCCGTCGACTTAGAAGTCGACGGCAACGAAACTTAGCCATGGCAGGAGAACGGAGGATTGAGCAGGAACCGCATGGGACAGGACAGCTGCTGGGGGCTTGGGGAAGCCCCAGGTAAGTGAAACAGTTTGTTTAGGGCGAATTTACAGTTCAGCTTTAAGTGCCCCCCTCTTTTCCAAAACTTGCATTAACTCCATGTCATCCATGCAGGATGATATAACCTGGACGGCCGAGTTAACCTGCGTGGGGCTCGGCTATACTAGTTATACCAGTCCACATGGTACATGTTATGGAGGGGCTCTGTAAGAGAGGCGCGACAAAGCCTCCCCCTCTTGTAAGGGGCCTTGGCCGTATCATGGACAACTTCATTTAGATTTGCAGCTCTCTTGTGCACTTTTACAGTCCCAGCAAGCATGCACCCTCACATAGTTCAGTGGAAGAGTATTCTATGTGTATTTAACAGTTTAGCAGTTTGAGTTACTGTTGAGGTAGTGAACAGCATTGAATAACTTACAGCTAAATCTAATTCTCCTGCAACCGTGTGTGTGTGTGTGTGTGTGGTGTTTTATTTTTTTATTCTGTTTGTGTATTATGTAATAAAGGTAAAATAGGACTGGTATAAGCTCAAATAAATGAGCCCTTAGGCCTTTAGCAAAGACAGGTCACCAGGCCAGCAAGAAGTTAATGTTTAGTTTAATCTGTGCTAACTTGCAGATTTTTTGGCCATGCAGATCACCTTTGGACAGCATTAATTGCTGTTTAGGCTAAAGTTGTTAAATATGTTTTATTATTTTTGTAGAATAAACTGTTTGCAAATATTCTTTTATGCAGCACTGAGGCATGGAGAGGACTTGCCGTTGAAGTGTGTGCCTGTATATGGGACAATTAATATAGCTTACTTACAGCATAAGTAACTGTGGATACTGGCCAGCCAATTTATGCAGGAAACTATTTTTACAGCCGGATGAGACTAGTTTAGATACCATATATGCCTGAGTGTAAGTTGACTCAAGTAAAATCCAAGGGTAAATATTTTTTTGTGCAACAGGAGAAAATGGCAGCGCTGTCAAATGCAGGCTGCACCTGAGTTGACTAGCTGCATAGATGTACAGAGCCCAAAACACGGGCAAATTACACAACTTGCAATCAAAACAGATGCAGCAAATGGATGACATTAGCTTCCAAAACAGTTTGTGTGCAGATTGTTCAGTGCTAGACTCTTCCACGACGATGATGTGCCCTCACGGAAGTGACCTAACCACTAGCTAACCATGAGGCTGCTAGCCATAAGTGGTCTACGCATTTTCTAAAGAACAGCAAAAAATTGACAATTGTTTAAAGAATACAGCTGACTTGGAGGTGGTGGAGGGACATATGCAGTCGTTCTTTTGTTGCCTGCAGGAAATTTCAAATGCAATTCCTGCATGGTGTAGCTGCTCAGCGTACATGGCTTTCTGAAGCCCAGGGTGAGCCTTGTGACTGCTCACTCTGCTGCCGCACAAATTCGGAGGGTTGTTAAATACTATTCCCCCTCCGAGTCATCGCAACTCGGAAGGAGAAGTAATTCAGGGTCTGGCAATCACCGGATCCCTAAATTACCTTTTGCGCGGACTATAGCACTCAGCTATAGCCACCAGGGCTGTGGAGTCGGGACAATTTTGGGCACCCGGAGTTGGAGTCGTGGATTTTATAAACTGAGGAGTTGGAGTCGGAGGATTTTTGTACAAAATCCACAGCCCTGTTAACTATTAGACTAAGGAGTCAGAGTCGGGCCAATTTGGGGTACCTGGAGTCGGAGTTGGAGTCAGAGTCGTGGTTTCATAAACCTAGGAGTTGGAATCGGAGTATTTTTGTACCGACTCCACAGCCCTGATAGCCACACCAAGCTTTGGCGCTTCACGGCAGTGCCTGAAAAAGCCCTGCTTTGGCTGCTTATGCCCTTCCCCTACAGCATGCATGCTGCTTCACCAGAAGCAGAACATTCTGTACAGTGATCATTCCAAAACTGCTGTCCAGCGCAATCTGTAACAAGCTGCAGAATTGGACAAATTTCCTTGATACTGTATGGGGAGAAGTCAGGATTTCCCTGTCCTGCAAACCTGCTTGAATAACCCAGTGAAAACCTCCACTTCTTCATGTAAACTGTTCTATTTATGATTGTTCCTATTCTTTCAAAGGTGTGCTGCAGGTCCATTGTGGGGGCTGTGCTAACCTCCGCCTGTCAGAGCATTTGTGGCAGACTTCTGTTCCGCCTCCTACTAGTGCCCAAGTGTCCCTCGGCATATGCAGTGTCCCACAGAGTGCAATTTGTTGCAGACTTATGTGTCCTGTCCGTGCATATGCAGCATTGGTGCTAGTCTCACTCACTGGTCGTAGCCTGCAGTGGTGTACAGCAGTGTTTCTCAACTTTTTTGACTCAGGTACCCCCTATTGCAATTCAGTTCCAGCCGAGTACCCCTGGTAACTTACGCTCCCTCCTCTCCTTGTAACTAACAGCCACTCCACTCGTCCCGCACTGAGTCCCTTTGAGTCCAGTGGCTGTATGTATAGGAGGTGATCTTCGCACGTTGATTGGCCCAATCTGCTGCCTATCAAGTGAAAGTGTATTGCGCCAATCAAAACGCCGGGATCACGTACTAGAAAGCCACTGGATCTGCCGGGGCTCAGGGTGGGAGGAGTGGAGCAGCCGTTGATTACAAGGAGAGGAGGCAGTGTAAGTAACCAGCGCACACTAAGCTGCACTACCGCAGCACAGCGTGCTGAGCTTGTGCTCCTCTGTGGAGGGGGTAAAAAACCCCAAAACTGACACCTGGGGCTCTATCAGCCGACTGCAGCTGAAATGTCCCACGCTGTCCTCCTACCATCCTCCGTTCCCCGCCGACGGTCTCGGTCTAATTATGCGTTTAACTAGGCTGCGGCTGTGTGGGTGCTCGCTCCCTCACGTGTTGTCGAGAGCTTACTGCGCAGGCGCAGTACAAGAAAACTTTGTACTGCACCTGAGCAGTAAGGTCCCGATGACGTGCGTGGGAGCGAGCACTATTCGTCTGGTTAGACGAATGGTAGACCGGGACCAGCGGCGGGGAATCGAGGATTGTAGGACAGAGCGGGACATGACAGCTGCAGGGGGCCGATAGAAGCCGTAGGTAAGTGCTGGTTTGTGTTTATTTAACCCCACCACAGAACCCCTTTAAGCTTCCCCCTAATACTGTGCATGCTGCAGCCATTTCCTATACAGTGCTTAGAGCGCAGGTGCTGCAGTAATGAATGAAACTGTGCGTGGTGAGATACATGCTCTGCCCAGTGGCTGAATCCTGGGCTTGTTCCTCCTTCACACGGAGTTCACCCCCAGCATGAATCCTTCCTCTTATCTCTTAAGGTGGCCATACACTGGCCCGATTCGCGGCCGTTTCGACAGTAGATTCGATCCTGGGATCGAATCTGCTGCCAATCGTTCGCGGTAAACGCACCCGCCGATCCGATTTCCTCCCGAAATCGGACCGGTCCGTCAATCGCGCCGTGCGGGAAATTACCCTCGATCGCCCGCGGCTAGGGAGCGCGTCGCTAGCGGCGGCCGATCCGATCAGGTATACATTACCTGATGCTGGCTCCCGGGCATCTTTGCCGCGCTGCACGGCTCTGTTCCAGCTCCATCCCGGCGCTTCCTGTGTCACTGGCGCTCTATTTGAACTTCCTGGTCACGGAGTGACAAAGGAAGCGCCGGGATGGAGCCGGAACAGAGCCGTGCAGCGCGGAGAAGATGCTCGGGAGCCAGCGTCAGGTAATGTATGCGCGGGGGGAGGGGGGGGGGGCAGGCGGCAGGAGTAGCTCAACAGATTGTGATCGGTTTCAGGCTGAAATCGATTCACAATCTGTTTGCAGTAAAGGCAGCCATACGATCCCTCTCTGATCAGATTCGATCAGATAGGGATCTGTCAGCTGGTCGATCTAATGGCAAATCGACCAGTGTATGGCTACCTCTATTGTAGAGACAGATCTGTGGGCTGTGACATGCCTCTCTGCCTCCCCCTCTCAGGCTGCTCGCTCCTCGGCTCTTCGCATTCCAATGAGAAAGTCTATAGCTAGGATGGCTGCAGTAGCCCAGCTACGACACAAAAAGAAACTCCTTGTGCAGCAACATGCTGGAGACTGATTCACAGAACTCCGTTACTACTGCGGAACGACCTGAACTTACTCTGTGCTGGGGGAGCAGCTCCACAGAAGCACAGTCTGACTGAGCTGTGCTGTCTGATTGTGCTGCCGCTTGAGGAAGTGATAATTTATACGCATGTCTGCTACGGAGGGCAGCATTGAGACAACACATTACATCAGCGTGGTTTGCATGCCGAGTGCGGCTGGCAGACCACACAAGTGGATATTAGTAAGCCAGCGCATCTATGCTGCGTACCCCTGACTGTGGTCTCGCGTACCTCCTGGGGTACGCGAACCACACGTTGAGAGCCCCTGGTGTACAGGATAGAGGCGCCGCCAGAGGGCCCCATACCAATGAGACTGCAGCTGTCAGGCAGAGTGAATTTGGGCAGCACAGATTGATGTGAGAGAAGCCCCATCGCTGTATATGTTGGGACACTCAGGCACTTAGGGGACGGGGGAACATGGCACAGAAGTCTGCAACAAATTCCGCTCTCGCGGATGCTGCATATGCCAGGGGCACTCATGGGGGAAGGGGGGTTAACACAGCCACACCACAATGACCCTGTAACAAACTGCACATGGCAAGGAGGGGGACACAGGAGTGTGCCTTCATTTTATTATTGTGGGTGGGCACTCTGTGCTTATGACTTTAGTATAAGCCTAGACCCCCATCTTTGGGTCTCTTTTTTTTTTTTTTTTTTTTTTTTTTTTTTTTTTTTGCTGCCTCAAAGTCTCAGCTTATACTCTATTATATGTGGTTTGTATAAATTCTTATAACAAGCATATGATGCCAGCTTTATGCAGATTGTAAACATTTTGGTGACACCCCTGTCTGTCTAACTTCCTGTTGTGCCTTTGGGGCAGGAAGTTGGTGAACCTTTCCAAGACAGAAAATGACAGTCAAAACATTCTGATAGCCATAAACCCCCTTGCCCACCCCAAGCAAAAATAATTGTAGAAATGTCTGGAGCTTATTTTTAAAGCTCTTGAGATGTCTGCTTGACTTTGTGAAACTGTGCATTTCTAGGATACTTGGCAATTTCTTTGATACAGCTCTGTACATGTATAATTTGGTTTCTGTCTGGATTTCTACATGCATTTCATTCAGTGCTGCTTTTTTCTAGGTGGCTGCATCTACAGGACACACAGTTGTATTGGTAGATCAGACGGAAGACATCTTGAAAAAATCTACCAAAAATATACAAGAGAGCTTGAAAAGGCTCTCCAAGAAGATGTTTGCAGACAAGCCAGAGGTGACATTTCGCTACACCAATTTTATGCCATTTAGAGTATTCATAATGCATTTTTGGATAGTCCTATACACTAGTTGGCACAACGGGTACAATATGTAATTGCATTGAAAGTGATATCTGTGCAACTTTAAAGAGGAACTTTAGCCTAAACAAACATACTGTCATTAAGTTACATTAGTTATGTTAATTAGATAGGTAATATAATCTCTCACCCACCCTGTTTTAAAAGAACAGGCAAATGTTTGATTTCATGGGGGCAGCCATCTTTTTGGTTGAAAGGAGGTGACAGGGAGCATGTTCCAACTGTCCTGTGTGCTGATCACCCCTCCCAGTTGCTAGGCAACGTGAATAACATAGGAAATCCCATCATGCTTTGCACAGCATCAGGGAAAGAAAGCCCGGGCAGTTTTCTTTGATGGGTGGAGCTTAGCTAAAAATGCAGCTAAAAATTATGCTTTGGTAAGAAAAACAAAGTTCTGATGCCGTGAAACTGTTAAAGAAACACTGAGCCTTTTCAGTTCTGCTGAGTAGATTTTTAGTCCGGAGGTTCACTTTAACATTAAGTGTCCACGTATGTTGTATCGCTGCTTCATTGTTCTTTACTTGTAACCTTATCCCCATTCAAATTTTCCGCCTCCGGGACTCCTCAGAATGCTTTGGAAGCACTCGTGCTTCGGAAGATAATTAGCTCCCTACTGTGTGCTCGTGCATGCGCAGTACAGAGCCGCCTGTTTTTGGAAGCACATGGTGACATGAGTACTTCCAATGATCCCCAAAGGCATTATTAACCAGTTGGTCAAATAGCTGAGTGGCAGTTGGGTTAAAGAGAACCCGAGGCGGGTATTTGAAATCTTAAGAGACCACAGAGGCATGTCCTGCGTAATGACATGACTCTGGGTCTCGCTATTGCTGCCTCTAGTCTCTTCCCCCCCCCCCCCCCTCGGGGTCTCCTGTGCCCCCCTGTAAAAAGCAACCTGCTAGTGACAGTCTCCTTGTTGCTAGCTGTCTATTTACCTTCTGTATGTCATTCAATGCGTGCCGGTGCCCACCTCCTGTGAGCTTCCTCCAATCGGAAGCTAAGCCGTGACCTGGGAAGTACTTCCTGGGTCGCGACTCAGCTTCCGATCGGAGTAAGCTCACAGGAGGTGGGCACCGGCGGGGGAGCACGCATTGAATGACATACAGAAGGTAAATAGACAGCTAGCAACAAGGAGACTATCGCTAGCCGGGTGCTTTTTACAGGTGGGCACAGGAGACCCCGAGGGGGGGGGGGGGACTAAGTGCCGCAATAGCGAGTCCCAGAGGCATGTCATTATGCAAAGGACATGCCTCTGTGGTCTCTTAAGATTTCAAATACCCACCTCGGGTTCTCTTTAAGGGTCAGCTGTGGATGCCCTGAGGACATGGAAGAGAGGACCAGGAAGGAACTATGAGAATTGGATCCTTTCCATAGGTGAGAGAGTAACTTTTTGTTTTTTTTCAGAATGCTTCAGTTTAACCACTCAACCACCCAAATTAAAAATTACAAGATTTTTAGAAATGAAATCTATTTTCTAACTTCTAATAAATAGCAGCCTTTTTTTCAGCTGCATGATGACAAACATAAAATATTTTACATTTATTGGAGGAAGGCCCCCTTTCCCTTCCTTTCATATTGCAGGGACAGATTATGGCAAACTGGTGGAGTAGGTGGTGTCCGGCAATGGAGTAATTGCTAATGACTGCCACCTGTATAACCCTAGTTATGCAAAGAGAAGGGTGAAAAGCCTTTACTGAAATGCTTATAGGCTTGAAGGAGGGTTTATTTATCTTTGTACGTGTCAGAGTGGTGCAACTAAATATTTTGAATTAAAAAAAAAAAAAAAGTTTGGTTTGGGTCTGCTTTAAAGAGACACTGAAGCGGAAAAAAAAAATGATATAATGAATTGGTTGTGTACTATGAATAATTACTAGAAGATTAGCAGCAAAGAAAATATTCTCATATTTTTATTATCAGGTATATAGTGTTTTTTTCTAACATTGAACAATTCTATAATCTGTGCAGATTACACAACACTCAGCATTCAAAATGATTCTTTCAGAGCAGTCTGTGAACTAATGACCTCTCCTCTGGCAGAAGAAAAGTAATTAGTTCAATAACACTTGAGATAATAAAAGTCAGATAACAGCCCTCTCCAGGAAGTAGAGCTTAAAGAGAACCCGAGGTGGGTTTGAAGAATATTATCTGCATACAGAGGCTGGATCTGCCTATACAACCCAGCCTCTGTTGCTATCCCAAACCCCCCTAAGGTCCCCCTGCACTCTGCAATCCCTCATAAATCACAGCCACGCTGCTGACAAACAGCTTGTCAGAGCTGGATGTGTTTATCTCTGTAGTGTCAGTCTGCTGCTCTCCCCGCCTCCTGCAGAACTCCAGTCCCCGCCTGCATCCCTTCCCTCCTTGCTGATTGGAGGGAAGGGACGGGGGCAGGGACCAGAGCTATGCAGGAGGCGGGGGAGCAGCTGAGACTGACACTACAGATGTAAACAGAGCCTCACAGCACGACTGTGATTTATGAGGGATTGCAGAGTGCAGGGGGACCTTAGTGGGGTTTGGGATAGCAACAGAGGCTGGGCTGTATAGGCAGATCCAGCCACTGTATGCAGATAACATTCTTTAAACACACCTCGGGTTCTCTTTAATTGCTTTTTTGCATAGAGATAACAACTGGAGTTTCTTAACTCTTCCTGTACTGGAAACAATTAGACTGATGTATCTGATCTTAATGTTTTATTTCTTAGCTTTACTACACAAACAAATTATAATATCATTATTTTTTTTTTTCGCTTCAGTGTCTCTTTAAGGACCACAGGCTTTACATCCCCCCCCAATTGAAATGCCAATAAATATAATCTGTGACTCTAAATGATGGTAAAATGCCCCTTCCTTTGAATAAAAAGTATTATCCCTGAAGGCCGATGAATAATGGAGTAAAGGCTGTTTTCCACTACAAAATGCAGTCTTGATTTTGTTGCAGTTTTACAATGCTATTTTTCACTGGATGTTGGGAACACAAGGAGAAAACGCTAAAGCATGCTGGACATTAGTGATAGGCAAATTGCATTGCACTAGTATTAAAGGGTTCCTATGACTTACATTGTTTTGCTGATGTCGTTGCGATTTGTATGTGATTGAAAAAGGCAGCAAAATCGGGTGTAGGGGAAAAAAAGCCCTCAGGTTGCTTGGCCTGCTTGTGTGTAACCAGTTGTCCTTTCTGGCTTCGTTTTGCAGGCAGCTTCTCAGTACATTGACAAAACACTATCAAACTTGAGCACAAGCACAGACCCTGCAGCGGTGGTACACAGCACAGACCTGGTTGTGGAAGCCATTGTAGAGAACTTGGAAGTGAAACATGAACTCTTCAAGAGACTGGATAAATTTGCCCCAGAGTAAGTAAGTTGTTACAACAAAACATAAAATTGAGTTTTAAAAGGAATCCATGCACCAAGGTTGTTGTACATCCCCACACCTCCTAGATTAACCTCTTCCATACTCATATATTGTAGTAGAGGTTCTAGAATGTAAAGTACAGCATAGCTCAAGGAAGCAATGTTGAATACCTATCAGTGTAATTGTACATGAAGGGACATTTCTGTGATCCATATGTTAATTGTTTTGTCTAAGAGGTACCGCTAAATGTATTTAATGCAATTCATCCTCTGTTAAAAACTTGGTAGAAATTTTGAAAATAAGACAAAGTACAGCATCTTTAGTGTTCACTGTCAGATTTTGGAGAATGTGATATTAATAAAAGAACATTTCTGCTTATTTTCATGTTAGTATTTCTGTGATCCCAAAAGTGACATCAGGTCTGCTTTTTTTATTTATTTATTTTTTCCCAACCCAGCTCAGTGTTTTCCTTCCCTACTGCAACAGCTTAGGCCCCATTCACACTTGCGTTTTGGCAAGTAAACGGACCGGATCCTGATCGGATCCTGACCTGATCAGAACCGTACGGTTCCGATCCGGATCCGGTCCGTTTGTATCAGGCATGTATCAGGCTGCCATCCAGATCTGTGGGCAAAAAATAGTTAAATATAAATAAAAAAATGTTCGGGTCAGCAGAAGGTGCACCTGGTGCCCATGTACAATCAGGTTCCTCCGCTGTAGGCCTCACCTCCACCTCCGACATTCTGCCAAACAGCTCCAGCATGTCTGTCACTGCTGCTCCGCTCCAGACATGCTTGGCCCATGTGTCCCCATCCGAAATGGCCGCTTGCATACGCATAGGAAGTGGGGTAGAACGTCAGGTTTTTGTAGGCAGTGTGTTCTGTGCCTTCCGTTCCCCATTGGTTTCTGTGTTCCTGATGGTGCTGTCAGGCTCAGGTCAGGATGCGTGGGCCGGAGATCCGGACACAAAAAATAGCGCATGTTGAAAAAAGAGTCCGGATCCGGTCCGGCTCCGTACTGTACGGAACGTACGTATGTGAATGTCCGCATAGCCTTTGCATTGCTATGCGGAACGTACGTTCCGTTTGTACAGTATGCGGTCCGGATCAGATCCGGAAAATCCGGATAGCGAATGCTAATGTGAACCGGGCCTTACTGTCCCTCCAACAGCAAGCATCACCTAGATGACAGGCTTGCATTACTGTGTAAACTATTTAGAGGGAGGCTGTGATTCAATTACCTTCTGGGTATAGTGTCCTTATCTTACCTGAAGTGGGAAGCTTTGTTATTTACATGGTGAGATGGCAAGTCATTCTGGACAAGCGTCAAGAAACCGAGTCAAACTGGTATTATGCCATCAGGTTCATAACCTGGAATGTAGAGTTTGCCTATCACAAAACAAATTGTACTTTTGTCATTTGTACACTTTATTAACATTGTCTTATCCTTGTCCAAGAACGCTGTTGTAAGCGCTCTCTGCCTACCAACCGGTCTCTCTCTTTTTTTCCTTCCAAACTGATTGATGTTTGTACTCAAACTTGTAAAGGAAAACTCTGGGCATAAACAAAGACAGCATTCCTGTTTGTAAAATAAAGCATACATATGTTTTAATTGAGAAGTAAAACAATTTGTTTTCCCAGTGAAATTGTCCTTGCTAAAACAACCAGTGATTTATTAGTTATTGCTGAATCTAAAGCCTCTAATTCTGTACTTGTTTGCATTTGAAGCCATCCCTATTGGAGTACCACAAGGCTCAGCCCTCTGACCTCTTTTTTTCAATCTACACCTATTTCCTTGGCAAGGTTATTCCCTCATTTGGCCACTCAAATGTTCTATGTATTCAATGTTTTTGTATCCCTGGCTATTTAATTGTCCTCTTACTTTGTTCAACTTGGTATGTACAAAGCATTTTTTTTTTTTTTATACACCTTGTGATTCAGCTTTGTATTTGACATAAGAAATAAAGCCCTAGTTCGGGCTCATGTTTTTCTCCATATTGCATGAAATACATCTTAATTGGCACACTTTTTTTTTTTTTGCATTTCACACACAGAATTTTTTGCATATACCACTAAATTACTAGTGCATGCTTTCATCATATGGAGACTGGACTGGCAGTGATTCAGCGGACTCCTCTCCAGCCCTTCCCTAATTCTGCTGCTCAACGCCTCCATCTCGCTAGTCCCTCCTGAAATTCTGCTCCTCTATCAGTTTTTTTTCTACCGCTTGCCCATGAAATGAAGGATCCAGTTAAAGCTTCTAACTCTTACCTAAAAGCTCATATTGGAAATGTACCGTAATCCTCCTCTCACCTGACATTTGAAAGTAAAGAACCAAAAAAATCTTTTTTCCTTTGGGTAATTGATACAGAAAAAGGCATAAAAAGATAACTAAGAATTGATCTAAATGATCTAGAATCAATGTGAAATTCTCATTTTGGTGGGGAGGAGGAGCATTGCATGTAGTAATTTGTTGGTGCACCCAGCAATCTATGATTTTACTCTTTTGTCGTTTTTTTTTTTTTTTTTTTCTCCCGGTGTTGACATGCTCACATTGATTATAGTCTTTTCACTGAAAATATGCAAAGCTGATACTATAATCTTGGTAGTTGTTCTTAAAAGGTGTCCTTACTGTCTGACCATACATACACAAAATGTTGATGACATAAAATGTGCAGCTAAACTGCACTCACAGCACTGAAATATGTAACCGTTAAAGATTTAATGTAGTTTCCCTCTGACCTTTTTTCCTGAAATCTTTCAACAGACATACCATATTTGCCAGCAACACCTCTTCCTTGCCAATAACAGATATTGCCAACTCCACAACTAGGCAGGACCGGTTTGGAGGCTTGCACTTCTTCAATCCTGTTCCTATGATGAAGCTTGTAGAGGTAAGTTGAAACATTTGGCACCTTGAAACGCTTGTATGATTTGTAGCTCCGTATAGAATGAGGTGCATAAAGGTGTGGCTGCCTTCGGATTTCTGAAGAATTTGGATGTGATATTTGAACGCTCTTCATATTTGTATAGACTCCTTGTGCTGCCAAGTCTTGCATATCACACCCATATATAGGGGAAAAAAAACACTTGGCATCAGCACAGAAGCTGATGTGGGCCAATCAATCCAGGTTTTATCATATGCAAATAATTTACTGTACACATCCACAGTATTTTATTTGCGTGTGATAAAATCTGGATTTTTTTTTTTCTCTACCCGACCAATCCATGGGACAGCTGGAAAAAGAATGGCTTTGCCTTCCTAAATACACAATCGAGAAACTTTTCCCACCTACCCTACCTACTAAGACATGCACCCATTTGTTAATTTCTTTGTTCCCGCTAGGATGCAGATTGTTTCTCTGTATTGCTAAAGCCTGGCCTGGACTTAGGTGGTCCTCCCTGCTGTTTTCCTATCTACATACAGTAAGCTCAAAGGACACTTGTACACTCCTCAACAAATTCTTATTAACAAATTCTTGGCTGAGGCGGCCATGATAATCCGTGTGGCCAAGTTCCATCCAGTATGCATACCTGTCTTGCATGCTCCTGCCCTGGATACTTTGTTGATCTTTTACCTGTAAAACCTGTATCCGAAAGCTGGTAGCAGCAGATGCATTGCTTTTCAAAAATGATTGAAGATGCTCATGCAAAACTTTTTTTATTTTTGTTTTTTTTGGTTTGAAAGAAAATGTGAAAAGGCAAAGTATTGCATAAAGTCCTGTCTGTCTTGTCATTGCGGTCTGTATCCCTTATGACCTTTCCCCCTCTGGGATTTACCTGGATTTACCTAAAGAGAGGAGAAAACTTTCTAATGGAGACACAAACCAAACAAAAAGGCTCCATTGTTCCTCCTGTCCAAAGCTAGAAAAATGTTTGTTGCTTTATCAATTCCTTGACATTTCTGAATGAAGCAGTTTTGTGGGTTACAGGTCTTGTTTCTTCATTAAGGTTGTTAAGCACCTATGACAAGCCAAACAACGTTTGACTCTCTGATGGATTTCAGCAGAGCGCTTGGGAAGACTGCAGTGGTGTGTAAGGTAAGAATCAGAGTGACTGAGAGAGCACCACCTCACTGATGATGAGAGCACCACCTCACTGGCGATTAATGTTTCAGAGTCTAGTAACCTGACATGAAAAACTGCAGCTGCAGTGTGGGGAGCACACATGTATAAAGGACGCAGGCGTGCCAGTGCCCAGAGTCACTGTACCAAGTGACTATTCCATGCAATAGTCCAGTCAGGCAGGCACTACCTTGTAAAATGTAGCTCTTAGAAAATCATTAAAATAACATTCTGTTAATAAAGGAGTGGCGACAGCCCGCTGGTTTAAGCCTCTTGGCTCTTTTACCTTTTAAGGCTTTTACACACGCCATACTTCCGCAAACGACGGGTCCGCCAGACCCTTCGCTGAGCGGATCGTTTGGAAACAGCCTTATCAGTCTGCCGACAGCACGTACACACGTGCTACTGTCTGCAGAACGTCCGCGCAGCAGAGGGTCTGGGGGACCCGTCGTTTGCGGAAGTATGGCGTGTGTACGCACCTTTAGGCCATGTTTCAAGATGTAGGGTAAACAGCCCCTCCTTAACCAGCTGAGCGGTCTGGACGAGCTCAGCTCGTCCAACACCGCCAGCGGCTGCCGCTCAGGCCCTGCTGGGCCGATTTTAATGAAATAAAAAGCAGCACACGCAGCCGGCACTTTGCCAGCCGCGTGTGCTGCCTGATCGCCGCTGCAGCGCGGCGATCCGCCGCGTGCAGCGGCGAAAGAGGGTCCCCCCAGCCGCCCGAGCCCAGCGTAGCCGGAACAAACAGTTCCGGCCAGCGCTAAGGGCTGGATCGGAGGCGGCTGACGTCAGGACGTCGGCTGACGTCCATGACGTCACTCCGCTCGTCGCTATGGCGACGATATAAGCAAAACAAGGAAGGCCGCTCATTGCGGCCTTCCTTGTTTATTATGGGCGCCGGAGGCGATCGGAAGAACGCCTCCGGAGCGCCCTCTAGTGGGCTTTCATGCAGCCAACTTTCAGTTGGCTGCATGAAATAGTTTTTTTTTTATTTAAAAAAAACCCTCCCGCAGCCACCCTGGCGATTTAATCAGAACGCCAGGGTGGTTAAAGGACAACTGAAGTGTGAAAAATATGGAGGCTGCCATATTTATTTATTTTCTTTTAAACAATACCAGTTGCCTGGCAGCCCTGTTGATCTATTTGTCTACAATTGTGTGAATTACACACCAGAAACAAGCATGCAGCCAATCCCGTCAGATCTGACAATGTCATAAACACCTGATCTGCTGCATGCTTGTTCAGGGTCTATGGCTAAAAGTATTAGAGGCAAAGGATCAGCAAAACTGCCAGGCAGCTGGTATTGCGTAAAAGGAAATAAATATGGCAGCCTCCATATTCCTCTCACTTCAGTTGCCCTTTAAGTAGTCATATACATCATGATTAGCCATTCAATGCAAAAGTATCTTTGGCTCATACCAGTGCAATAGCAACAATGCAGACCTGATGGGGGAACTAGATCAGGTTCTCTATTTTGTTATAGAGGCTTGAGACGGTGGGCTGTTGCTGGGGTCACTCTTTTATTGAAGAAATGTCATTTTTAAAGGGATACTGTAGGGGGGTCGGGGGAAAATGAGCTGAACTTACCCACGGCTTCTAATGGTCCCCCACATCCAATCAGGCAGTCACCACCTTGTAAAAATTTAGCCCTTTACTAGAAAATCCTTAAAGGGATACTGTAGGGGGGTCAGGTGAAAATGAGTTGAACTTACCCGGGGCTTCTAACGGTCCCCCGCAGACATCCTGTGTTGGCGCAGCCACTCACCGATGCTCCGGCCCCGCCTCCAGTTCACTTCTGGAATTTCTGACTTTAAAGTCAGAAAACCACTGCGCCTGCACGCCCGTGTCCTCGCTCCCACTGATGTCACCAGGAGTGTACTGCGCAGACACAGACCATACTGGGCCTGCGCTGTGCGCGCTTGATGACATCAGCGGGATCGAGGACACGGCAATGCAGGCACAGTGGTTTTCAGACTTTAAAGTCTGAAATTCCAGAAGTGAACCGGAGGAGGGGCCGGAGCATCGGTGAGTGGCTGCGCCAACACAGGATGTCTGCGGGGGACCGTTAGAAGCCCCGGGTAAGTTCAACTCATTTTCACCTGACCCCCCTACAGTATCCCTTTAAGGATTTTCTAGTAAAGGGCTAAATTTTTACAAGGTGGTGACTGCCTGATTGGATTATAGCTTGAGAAACTGCATGACCTAATGCTGTTGCCCCCTTTCTTATGTGCAAATCCCAAGAGTGACTGAATAGACTTGTATACTTGTATTTCATCTGTGTACTATATTAACCTGTTTAACTGGAGTACATTCTTACAGTGGTATGAAACTAAAATTTTATCTCTGGCCTAAAATACTGTTTTAAAGTTACTGAAGGGTTAATAATCAAACTTCTACTTCACTCAAAAGCTAAATAAAAGTGCCATAGACAAAATGTATCGAATGTGGAAGAAAGGCTGGTAGCACACTTGCATCGGCACATTTCACGGGTGTTCCCGTGGCTCTGAGTTCGTTCTGCTTTTCACAATTGCGGTCTCATTTTTTACGCACACAATTTTCATTATTGTTTGCATTTTTCTGATTGTCCCAAAATTAATTTCAAATGGGGCCGTGTGTGTCATGGGGGGGGGGGGAGCAAAATGCTGCCCAATTATTTATTTTTTCTTTTGCTCTGGCTTGAAGTTGGTCGGATTTATCGATCGGACATGCTGCAAGATGTCAGGCCCAACATGCTCAGTCAGGTGCACAGCAGTAGCAGGCGTGTGTCATTGAAGAACAACGCCTATAGGAAACCCCCTGGTTACCGCCCCCACCATTGCACCTGCATTAATACTTCATCACTCCACTGCCCGCTATAGCCGGACTCCCCTTCTGGGTTCGTACCCCACATGGTGTGCTGGTTCCCTGGAAGAGGAGTTTGGACACAGTGGTGGAAAGGTAAAGTATTGATGCAGGAGGGTACATGTACACTAGGGAGACGGGATGGGGAGGAGGCGGATATGGCATGGCAAGGCTGATTCCTGAGAGATTTAATGCTGGGATCTCTTGGGATTTGACCTGTGGTGTATGGGCAGGCAACAGATCTCTCTCCAGTCAGACTCTAACAGAGAGAGATCTGCCTCTTGGTCAGTCTGCCCTGATGTATGGGCACTTGGTCAATTGTCTGTAGGGGCAGCTTAACTATTGCACAGTGAGGAGGATGACAGACTTGAGCACTCTTGTATCAGCTGAATGTGCATGCTTGTGCTCTGATCGCTTTTAATCTCCTCTTGCAGGAAAAACCGTGCATGTCCAGGCAAACTTGCTACGTGCCAGACTATTGTTTAGTCCCATTCCATTGCCCAACTTACGGTACTTTCTTTTTGCCCCCTGATCTTTAACAGGACACACCTGGGTTTGTTGTTAACCGGCTTCTGGTGCCATATTTGATGGAAGCAGTGCGGCTTTATGAACGAGGTACTTGTCTACTTTTTTTGTAATTATAAAAGTAGGTCAAAATTCTTACCAGTTTTAAGCTCCTTGGCAAAGAGGATCCATTTAAAAAAAAAATGCAACCTTCCTGGTCCAGTATTAACTTCTGGAATGTTATTGTACTTATGACTACCTCAAACTCTTATATGGTAGTCTTTGAACCATATGTAATTGTGCTATGTGTTTGACGTAGCTCTGGGTATAAGGAATCGCCTCATATAAGCTGTAAAGTGCTGCAGAAGATGTCGGCGCTAGATAAATACTAAATACATTTTAAACTTTAAGGGCTTGTTCACGTTAGGGGCTCGTTTTTTTGACTGGCGATTAAAAAAAAAAAAAAGCCTCAAAAGCGCTTGTGCAATGTTAGCTTATGTGAGTGTTCTCACATAAGCGATGAGCTTTCTATCCAATCGCAAAAGCAGCTCCTGCATCGTTTTCAGAGTGTTTGCGATTCAATAGAAAGGATAGGGAAATCGCTAAGCGCATTGAAATGCGATTTCCCGAGAGCTTTTAATGAATACATTGTAGGCAAAGAGTTCACTCTCTGGCTAACGTCATGAAGTTAAAAAAAAAAAAAATCCCTCTACACAAGCGTTTAAAAAAGCGATTTGTCTAAGCGAAAATGGCTCTGAAAGCTTTCAAAGTCTCTCCATAAATCGATCCGCACTTGCAATTCAGCTGGTGATTGTGAACAAGGCCATAAAGCTTGTATTCTCAATAAATTACTTGTTTCATTTGTAAATCTATGCTGCCATCTTCTGGTGATCTTACAGAGCATTTTTTTTATTTTATTTCTATTTTCTGTTGCGTTGTGATGTTTCAGGGCTTGTTTAACCCAGAAATGTATGCATTCAGTTGAATTATGTTGAAGACATTGACTGAAAATAGGCTGGTTAATGTACCAAAATCAGTAGTGCAGATGTGGCAGCACTCTTACAGTGCTGGTTCCCCAGTTCGTATTCCAACCCCAGAACCATCTGCACAGAGTTTGTGTATATACTCCCCCCGGTGGCGGGAGCGTGAGCGAGGACCCGTGTGGCCAGGGCTGCGCAGGCGCAGTGGCCATCGACTGACCCAGTCACTGAAATTGAAACTGAGCAGCTGTGGGGAACTGGAGGATCGTTCCAGGACGGCGCGGGGAAAGGGCGGCTGCATCAGAGATTTGGGCACAGCTAGCGCCGCCATAGACTGTAATAGGAATTACAGCTAGAGCAGCGATCAGTGACTGATTTGGGTGCCATCAGTAGACAGAGCACAAATCGCTCCAAGAACACTGTAATTCGTCCGCCATCAATAACTGGAAGCCGAATTACGTCTTTCCCCTACTATCCATGGCGGCCTGGAGGGGGAATAGTAATGAACGCTGCCGGGACTTGTGTAGAAGTAGGGTAAGCCGTTTATTGACTTTCCCCTGTGCCAAAATCTTCTGGCGGCTATGTTATAGGCATGCAGTAGAAGTCACATGTAAGTGAAACTTTTTTTTTTTTTTTTTTTTTTAATCTTTGGTTTAGGTTCTCTTTAACCATTATTTACATATTTTTTGTTTATATTGTTGGCTGTATTTGCAATAGTCTTCCTGATCCCGTGGCAGTTCTGCTTGGTTAGACTGAACAGCGGACTGTCAGCTGTCCAAACCCCTCCCCATCTCATTATCATATGGAGGAGGTGAGAGGGACCAAACATACTTTCAGCTGATCACCTCACTCTGTCCACCACCTCCCTTTGCTGCTGACAGATTAACCTCCCTTGTGGTAGCCCCAAGCGTGACTCTGGGTAGCCGCTGGGAGCTTAATGCAGAGTATAGCTCGCAGTGGGCTTTTTAACTCTCCTCCCAGGGGATCCAGACGCCTGCAGCCATTCTCCTTCCTGACCTTGGAGGCTCTGAATCCCCCTGGTGAGATCTTCACTACAGGGTTACAGCCACCCGGAGGAAGGAGGGAAAATTGCAACGCTAGATCCCAGGGAGGTGAGTAAGTTGAGGGGCTGCTGCTGGCTTTCTGGCAGCACGATTATTTCCTGTTTTTTCGGGTCTGAAACGTGTTGAAAAGACCCTAAAATCCAGAAATGATCATACCGCCAGGGAAGTTAAAGTGAAATTCCACCGTTGGGAAATATGCCATCCCATAAATTCAGCTGTACATGTTGTTAGGGCTAATGGCACACAAGTGCTTACCTTGTGTCAGAGCTTCCTGCCAGTCACTCACTTTGTGCAGGTGTGGAAAACTGACGCTGGTTGTTCCTGATCTGTACAGCTAATTACTGTTGCATAAAGGGGTAGCCATACGGAGCCATCTGTAGTAACAGTACAGGCTTTGTATAAGAAAATGAATTCATCTTGGTCGTCAGTGCTGGCTGCAGACTGAAATGAAAGGATGATTTTTAATAATAGTGCTTAAATTTCAAAATGCTTGTACAGCTTTGATTCATGTATATCCTCCGATGGTGCTACAGCCCAATTTGAACCTTGGCCTCCTTCTGAAGTATTCTTAACAATTTTTTACGGGAACAGGTTGGTATCCCATTGCCAAACCCCAGACTTGGAGGAGCAGGGTATCCAATTTAGTCTGGAATATCATCTTAGACCTGTCCAGCTAAGGAGGCCCTACCAGTAGCTAAGCTACCACCAGCATAGCTCTCAGGATCACTTATTCACGCAAGCCAACCACTACGACAAAGTAAGGATGCCTTCGGTGGGGGATACATGTATATAGCCAGGTTTTTGCCAAGTGGAATTTCTGTTTAACTTTGTGACCAGCACTGCAACTACATATTTGTACAGTTTCATTAGGCACTAATTTCTGTGGATGTTAGAAAAAAAAAACAGGGCCAGTTTACACTGGCATCCTGCTCCAGTGTTTTTGCATTTGGCACCCTTCGGCAATGCTTCCCGCCTTTTGCCGTTTTTGAGATGGGGAAAATTGGGATCCGGCAAGATGTTTGTGCAAATGACAGTACATGATGGTACCAGCAATGTCAATTTATTTGAATGGACACCACTAAAGTCACAAGCCCTTGTATAAAGGTGCACAGAAGCCTGGGTGATCCTGCCCTTACTCTTCTAACACCCTCCACAGTTTGTTTATCTAAAAAAAAAAAAGCAGTGTTACGGTGCATACACACATGCAATATGGTTTGGCCAGTTACCATTTTTACTACCTCCATGTAGCGTGAAGGCCAACAGATATTTAATACTATGAACAGATTGTTTTGGTAAGCTCTCATACATCATGTAAATGGTAAAATTGGCCAATCAGAATTGGATGTGTGCGCTAGGCTTTATTGTAGGCAGGTTGAAGTAGTGAGAGGTACACATGGCTTTTATAAACCTACTGGGGAAGATGTGGGGATGGTTAAATGCTTCACTACGCACCCAGCAGGCAACAAATCCAGTCAAACATCTCATCTGCATGCTTGTTCAGGGTCTATTGATAAAAGTATTAGAGGCAGAGGATCAGTAGGGCTGCCAGGCAACTGGTATTGCATAAAAGGAAATAAATATGGCATCCTCTGTATACCTCTCACTTCAGGTTTCCTTTTTAATTCATATTTACTATCATATGCATAAATCAGCAGCCGAACTAGGGCTTCAATAAAGGTATTTGTGACTTATTGTAGTATTGCTCCTACATTTCAATAAAACATATATAGTGCTAATTTTGTACACACGAATGCATGTAAACTTACTGGGTGCAGAAGTAACCATTCAAGAAATATGTACTGTATATTCCTGCGTATAAGACTACTTTTTAACCCTTGAAAATCTTCTGAAAAGTTGGGGGTCGTCTTATACGCTGGGTGTCATTGATGCCGGGTGATACGCCCTATCCTGTTACCGCCTCTCAGATCTCCATGCTGAGGGAGCGCAATCTATTCTTCCATACCGCTCTGAACAGGTAGACAAGGAGACAAGGAGAGCTGACCAGTCTACTTAAGGAGAGTTGACCAATGCAACAAGTCAACTGACAACTGACTATATACTATATACTGTTATATACTGGGTAACACATACAGTACAGCACCAGTATCTGTTCATACATAGCACCAGTATATGATGTTTTTTATTTTAATTTGGTGTGCGTTGGAAGAGGGGTAGTCTTATAGAGTATATCCCAAACTCTATATTTTAACTGGAAAAGTTGGGGGGTCGTCTTATACGCCGGAATATAAGGTAATACAATCATTATGAAGACAGCCCACATCACTGTGGTTTTCATATGCTTTCTTGTTGGCAATATAATGTCATATATTACATTCCATGCGAGACCATGTAACCTATATGTGGCCTCTATTTTAGGAGATGCATCTAAAGAAGATATCGACGTTGCAATGAAGTTAGGGGCTGGGTACCCAATGGGTCCAATGGAGCTCTTGGATTATGTCGGTCTGGACACTTCTAAATTCATCATGGATGGTATGTAGAATAGCTGGCTGTAAATCTCATTTTAGTTATAATAAATACTTTTAAAGTAATCCTATCTACACTGAATATATTTGCTTTTTACTACATGCAAACTCTCCTAATTTAGTCCTGAACTTGGGGTGTACAATGTCTCCTTTGTTAGAGTGGCCACCCAAAAAACTCAGCCAATTGGGCTCCAGTTGCCTGGTCCCAATTCCACCTTCTCCTATAATCCCCAACTCTACATGTAAACACCCACCCTGACCTGCTATAACTGTATCCAAACCCCCTACTGTGCTTTACACTTGGCCATGCCATCCACCATACTAGGAGAAGTTGGGGACTGTTGCAGCCACCCTTACTCCTTCGGTGGGAAGTGAAGGGAGGTGGTTGGTGCTATGAGTATTCCCTCCCTGAAGTGGACCATATGATGCTCTGCAGCTGCAATGTGGCAGGCTTCCACCATATGCCAATGAAAACCTGAATGAAAGCTTCAAGCCTCAGATGGTCATGTGCTTACAATGGTGGGATTTAGGGAAGGAGAAGGTCTTCTATAATGTTATGGGGGCAGAGGGGAGCAGGTAAAAAGTATAAATGGACTATAAGGCACAAAAATGAAGCTCAAAAGTAACCTTACAGCGAGTCTCATTTATGTGGTGGGAGGATGCCTCTTCCTTTTTGTGTAGCAACTTTAGGGATGTGCACATTGCTATAGGACTGCTGAGTAAATGTGCTGAGAACCGTCTTATGGGTAGAGGGAGGGGAGGCCATTAGGAAGTCCAGTAGTCTACTACACTAGCTGTCACTTTTTTCACAGGTTGCTCATTAGAAGGTTAGATCGAAAACCATTTATCCTGCTAGTCATCCCTTGTGTGGCATTTTGACATGTGAATTGTTATATTTTCTGGCCAGTTATGAAGGAAATGTATAGTGTATTTAGGATATAAATATTTCACATTTTTAGTGTGCGTTTTGTCAAAAGCAGCAAATACAGTATAATCTCATTATAACAAACTCTGGTATAGTAAACATTTGGGTATAGTAAACTACCTCTCCAGGTCCCGGCCAATCTCCATTATAAGTCTATGGGAGCAACGCCTGGTATAGTAAACCCAGATATAATAAAACTTCTGTTATAGTAAACATTTTACATCTTTTGGCCCCTACGTGATGCTGACTCTGGAAATAGTAAACGGTGGGCGGTGCATGCACTATATGTCAGTGTGAAACCCATGGTCGGCTCCTCTCTTCAGACTGGTTGCAAGTGAGTTGATGCCTGATAACACTTGTATACACACCAACCCAGAGAAAGTATGTACTAGGGAATAATAAATATGCACACTAAAAGTCCACAAGGACAAGCCCTATGCATACTATATGTCTAGTGGACAACAATTTACAATAGCAAAGTGTATTCAGTGGGTGCTCGTAGTTGCGAGCATTCCCCAGTGTGGGCCTGTGTACATACACAGCTTGTAGACGAACCCTAGGGGGTCTTTGCTGATCCCCCTCGGCCCCTTAGTATGGTAGGGGGCGAGGTGTAGCTATCCCCGGGTCAGGTCTCACAGTCCCCACGACACAGTTTAGGAGGAACCAGATACGCTGTGTGGCAGTTGAGGGCCAATGCACAGAGCCATTCACAGTGTTCACGGTAGTTGCCTCCAAAAACTTGTCAACAATCAAAGGAAGGACATATAGGGTGCTCCTATCTATGTACAGTGCTATCACCTAAACATGTTTCACCAAACTGCTTCCTCAGTAAGTGCTTTACATATATACTATACAAATATACACAGTCCCACCACCCTAGTGTAGCATGTCCCCCACAGATTAGCCCCTGTCAGAGCTGGAGATGCCGCATCTGGCGTGGGTTTAAATAAATGAAGAGATTACCGTGTGCCGCCCCCTGGGTGTGGTGGGTGTATGTTTATAATATGATTTATGCTCGGTCCTGTCACCACTGTAAAGGTAGGTGTATCAATGCAAACACTGCAATCAGCAAATTCATGCTGTTCGTTTCCTCCATTGCGCAGTGTCAAAGGTGTGCGTGGAGGGGGCGTGTTAAGACGATGTGGGTGGCCAACCAATGTCCAAAGGCCGCAGCATCTCCAGAGTCACGGAGAGGGAGGGCGTGGCTGAGTGAAGGGGCGGGTCGTATGCGCGTCATATGCGCGAACGTCGCCCCTCCTGCTCTCCCTTCTCCAATTGCGTCCTGGATGGCGGCGGGGAATTAGGAGCCGGCTCATAGACGTCACATCCGCCGGGGTTAGGGGGAGTGACTACAGTTGCGTGCAGGTTGTCCTAGCAACCACTATGTACACATCAATGCGTATCCGCTCTTATTGCCAGCCCCTTATATTTACACACTGTGACCATGGCAACAGTGCCATCCCTGCCTCAATTTAAAAGTGCCCACACCGCCGCCGCTAGTTGCTGTGGGGCTCATTGCCCTATAAATTGCACGTGCCGCAATACACCTGCCTAGAACATGAAAAACTATCAGTGACACAAAGCTAACCAGCTAAAAGAGAAATGCAGATGAAAAATCACCGGCAGTGTTGTGCATGGATCTATAAAGCGCAATGTCTCTAGAGGTCACTAGAGATAGGGGATAGCTACACCTCACCCCCTACCATACTTAAGGGGTCGAGGGGGATCAGCAAAGACCCCCTAGGGTTCGTCTACAAGCTGTGTATGGACACAGGCTCCCAGTGGGGAATGCTCACAACTACGAGCACCCACTGAATACCCTTTGCTATTGTAAATTGTTGTCAACTAGACATATAGTACTCATAGGGCTTGTCCTTGTGGACTTTTAGTGTGCCTGATAACACTTGTAAGACGAGAAGAATGGCCCGTCACTGGATATACTGTACTCTACAAATAAGGAGCATGGGGAAAATGAGAATAATGTAAATGTAAACAAGTGGATGCAGTGTTACTACTTCTACTTTGCAATTACTGATAAAAGTAATGTCACATTCCTTCCACGGGATTGTATGCACTCCTGGTATTTCTTCCCTGGTCAATCCTGGTAGCATGTGGAGCACAGTACAGGTTACTTTTACTTGTAGTGCAGAGCGGGCCTACTGGCTGCAAAATTTAGGAGAGTAGAGTGCTAAGTCCCATCCGTGGAGGTATCAGAGCCGCTCACATTAAAGATGCGAGTGGCTTATCATGATTGGCTGCATTTTGAACAGCGGCTTCATGATTGGCTCAAGTGTGAGCAGAAAGTTTTGCAGTACACTTGCTGCAAGTCTCACCCTCAAAGGTATCGGAGCCACTCACAGGAAGTGAGTGGCTGCCTCTATTCAGTGACTGCTGCAATTTTTAATGGGCCCTGGATACTGTACCAGCAATTTGTCCAGCCTGGCTTTGCATTCCTAAGGTATAGTTAACCTTGGAGCCCATCAAATGTGCAAGCGCTTGTACTGTACCTTCAATTGCAGGACAGAGTTGCTCCTTTGCAGCAGAGAATGTACCAGGGCATGCTGTGACAATTTTAGGACTTTTCTGATATAGTAAACCACTTGTCCTGGTCCCTTGGAGTTTACTATGATGAGATTATACTGTACTTCACTTTAGTTTGAGGCTCCAGCAGCTTGTTGCACTGGTGAGCTTTGTGGCTAGAGTAGAATGTCTGCTTACTGTTCTGATGAGATGTCTGCAGATTTGGTGATGGATAACCAATGCTATGTACACACATGCGACAACTATCGTTCGTTGTCAACAACAAACGAACTTTTAATTGATGAAAGAACGACCTAAGTAAAGTTAGTTTTAAAAGGTGTGTAACGATCAGGTCGTTAGAACGAACGTTACATCACGTAAAAGCAACTATTGCGCCTGCGCATAAAAATCAAAAGTTCCATGGAGAAATAGTGAAATGCGCATGTCAAGTCTAGTACGAACGACCGTTTCCAACGATGTACTACTTTTGCAATCGTCGTTGGAAAAAATCCGCCAAGCTAGATCGTTCGTTTTTAACGATCTAGCTCGTCCGTCGTTAGACTTAATAGTCGATGGCTGCTTTTTTTTAAACGATCGTCATTTGAAACTATCAGGGAACGATCGTTTCAAACGACTATAGTCGCATGTGTGTACGCACCTCAAGACCTGTCATCCACTATGGAGCCATCTTATGTTTACTACATTGCAGCAGAACTTCACTTTGATAGAGCCTGGCTTGAAATATATTTTCATTTTCCTGATTAAAAACTACTTAAAATCCATCTTTAAAACTAAGTTTAATGAATTTTCAAACTGAAAAAACCCTGTACTCTCTGTAATGTCTGTTTTGCTCTTCAGGTTGGCATAAAATGGACCCAGAGAACCCCCTCTTTGCTCCCAGTGAGTTGCTGGACAAACTGGTGGCAGAAAATAAGCTGGGAAAGAAGACTGGAGAAGGTTTTTATAAGTACAGATAATTGCAGGTGTCCTGTGTGATGACCTTTCCGCCCTCCTCCTGATGACCATCACAGTGGGTTGTTCCTGACTGACAGTGTATTATATCATGGTAGTTTTTTTACACTCTTCATGTCTACACACTAGTGCCTTCGAGCAATGGTCGTGTCTGTTCAGGATCATATCATTTTGTACAGCTGCTTTCCAGAATTGAAATGTCCTAACAAAGCCAGACTCAATAAAGACAAACTGATTGTTTATTTCTGTGTGGAATCATTCAGTTGGTTTAAAGTGCAACTCCAGCTTATTTTGTGTAAGGAAAGTGCCTGTCATTCTTCCTGCTTCTGCAGCTTTCTGTTTGCTCTTCCTTAGGGAGTTTTTCCATTCAGCACAGATTGTACCCTGGTGAAAAGGGTAAGACTGATAGGGAAGTAACTAAAGAGAAATGTGAATACAGCTGTAATGGTGCCCATACATGATACAATAAAAACGTTCAATTTTTTTCCCCGTGTATTTGATCTAAATGATCAAATTGAGTGAAAGTTGAAAATATTTTCGAGAAAAATCTGATTGGACATGCTGGAAAAATCTTTATATTCGATCTAATGGAGTAATCGAACTAAATTATCTAATCGGAAAAAAAAAAAATGAAAAACTGTACCATGTAGGGGCACCTTGAAGAGTAGGTAGCAGTTTCTAAACTCTCTTCCCTTAAAGTATTATCTCCTGTATATTTAATTGGATCTAAAACCTCTGTGCTCTAAAATATGAGGAACAGCATTCAATTCATTACAATTTATGGAAATTTTCAGGAATTTGAAATGGGTCTTCCAAATCAGCCATTTTATTTGACAGTTGGTCAATAATATGCAAATAATTTCTAATTGCATTCATGTAAATTGTGTGTAGCTTGAACTAGGGACAATCAAAATTGACAGGAAGTTATAGTTGGTCCAGATTCAAGCTGCATACAATTTACATGAAATTTGAATGCAAGTAGAACTTATTTGCATCTCACTGACCATCTCTGGATTAAAATAACACAAATCAGGCAACTGTATTGAGGATGCCAGAGAGTGGGGAGATAAGGTAAAAATATCGGTCATAGAACTCCAGTGCTTGGCTATATTTGACCACTTATGTGGTTAGAGACGGTATAACTACATCCTGCAGGACTTCGGTTTCTGCTCAGGGAAGTAGATATTCGTCTATAGCAGCAGATGGCCGCCACACACTCCCATGCACGTTCTCACCGCTGGCCATTAGCGAGATCATCAGTGACTAGGAACACTGTTTCCATTCATTGATCTAAGTCCCCATGTCGATGGTCGCTGCATCAATGAGATGCCTGCAGTCAATGTAACTAACAAGGTAACTCATACACACATTACTTTCTGTTCGGGTACTAATAGTACACCCAGGAAAATAATGCACAAGGACCTCCTGTGGCCAAATAGTAAAATTACACGTTTATACTTTTTTAAAATACACATACCTTTAAAATTAACCCCTTACCTCACACACCATTAATAAAATACATAAATGGCTACCGTGGGGACTGAACTTTTTTAATATGTATGCCAAGAATGTATATTAATGTCATTTTTTTTTTTTTTTTTTATGGGCTTGTAATTAGCGATGGATGGAAAACTGACAAAATGTAGCTTTAATTCCAAATACAATATTGGCGCCATACATTGTACTAGGAAAAAATTTTAAACATTTTAACCTCCTTGAAGTTATGATTATTTAGGGAGTTGGGGTTTAACCGCTTGCCGACCGCGTCACGCCAATGGGTGTGGCCGCGGCGGCAGCCCCAGGACCAGCTGACGCCGATTGGCGTAAAGTCCTGGGGCAGCAGTTTGCAGGAGATCGCGCACAGGCTGCGCATGCATCTCCTGCTTGGTGGGCAGAGTGGAGCTCCGCCTTCAGGAAGACTGTTACACGGCGAAACCGCTGTGTATTTACATGTACAGCGCTGCGATCAGCAGCAGCGCTGTACTGGGGACAGCCGTGTGACATGGCTGTCCCCCTGGGGGACAAGAGAGCGATCGGCTCTCATAGGCAGAAGCCTATGACAGCCGATTGCCGTAATTGGCCGGCTGGGGGGATGGAGGGGATTTGGAAATAAAAATAGAAAGAAAATAGCAAAAAATATTGAAAAAAAAACCCAAATATTTATAAAAAATAAATAAATAAATAAACACAGTGGGGGCTATCAGACCTCACCAACAGAGAGCTCTGTTGGTGGGGAGAAAAAGGGGGGGGATCACTTGTGTACAGAGTTGTACGGCCCTGCAGCTTGGCCTTAAAGCTGCAGTGGCCAATTAAGCTTAAATTAGCCTGGTCACTAGTGGGTTTTAACACCATGGTCCTCGAGGTTAAAAGCCATGCAATGTTTTTGCAAGTTTTTTTTTTTTTTTTTGGGAGGGTTCTTGTTTATAAACCCAATCCAGACACATTCCTAGAACAGTGCAGGTACTCAAGCATATAGTGTGTTTTCTCCACACTGCTCCATTTCTCCACTGTCTCCCTCCAAACACTGCATGCACGGCCCCATGCCTCTTCCATCACAGTCCTGTAGCATTCTGCACTTGCGCAGTAAGTAAAATTGCTATTGCACATGTGCAGACTACTCCTGACTACAGGAGCGAGATTAAGGAGGTTCTGCACATGTGCTTTGGTGAGCGACTGGCTGAATTGTCCAGCAGAAGAATGGTGAAGCACCAGGACGACTTCAGGGCACTGGAAGAAGCTGCAAGTAAGTAACTGGCCACATTACAATTCACCCAAAAATGCTAACCGTTCGCCAGTATGACCAGTAAGATATTAACTGGCATTAATTCTGGACATTGCCTCTAAATTATGGAAACTTTGGATTAAACTCCTCTCCATAAAATGCAACCTTGGCTTTAAATGACAGTAATTTGTAACAGTAAAATAATGGGGGAAAAAAAAGATGTTATCATTTTGTGGGTTACTTCCTCCACCTAGTGAGATTTCCTCTCCTCAAAGAGAAATGGTAAACAGGATCTTCTCAAAAAATTAGCATATTGTGATAAAGTTCATTATTTTCTGTAATGTACTGATAAACATTAGACTTTCATATATTTTAGATTAATTACACTAGAACTGAAGTAGTTCAAGCCTTTTATTGTTTTAATATTGATGATTTTGGCATACAGCTCATGAAAACTCAAAATTCCTATCTCAAAAAATTAGCATATTTCATCTGACCAATAAAAGAAAAGTGTTTTTAAAGCAAAAAAAGTCAACCTTCAAATAATTATGTTCAGTTATGCACTCAATACTTGGTCGGGAATCCTTTTGCAGAAATGACTGCTTCAATGCGGCGTGGCATGGAGGCAATCAGTCTGTGGCACTGATCAGGTGTTATGGAGGCCCAGGATGCTTCGATAGCGGCCTTAAGCTCATCCAGATTGTTGGGTCTTGCATCTCTCAACTTTCTTTTCACAATATCCCACATATTATCTATGGGGTTCAGGTCAGGAGAGTTGGCAGGCCAATTGAGCACAGTAATACCATGGTCAGTAAACCATTTACCAGTGGTTTTGGCACTGTGAGCAGGAGCCAGGTCGTGTTGAAAAATGAAATAGTCATCTCCATAAAACTTTTCAGCAGATGGAAGCATGAAGTGCTCCAAAATCTCCTGATAGCTAGCTGCATTGACCCTGCCCATGATAAAACACAGTGGACCAACACCAGCAGCTGACATGGCACCCCAGACCATCACTGACTGTGGGTACTTGACACTGGACTTCAGGCATTTTGGCATTTCCCTCTCCCCAGTCTTCCTCCAGACTCTGGCACCTTGATTTCCGAATGACATATATAAGTTGCTTTCATCCGAAAAAAGTACTTTGGACCACTGAGCAACAGTCCAGTGTTGCTTCTCTGTAGCCCAGGTCAGGTGCCTCTGCCGCTGTTTCTGGTTCAAAAGTGGGTTCATGCTGAAAAGTTTTATGGAGATGATTTCATTTTTCAGCACGACCTGGCAGCTGCTCACAGTGCCAAAACCACTGGTAAATGGTTTACTGACCATGGTATTACTGTGCCCAATTGGCCTGCCAACTCTCCTGACCTGAACCCCATAGAGAATCTGTGGGATATTGTGAAGAGAAAGTTGAGAAACGCAAGACCCAACACTCTGGATGAATTTAAGGCCACTATTGAAGCATCCTGGGCCTCCATAACACCTGAGCAGTGCCACAGGCTAATTGCCTCCATGCCACGCCGCATTGAAGCAGTCATTTCTGCAAAAGGATTCCCAACCAAGTATTGAGTGCATAACTGAACATAATTGATTGAAGGTTGACTTTTTTTTTGTTTCAAAAAACTTCTTTTGTTGGTCGGATGAAATATGCTAATTTTTTGAGATAGGAATTTTGAGTTTTCATGAGCTGTATGCTAAAATCATCAACATTAAAACAATAAAAGGCTTGAACTACTTCAGTTGTAGTGTAATTAATCTAAAATATATGAAAGTCTAATGTTTATCAGTACATTACAGAAAATAATGAACTTTATCACAATATGTTAATTTTTTGAGAAGATCCTGTACAATTATGCTGCAGCCATGAAGCTGGGTGAGGGGGCTACACAGCTGGAGCCTGGGCAGTGGAGGAGGTAACCCAGCTTCCAGAAAAAAATGCCATGGCTTTATTGCATAAAGAGCTTTTAGGGCCTATTTCCACTACACACAGATTGGATGCAGAAACACTGACTCCTGTGAATGCTTATGGGAAAAATCTGCATCAGAAAAATTGTTTAGTGGAAACAGGCCCATAGACATTCATTGGAGTCAGTTTTTCTGCATCCAATCTGCGTGTAGTGGAAACAGGCCCTTAAACTAGTGAGAACCATGAAAAAGTCACCCTGATGCGGATATACAATTTTATTAATACACCTCAAAGAAGATTAAAACCAATAAAAAAAAAAAAAATCCCCATACACTGACAGTAATCAGATCTCGTAATCCATTATAAATAACACAATATGCAAACATACAAGTAAATCACCTACACTGTTAAAGCCCAAAACTGATGCTGTGGCGCAAAATCATCCCACAGCAATTAAAAGTGGTAGTGAAAAATAATCACATTAACTGCTCAGTAATGTGCAATATAAACATATACAGTGGCTTGCAAAAGTATTCAGCCCCCTTGAAGTTTTCCACATTTTGTCATATTACTGCCACAAACATGAATCAATTTAATTGGAATTCCACGTGAAAGACCAGTGCAAAGTGGTGTACACGTGAGAAGTGGAACGAAAATCATACAACATTCCAAACATTTTTTTTTTTTTACAAATAAATAACTGTAAAGTGAGGTGTGCGTAATTATTAAGCCCCCTGAGTCAATACTTTGTAGATCAGGTGTCAGGAACCTTTTTGGCTGAGAGCCATAAATGCCATATATTTTAAAATGTAATTCCATGAGAGCCATACAATATGTTTCAAACTGGGACAGTGCGCATGCGCAGCAGAGAGCTCACGTCCCTGTTGCCATGGTGATGTGTATACAGTTGATCCGCAGGGCAGCGGAAGTGTCAGACACGTCTTCAGCTTCTCTTGGGTTTCAGCAACATCACCAATTTCACTGAGAGCCAGACAGGAGAAATACCGACTAACAGCTTGTACAATTAGCTAGCTGACTTGGGGGTTGATTTATTTTGTAGGATGAGATCCCTACACTTTGGCCCAATAGGCTGCCTGTCAAGTTACAGGCAGCCTATTGGGCCAATCCAAGTGCGGGGATCTCGTCCTACAAAGTTACTGGACCTGACAGGATCCAGAGTGGTACAATTGGAGCAGCCATTCGTTTTGGGGTAGCGCGAGTAAGTTAGTAGTGCAGGCTACAGCAGTAGCATGCCTACTTTGAAAATGTTATTTGCGCTGCCACACTAAGTTGCCCTGGTTTAGCAGTGTAGCTTAGTGAATCAACCTCTACTGATTTGTATGTGAGTCAGATGCATACATCCTGAGCCATAGGTTCCCTACCCCTGTTGTAGAACCACCTTTTGCTGCAATTACAGCTGCCAGTCTATTAGAGTATGTCACTACCAGCTTTGCACATCTACAGATTGAAATCCTTGCCCATTCTTTGCAACACAACTCCAGCTCAGTCAGATTAGATGGACAGCGTTTGTGATCAGCAGTTTTCAGATCTTGCCACAGATTCTCGATTGGATTTAGATCTGGACTTTGGCTGGGCCATTCTAACACATGGATATGTTCTGTTTTAAACCATTCCATTGGTGCCCTGGCTTTATGTTTAGGGTCGTTGGCCTGCTGGAAGGTGAACCTCCACCCCAGTCTCAAGTCTATTGCAGACTCCAAGAGGTTTTCTTCCAAGATTGCCCTGTATTTGGCTCCATCCATCTTCCCTTGAACTCTTGACCAGCTTCCCTGTCCCTGCTGAAGAGAAGCACTCCCACAACATGATGGTGCCGCCACCATATTTGACAGTGGGGATGGTGTGTTCAGAGTAATGCGCAGCGTTAGTTTTCTGCCACACATACCGTTTTGCATTTTGGCCAAAATGTTCCATTTTGGTCTCATCTGACCAGAGCACCTTCTTCCACATGTTTGCTGTGTCCCCCACATGGCTTGTGGCAAACTGCAAACGAGACTTCTTATGCTTTTCTGTTAACAATGGCTTTCTTCTTGCCACTCTTCCATAAAGGCCAACTTTGTGCAGTGCACGACTAATAGTTGTCCTATGGACAGAGTCTCCCACCTGAGCTGCACTATGGGCCTCTTGACTGCATTTCTGATCAGCGCTCTCCTTGTTCGGCCTGTGAGTTTAGGTGGACGTCCTTGTCTTGGTAGGTTTACAGTTGTGCCATACTCCTTCCATTTCTGAATGATCGCTTGAACAGTGCTCCGTGGGATGTTCAAGGCTTTGGAAATCTTTTTGTAGCCTAAGCCTGCTTTAAATTTCTCAATAACCTTATCCCTGACTTGTCTGGTGTGTTCTCTGGACTTCATGGTGTTATTGCTCCCAAAATTCTCTTAGATAACCTCTGAGGCCGTCACAGAGGAGCTGTATTTGTACTGACATTAGATTACACACAGGCGCACTCTATTTAGTCATTAGCACTCATCAGGCAACGTCTATGGGCAACTGACTGCACACAGACCAAAAGGGGCTGAATAATTATGCACACCCCACTTTGCAGTTATTTATTTGTAAAAAATGTTTGGAATCCTGTATGATTTTCAATCCACTTCTCACGTGTACAGCACTTTGTATTGGACTTTTATGTGAAATTCCAATAAAATTGATTTATGTTTGTGGCAGTTATGTAACAAAATGTGGAAAACCTCAAGGGGGCAGAATACTTTTGCAAGTCACTGTATCTACACAACAAAAAAACCTGTGCTGTCTAGCATTAGAACAGGGCAATGATATACCTAGTGTGATCCCATCAAAAAAACAAATTCAGTGTGCAATCCAAAGTATTTAATCTTCACCTCCCAACCAGCTCCTCCTCCACCCTATCCTCCCCTCACCACCTCCACTCCTACTACCACTGAAGAAGTCAACCACCTACTGCAGACTTCCCATACCACTACCTCCCCCCTTGACACCATCCCTTCTGATTTACTCCAGCCTCACTTCACGGATTTGGCCCCAGTCCTCACTACCCTTTTTAACCTCTCCCTATCCACAGGCACCTTCCCATCAGACTTCAAGCAGGCCGCTGTACTACCCCTGCCTAAGAAATACTCCCTTGATCCCTCACTACCCTTCAACTACTGCCCTATCTCCCTCCTCCCCTTTGCCTCAAAACTCCTTGAGCGACTGGTTCACAAACTCCTTACCCAGTAACTCTATGCCAACTCACTGCTAGACCCACTGTAATCTGTATTTCAGCCTGCCCACTCAACCGAAACAGCTCTCGCCAAAGTGGTCAATGACATTGCCTTAGCTAAAGCTGAAGGTAAATACTCCATTCTCCTCCTCGACCTTTCAGCAGCTTTTGACACAGTAGATCCCCCTACTCATCCAGTCCCTTCAGTCCATGGGCAATCACGACCTCGCCCTGACCTTGCTTTCATCCTACCTCTCCAACCGCTCCTTCACAACCTCCTTCAATGAGTCCTCATCCACCCCCAACCACCTCTCGGTGGGAGTCCCCCAAGGCTCGGTCCTTGGCCCCCTACTGTTCTCCCTATACACATCCTCCATTGGCAAGGTTATCTCCTCCATGGGTTTTAACTATAATCTGTATGCTGATGACACCCAGATCTACCTCCACACCCCTGACATATCCCCACTACCATGGACAAGGCCTCCTCCTGCCTATCAGCCATCTCCTCCTTGATGTCCGCTAGGTTCCTGAAACTAAATCTAGACAAAACGGAATTTATGATCTTCCCACCCTGGCCATCCCTGAACCTCCCAGATGTGCATGTCACTGTTAACCACACTACCATTCTCCCTACCTCTCAAGCCCGCTGTCTGGGTGTCACCCTGGACTCTGCATTCTCCTTCACTCCCCAGTCCTGCAACTTCCACCTTCGTTACAGCTGCAAGATCCGCCCTTTCCTGACCTCTGCCACCACCAAACTCCTCATCCATGCCCTCATAATTTACCGCCTTGACTACTGCAATGCCCTTCTGTCTGGTCTCCCTATGACCCGAACAGCCCCGCTGCAGTCCATCATGAATGCAGCAGCCAGAATTATCCACTCCTCCCATCGCTCCACCATGGCGGCTCCCCTCCGTGAATCCCTCCACTGGCTTCCTATCCAGTCCAGAATCAGATTCAAGATACTGTGTCTGACCTACAAATCTGTCCACAAAACATTTCCGATCTTACTCAGAGGTACACACCTAGCCGCTCACTCTGCTCCTCCAATGAACTCCGCCTGACCCCCTGCATCACCCAGTCCTATGCACGCCTCCAGGACTTCTCAACAGCTGCTCCAACACTATGGAACTCCCTACCTCCACCCATTAGGGCAGCCCCCTCCTTCAACGTCTTCAAAAAGGCCCTAAAAACTCACCTTTTCACTCAGGCTTACCACCCCTCACAAGTGCTCTAAACCCGCAGCTGAACTCTGGTCCCCTACCTTTCGTGTCCCTACCTCTCCCTCTAGATTGTAAGCTTTTGGGCAGGGTCCTCCTCCTTTTGTGTCTTACCCGATCATGCACCTCCATTACTGTGCACCCATGCTATGCATCTGAGTGAACCTAACTTGCCTAATCTCCATGCTCCCCTCCAGTGACTGACTAAGCATTACCTTGTACTCATACTGTGCTGTGTGATCTGTTTTTTCTTGTATTCCTGTATTGTCATATTGCTGTATGTCACCCCTAAATATTGTCTGCAACCTTAAATAATGTCCAGTGCTGCGTAATATGTTTGCGTTTTTTAAATACAATAAATAAATAAAATATAAAGTAAAAAAAAACACCAAGCAAAGCTGTGGAGTATTAACTAATCAATATCTGTAAAGGAATTTAACCTGCGCTGTGAGCGAAAAATATATACTGTACATATGAAAAATATTTGTGCCAAAAGATGAATCAGAGGGCTTACCAAAGTGTTAATGGATCCAGGAGCAGGGACTGTGCCTTACGCGCTCTCAGACGGCGTCTGCTTCAATGGAGGCTACTTGGCTACGTTCTGTGAGTGTTTAAGAGGGGGCGGAGACGCTGCGAAATTATTACGTGGCCAATTACGTGGCCACGTATTAGACGGCTACAGAGGAGCGCTGACGTCAGCCAGCCACCCACATACTGTCTCCCGCAGGGACATTCTATGAGGTAAATTACCCCTTTCGTTTGGCAGTTGATGAAATCTCTGATTTCATATATATCTTACCTGTGTTATTGCTCTGAAAGTCCTTCCTTGATTTCATCCACGGGCATATTGAACAGGTTCCATAATTGTGGCTGCCTTTTTATATTTGGTCTTTTGTTCTCTCTAGAAAAGCGGCTTCTGCTTAAGATGTTTTTAAGCGTTGGGGCGCGTTTCACTGTCACACTAGGATGGTTGGTGATACATTTTTTTGATTAGAGGATCATTCCGAAGGACTTACGTTGGATTTTTTATTTTTATTATTAGAAGACCAATTTTTTTATAGTGAATATCTATGGATATACAGTGGGATGCGAAAGTTTGGGCAACCTTGTTAATTGTCATGATTTCCTGTATAAATCGTTGGTTGTTACAATAAAAAAAAGTCAGTTAAATATATCATATAGGAGACACACACAGTGATATTTGAGAAGTGAAATGAAGTTTATTGATTTTACAGAAAGTGTGCAATAATTGTTTAAACAAAATTAGGCAGGTGCATAAATTTGGTCACTGTTGTCATGTTATTGATTCCAAAACCTTTAGAACTAATTGTTGGAACTCAAATTGGCTTGGTAAGCTCAGTGACTCCTGACCTACATGCACAGGTGAATCCAATTATGAGAGAGTGTTTAATTGTCAATTGTAAGTTTCTCTCCTCTTTTAAATTTCTCTGAACAGTAGCAACATGGGGGTCTCAAAACAACTCTCAAATGACCTGAAGATAAAGATTGTTCACGATCATGGTTTAGGGGAAGGATACAGAAAGCTGTCTCAGAGATTTCAGCTGTCTGTTTCCACAGTTAGGAACATATTGAAGAAATGGAAGTCCACAGGTTCAGTTCAAGTTAAGGCTCAAAGTGGCAGGCCAAGAAAAATCTCCTGCTGTGCCAGTTACACCACCCACCCGTTGCGCTGAAGATGAGACTCCTGCAATGTCAAATACACCACCAGCAAGTTGTGCTGCAGATGAGTCTCCTGCTGCGCCAGGTACACCACCCGCCAGTTGTGCTACAGATGAGACTCCTGCAATGCTAGCTACACCACCAGCAAGTTGTGCTACAGATGAGACTCCTGCAATGTCAGCTACACCACCAGCAAGTTGTGCTGCAGATGAGTCTCCTGCTGTGCCAGTTACACCACATGCCAGTTGTGCTGCAGATGAGTCTCCTGCTGTGCCAGCTTCACCATCCACCAGTTGCACTGAAGATGAGACTCCTGCAATGCTAGCTACACCACCAGCAAGTTGTGCTGCAGATGAGACTCCTGCAATGCCAGCTACACCACATGCCAGTTGTGCTGCAGATGAGTCTCCTGCTGTGCCAGCTTCACCATCCACCAGTTGCACTGAAGATGAGACTCCTGCAATGCTAGCTACACCACCAGCAAGTTGTGCTGCAGATGAGACTCCTGCAATGCCAGCTACACCACCAGCAAGTTGAGCTGCAGATGAGTCTCTGCTGTGCCAGTTACACCACATGCCAGTTGTGCTGCAGATGAGATTCCTGCTGTGCCAGCTTCACCACCCACCAGTTGCACTAAAGATGAGACTCCTGCAACTCAACTGCGACCTTGTACTCAATACATTTTGGAGATCCTTCATGTATTTTACAAGTTTTAGTTTTGTAGGTGCTGCATATGGCTGCAGTCACTCAACCACAAATTATCTAACCTTACCCCAATCTCTGCTATATTCTGATACAAAACCAGGAAACAATTGTAAACCTCTTCCTGCTATTAGCAGAATACTCTTAATATAACCATGCCATTTTTGCTACTTCACTTATTTTCTCTACTGTTCTCCAACCTTAGTAAATCTAGCTGTACATGCAAGTAATAAATGCCTCTCATTCTGTATATCTTTCTTTGGATGTTGCCATATGTGTTTCCCAGCATGTGTTGCCATGTAGATAAACATATGTATAACTTCTCTCTACAGGAGTGAGGAGGGTGAGGTAATAACCATACTGACAGACAGGCAGTGGAGTCAGGGGTCTTCCCATCAGCTGGTTACCATCACAGCACAGATGAAGAGAGGCTTCTACTGGCTCCTTGGGGAGATATTTGGTCTCTTCACTATGATAAAAATCCATGAGGCTGATTTATCAAGACAGGGCAAGGACAACTGGAACAAATGCAGAGCTGTTAGCCAGAGAAATCAATTCATTCTTAACTGTTAATAAAACAAAAATTGTGATTAGTTGCTCTGGGTAACTGCAGTTTTATTTGCATCTGTGTTACCATAGTAAATCTGCCCCTTTGGCTTTGCAGGAATATATTTATTCGGAGTACAGACCCTCTTTTGTAATTTTTATCAGTTGAGAATAGATTGGGAAGGTTAAAATGTTTATTGTGAAATAACTTAGTAAAGGTGGCCACACACGATACAATAAAATGATCCGATTTTATGTTAATTCGATAAATATGATCGGATCTCCCGAAAAAATCAAAAACTTTTTTCATTCGACTGAAAAATTCACTCGGATTTCGACGATTTTTAGATTTTTATCGACCCGGAATGTTGGAAAATTTTCTTCAATGTTTTAAAGATTGTATGGTGTGTGTTAGATTGTCAGTTTATTAATATACACACCCTAGCAATTTTTTTTAGAGTTTCCAATCATTTTTATCATAATTGGGGAAAAATGTAAGACGTGTGTGGTACATTGATCATGTTTTTGAAATGTTACAATCAGTCAGAAAAATTGACTGCAATTCTTGAATTGAACAGATATCTAAAAAATTGTTTGGTGTGTGGCCACCGTAAGTGTGTATACCAAATATCATAGCTTCAATCTGTTTATTTGTGTTCATTACAGATGATGCTAACATCAAGGCATTTCTGGAGCATGACCAGTGCAGGAGAGTTTCCGACAAGTACCTGTTCTCCATGGTCCTGATTTACTTTGCCAGAGCAGGCCTCTCCTTTGCAGAGTACAATGGGAAGAACTTCTATGCTGCACTGTAAGTATTTCCTTCCTCTTATTCATATTTCATATGGCTGCAGAGGGGTAACTACAAATCATGGAGACTCATCAGGGTGTAACAAGACCCCTCACGACTGCAGGGGAGCCCACCTCTCTTCCCCATCTGTAATATGCAGAGTAGAGCAGGGAGCACTGTATGTTACCTGCATTCATTGTCTCGTCAGGTCCACTGTCCTCTCCTCTAATAGAAGGCACAGGGTGTCCTGCATACCTCTGTATGGCTATGGGGAAAGGGGTGTTATATTAGCTACACTTACTATTGGGGAGAGGGTTGTTATAGTAACCACACTTGCTATAGGGGAGAGGGAGTATTTATAGAGATTACGCTTACTGTTAGGGAGAGGGGTGTTATAGTAACCACACTTGCTATGGGGGAAAGGGGTGTTATATTGGCTACACTTACTATTGGGGGCAGGCAGTGTCGGACTGGGAGCTGGTAAAGCTGAGGAAATCCACTTGCTGGCCAAGCAGCTGTAATCAGGTGTTGCTGCTCACAGTGAAGGCTTGCTGCAGGTTACCATTGGGAGTGATAACACAGGGTTACTGCTGCTTGGCCAGCAGGTGGATTTTCCCAGTTTTTCCACCTCCCAGTCCGACACTGGGGGCAGGGGTGTTATAGTGACCACACTTACTATGGGAGGAGGGGTGCTATACCTGCCACACATATTATCTGTTATGGAGCCATGCTTTTTGTGTGGTAAAGGAAGGTATGTTGGCCACACTTATTATCAGAGGTTGGAAAAAGTGTAGGGAAATTGTGGCTGCACTTGTGAGATTTTGCCCCACTTTGTATCAGGTCTTCGGCCGTCAGTGGGCACGGCCGATTGATTAGCACAGTGATTGGAAACTGTTGATCATCCAAAGGCAATCCTTGTTAATGTCCACCTTTATGCTTTATACACAGCATATCATTTTTAATGGTCCATGCTTTTACTTGGGGGGTTTGGGCCATTTAAAATACAAATCTGATCGAAAGATCCTATCAGCAGCCAATTCCCTGCACTTGTCCTGGTTTATGTGATGCCAGTGAGCTAGGAAGTATCACATTGCTCTAGCTCAGATCTGAAATTGATGCCATATTTAACAAGTGCACTAGTTACCGTATTGTTCGGAATATTAGACACTTCTGACCATAAGACGCACCTAGGTTTAGAGGATAAAAACCAGGGTTAAAAAATTTACCAAACCTGGTGCGTCCATGGTGCAGGGGCGTCTTGTGGATGTTCTCCCCCAATTATTATGTTCCCTTTGTTTCTTTTTTGTCTCCCTGTGTCCTCTGCACCCCTTGTGTCCCCCATGTGTCCGCCTCTGTGCCCTTTTGTATCTTCCATGTGTCCACCTCTGTGTCCTCCTATGTCAACCATGTGTCCACCTCGGCGCCTCTTTGTGTCCTTATGCGTCCCCATGTTTCCACCTCTGTGTCCCTTTGTGTCCTCCTGTGTCCCCCATGTGTCCGCCTCTGTGCCCTTTTGTATCTTCCATGTGTCCACCTCTGTGTCCTCCTATGTCAACCATGTGTCTTCCTGTGTCCACCTCTGCGCCTCTTTGTGTCCTTATGCGTCCCCATGTTTCCACCTCTGTGTCCCTTTGTGTCCTCCTGTGTCCCCCATGTTTCTGCCTTTGTGCCCATTTGTGTCCACCTCTGTGCCCCTTTATGTCCTTCTGCGTTCTTTATGGTCCCACTTGTAAGTCGGGAACTCCCTGTATTTGGACTATAAGACATAGGGACTTTTTCTCCCCCACTTTTGGTGCAGAAAAAGTGTGTTTTATAGTCCGAAAATATGGTATTTTGAAGAGGGTTCATAGGGGTGGTTTATGGGTTTCTAAAAATTGATAATCCTTTTGTTCATGTATTTTTAGCTGTGACTTTAGCTCTGAATTTAGAGCATTGCCACACCCCCACCCATTGCATAAACCAATGAGAGACATCAGCAGCTTATTGCATTTGCTCTTACTGATTTATGTGATACAGGTAGTTCCCGACTTACGAACGCCCACCGCCCCGCCGTGATGACGTCACGCAGCCGGGGATTACCTCTTGTGCCCCCTTTTCTAAAGCAGAGTATGCGCAGCAGAAGCGACTACAAGTCTCACCTCATCCATGGTGGCTCCTGACCAATCAGCGGCGTCCTCTCTCCCCTCAAGGTTCCTCCCAGCGTCTTCCCTAGCGTCGCGTAATGATACAATCAAAAAGAGCCCCCGTGGCTCCTTCTGATTGCGTCATTACGCAACACTACTAGTAAAGCCGCTGGGAGGAATGGTGAAGGGAGAGAGGACGTTGCTGATTGGCCCGGAGCCACCATGGATGAGGTGAGACTAGTAGTCGCTTCTGCTGTGCATACTCTGCTTTAGGGGGCACGAGAGGCACAATAAAGATACAAGGAGACACAGAAGGGGGCAGAGATGACACAGAGGGGGACACTGAAAGCACAGGGGACAGAGAAGGCACAGCATCCCAAATTAAGAACGGATTCAGGTTAAGAACGAACCTACAGTCCCTATCTTGTTCGTTAACCGGGGACTACTTGTACTGGGAAGGGTGGAGGTCATGGTGATGATCCAACTCATCACCATGACTCCCTCTCTGAACTTAGAGCTCTATGATGCCTCCCGCCCATCACATAAACCTGTGAAATCCTATCAGCAGCCAATTCCCTGCACTTACATAGATTTGAAATTGATTTCACGTTTAACAAGTGTGTTAGGTATTTGGAAGAGCTTTAACTTGTTGGCGACCACGTCACGCCCGATGGGCGTGGCCGCGGCGGTAGCCCCAGGACCGCCTAACGCCGACCGGTGTACAGTCCTTGGGGTCCGTTTTGCAGAAGATCGCACGCGCTAATGTGCGCACATCTCCGATTGGTAGGCTCCGCCTTTAGCCTCCCAGCTAGGTTGAAGTCGCTGTCTAATTAGCTTGTACAGCGCTGCGATCGACGGCAGCGCTGTACTGGGGACAGCCGTGCACCTACAGGGTACTTTCCTTGGGAGGGAGGAAACCTCTGGATCCTAAAGAGGCTTCCACCGTCCCCCCTCTGTCCATCCGTTCTAGCGGTGGGACCCCTGAAAATTTGCCAACAAGAGCTCGTCAGTAGTTCACACAGGCACAGTAGCAGCTTTCCTTCAAGCTCCACTGCTTAGGTGGCTCACGTTTGCACAGTGAAGCGAACCTGATCAGGCTCGGCTATTTCCACCAGAACCCAAGCTGAAGCCACTATGGTGCCTGTGCAGGCAGGCCACTGTGGCATCATTGGGATCCAGAGGCTTCCCCTTCCGAGGTAATTATCTGTATTTTCTTTAACCACGCTGCAGAGTCATGCCAGGTGGCGTGATCTTGCTAGTAGTGAGATTTGCGAGCGCGCGTTCCCTGCTTTAAACAAAGCGGGGCTCCGTGATCAGTCTGCCAGCCATGATCGGAGCTGGCAGGCTGTAATTTAAACAAACAAACAAACAAATAAAATATGTGTACAGCGCTGCGAAATGGTGCAGCACTGTACTCCCCTTTTTTTTATCTTGGATGTTTCCTTTAAGTGACAAGGCTGTCCCCTCAGCCTTGTCACTTAAAGGAAACATCCAAGATAAAAAAAAAACTCCACTTACCTGGGGCCTTCTCCAGCCCCTGGCAATCATTCTGTGCCCTCGCCGCAGCTCCGGTGACCTTCGCTGCAGAAGCCAGGTCGGCTTCCGGGTCGGCTACTTGTGTGCTCCACGGCACAGGTCACGTGGTCCGGCCGACGTCATCAGGATTAGTTCTGCGCCTGCGCAGTATAATCTTGATGACGTCGGCCAGACCATGTGACCCGCGCGGTGGAGCACAGAAGAAGCCAACCCGGAACCCAACCTGGCGAGGTCGGCCTCTGCAGCGGGGAAGACCGGGAGCCACCAGAGCTGCAGTGAAGGCACAGAACGACTGCCACGGGCTGGAGGAAGCCCCAGATAAGTGGAGTTTTTTTGTTGTTTTTTTTGCTTGGACCTTCACTTTAACTGTCCCTCCTAACGGCTCACAATCTAATTCCTATCATAGGCTTATGCCTATGTATGTGTAGTATAGTGTATGTATCGCAGTCTAGGGCTAATTTAGAGGGGGGGGCAAAATAAATATTTTTTTTTAATAATTATTAATTAAATAATTATCTTTTTTTATTAATAAACAAAAAAAAAGTGCCAATCGCAGCAGCAATCAGAGACCACCAAAAGAAAACTCTGTTAGTGTGAAGAAAAAGAGGTAACATTCATTTGGGTGCTAAGTTGTATGACTCAGCAATAAACCATTAAAGCTGTGAAGTTCTGAATTATAAAAAATGGCCTGTTCATTAGGGGGGTATAAATCTGTGGTCCCCAAGTGGTTAAAGTGGACCTGAACTCTTCCACAGAACAGTAGGAAAACATAGAGAAATGCACCATGTATTTAGAGATTTTAGCCCGTCTAATTCCCCCTCATCTGTGACTAATCACAAGCATAATTTACTAATTTGATCTTTCAGCTGTGTCAGCTCAGGAATCTCCTCTGCCACAGCAGAGCAGCTAATTTTTACACAAGATGTTAACAATATGTCTGCTTCCATGAAAGCAGGAAGTAGAAATATTGCAGATGTATTGCAGGATTTGTATCAGCTGTAACAAATAAATGTTTTTTTCTGTTTAGGTATGTTGTTGCTTATATTTTAGAGCAGAAGTTCTGAGTTCAGTTCCGCTTTAAAGTGAAGTTACAGGTGTCTTTATCCTGATTATTTTCGGATTTTAGGGTCTAATACACTGTGCGTTTCCGCGACTCGATCGAGCCATTAGATGGCTCGATTGATCATTTCCAACGTGTCCGATCACCCGCCAGATCGATTCCGCACTCGATACCGTGGGCGGGACAATAGAAAAAGATAAGGAAAACGAGCAGAAGATAAAAGACTCGCCTGCGGGGACGAGCGGGAATCGATCTGGCGGCATAATCGAGCCGCGGAAACGTCCCGTGTATTCCCGGCATAAAAGCAGTGCATTTTTTTCATTTGCTTTTAGATTCTAAAAGCAGGACAAAGTCATACTGCAGTGAGATCTGCATTAGCCCCTACACAGACTCACCTCCCTAGGACCCAGTGCTGCAATTCTCCCTCTGTCCTCTGGGTGGCATTTTACCCCTATAGTGAGATTGTTGTCTGTCATCATGATGAACAGCAATCTCACCTGAGGGATCCAGAGCCTTATTGGAGCAGAAGAAGAATGGCTGCCTGTGTCTGGATCCTACGGGAGGTGAGATAGCTAGCATGTTTTTTTAACAGAACTTTCTCTTTAAAGCGGACCCAAACCAAACATTTTTTTTAATTCAAAATATTTAGTTGCACCACTCTGACATCTACAAAGATAAATAAACACTCCTTCAAGCCTATGAGCATTTCAGTGCATGCTTTTCACCCTTCTCTTTCCATAACTAGGGTTATACAGGTGGCAGCCATTAGCAATTCCACCTTTGCTGGACACCACCTACTCCACCAGTTTGCCGGATTCTTTCCCGGCAATATGAAAGGAAGGGAGGGGTTCCTCCAATAAATGTAAAATATTTTATATTTGTCATCATGCAGCTGAAAAAAGGCTGCTATTTATTATTATAATTTAGAAAATAGATTTTATTTCTGAAATCTTGTATTTTTAATTTGGGTCCACTTTAAGTGAATATAAAGTTATAAATAATTGCCTTTTTTTTTTACAACATTTTATAATAATTATTTAGTGAATGTTTGCCCATTTTTAAATCTTTCCTCACCCTGATTTACATTATGAAATTTACAACAGGTGGTAACATCTTTACTGCTGGCCATCTAGGACATTTAGCCTGCAGTCACCCAGTGCTCAACAATAGGGATGGGTGACCACCACCACGGGTATATAAAAGTACAGTCAGGCTGCATGACTGCGTCACACAGAGGGGTACAATTTATTTAAAAAAACTCATATATATAAAAACAATATATTTAAAACAAACTTACATTGTGGGTCCATGCACAATAATGCCTTAAAGGATACCACAACTGAAATGTGACATAATGAGATAGACATGTGTATGTACAGTGCCTAGCACACAAATAACTAGGCTGTGTTCCTTTTTTTCTTTCTCTGCCTGAAAGAGTTAAATATCAGGTATGTAAGTGGCTGACTCAGTCCTGACTCAAACAGGAAGTGACTACAGTGTGACCCTCACTGATAAGAAATTCCAACTATAAAACAATTTCCTAGCAGAAAATGGCTTCTGAGAGCAAGAAAGAGGTAAAAAAGGGGAATTTCTTATCAGTGAGGGTCACACTGTAGTCACTTCCTGTCTGAGTCAGGACTGAGTCAGCCACTTACATACCTGATATTTAACTCTTTCAGGCAGACAAAGAAAAAAAGAAACACAGCATAGTTATCTGTGTGCTAGGCACTGTACATACACATGTCTATCTCATTATGTCACATTTCAGTTGGGGTATCCTTTAAAGTGAGCCTTAAGTCTGCTAAAAAAAAAATGAGTTTTGCTCACCTGGGGCTTCCCTCAGTCCCCCTGTAGCCGATCGGTGCCCTCGCTGTGTCTCTGCGATGCTCCCGTCCCCGCTGGCGACCACTTCCGGTTTCGCCTCCAGGACCCGACAGGCATGGGAACGCGAGTGATTATTCGCGTTCCCAGCCACAATATCACCCCCTATGCTGCTATTGCGGGAACGCGAATAATCACTCGCGTTCCCATGCCTGTCGGGTCCTGACGGCGAAACCGGAAGTGGTCGCCAGCGGGAACGGGAGCATCGCAGAGACACGTAGAGGGCACCGATTGGCTGCAGGGGGCTGAGGGAAGCCCCAGGTGAGTAAAACTCATTTTGTTTAGGAGAATTAAGTGCCTCTTTAACAAAATTGCAGTTATATATGACGACAGACGGCGATCTCACTATAGGGTTACAGCGCCACCTGGAGTACAGAGGTATGACTGCAGCGCTAGATTCCACGGAGGTGAGTAAGTGCAGTGGCTGCCGCAGATCTCTCTGTGGTATAAATATTTCTGCATTTTAGGGTCTGAAAGCGTGCTAAAAAATTCCATGGTTTTTGGACCCTAAAATCTGGAAATAATCTTGCCGCCAAGTAAGTTAAGGTAAATGTTGTCAAACACACTCAACAATGTAGCGCTGGTCCTCATAGACTGTAAGTTTAAAAAAAAGAAAAAAACATGCCCAGACTTCCTATGTGTATTAGAGAATTGACTACCTTTTATTAGTTGACCAAATTAAGTATATCACGCAACAAATACTTTACAGATATACAATCCATGGTGTCATCCTTTCTCTGAGGTAACAAGAAACTCAGGGTGGCACTCTTAATCCCAACAAATGGGGTAGTGTGGGAGTTCCTTGCTTCAAAGCTCTGCATAGCCAGCAACTTGGAAATCTCTAAGTCCTGGTGAGTAGAATTAATAGGCCACTTTGGGCCTCTGTAGAAGCCAATAGGAGGATACCCTAAACATTTTCTCATGGGCTTCTGCTTAGACAAAAAAGAAACAAATCCTCCGTATCATACTATACAAGCTACGGTTAAGGCATGGCAACACTTAATATCCCAAACTCCTTGCTAGAGATGGCCCGAACGGTTCGGCCGCGAACTTATTCGCACGAACTTCAGTGGTTCGCGTTCGCGGTGAACCTCGAACTATATGCTAGTTCGAACCAACCCCTATACTACATCATTAGGGTCAACTTTGACCCTCTACATCACAGTCAGCAGACACAGGGTAGCCAATCAGGCTACACTCCCTCCTGGAGCCCCCCCCCCCCCCTTATAAAACGCAGGCAGAGTCAGCCTTTTCACTCACTCGTGTGGCTGCAGTCATTAGAGAAGGGAGAGAACTTGCTGACATAGGGAAAGCTTAGTTAGGCTCTTGTGTTAGGCTTGTTAGGTTTCTCCTTCTTGCTGATACTCAGGGCCGGCCCGCTCATGAGGCGGGGTGAAACTTTTGCCTCAGGCGGCAAATTTCCAGGGGCGGCATCCGCCCGTCCGTGCGGGGAGCTGGCCGCCGAGCTGGAGGGGTAGCTGGCAGGACGGGGGTATTGGGTCTAGCGGCGGGGAGGGGGTCGTACCCCCCCTCCCTCGCCTGGGTCCCCCGTCCTCCGCTCCCCTCCAGCCTTACATAGAAGCAGCCGCTATTTGTAAGAGGCACGGGCGGGGAGGACTCACCTCTTCCTCGATCCAGCGTGCGCTCCACTGACGTCACTTCCTGCAACGCTGCAGGAAGTGATGTCAGTGGAGCGCACGCTGGGAAGAGGTGAGTCCTCCCCGCCCGTGCGTCTTACAAATAGCGGCTGCTTCTTCTATGTAAGGCTGGAGGGGAGCGCAGTTCGGGGGACCCAGGCGAGGGAGGGGGGGGTACGACCCCCTCCCCGCTGCTAGGCCTAATACCCCTGTCCTGCCAGCTACCCCTCCAGCTCGGCGGCCCCCCAGAGCGCGGGGGGGGGGGGGTGGCGGCGGAAAATTTTGTTTTGCCTCAGGCGGCAAAAAGTCTAGGGCCGGCCCTGCTGATACTTATTGCTAAAAAGCACTTCTCATCCTCAACAGCTCTTTTGAGAGCTAATGTTGTGCTTGTGATCTATTTTTTTGTGTGTGTGTGTGTTTCCCACAGACACTTGTATTGCGTATACAGCCCTGTCAGTCAGTTGCAGCTGCTGGACCTTGGCCCCTGGGTAATTCCTACTGTGCCACTGCCAAGCCCAGCACATTCAGTGACTACCTGTGTGTGACAGCTGCACATTTGTAATACCAATCACTGCATACCCACCTGTTCAGTGCACCTACCTACCTACGTGAGCGCACGCAGTGTTCTATACCTTCATCCCCCCAATATGGGCAAAACAGGCAGAGGCAGGCCACCCAGCAGGTCTGTTCAAGGTCGTGCTGTTGTGATTTTGTGCGGCCCTGGACCAAAGTACAGTGTTCAGAGGACGCGTGCCATCAACCCCCAAGATTGTCAGGACGTAGTTGACACAGAACACCTCATCTTCCTCAGCTTTCGCACGGAAGCATGACATATCTTCCTCCTCCTGCTCTGATTCTGGCACCCCACTTAACACTCAGTCGCCCGCCATCATCAAAGTGCCATCACCCCAGGGCTCAGCTATGTGGACATTTTTTTGTGCGTCAGCCTCAGATGAGAGCAATGCCATCTGTACTCTCTGCCACCAAAAATTGAGCCGTGAAAAGACCAAGACCCGCGTAGGGACAACCTACTTACAAAGGCACATGATGACAAAGCACAAACTGCAATGGGATGGACCTGACGACCTGAGGAAAAGCAGCACACAAAAGCAAAGCCACACACCGCAGTGGAAGATACTAGGCCACAATTATTTCTCAAAAAAGGTGATACCCAAACTGTACCGTAATGTTGAAAAGCAGGTGGTGTCATCTCTGGCACACAGCGGTGGGTCAAGGGTCCATCTAACCACATCGTCTGCAAAGCACAGTAAGGCCTGCCTGAAGACTAAGTCAGTCCCCACACACAGCATCTCTACCTGCACGCCGTGTGACTGCCGGCCCCAAGACTAAGTCGCTCCCCACACAGCATCTCTGCCTGCAGGCCGCTTGACTGCCTTCTCCGCCACCACCAACAGAGTCCAGGCCTCCAGGCGGATTCCTGAATTGTGGCCTCTATAATAATTTTTCTGGTGCGTGTACATGCCTGCCTAATTTTTCTGGCTGCACTGCAGCTGCAACAACAAAACAAAAAAGGCATGTACAAGTGTCAACTGCCCATTGTGACCATTATCTTGCCACGGTGAAGGGGCTTGCGTATCACAATGAAGCAATGACCGCCGGCTATATGAGTGTCTCGGGGGGGGGGGGGTGTCACACCCAAGATAATAAGGTTGTTGCTTCGTTGTGGACAGACCAAATTTGATCAGCTGGACAGTCACTGCTCTGTCAGCAGTTGGCTGATGGTGTAATGGTTAAGGGCTCTGCCTCTGACACAGGAGACCAGGGTTCGAATCTCGCCTCTGCCTGTTCAGTAAGCCAGCACTAATTCAGTAGGAGACCTTTGGCAAGTCTCCCTTACACTGCTACTGCCAATAGAGCGCGCTGCTCTGCTCTGGCGCTTTGAGTCCGCAAGGAGAAAAGCGCAATATAAATGTTATTTGTCTTGTCTTGTCATTGAGCTACCTCAGCCCGGTGACCATATGGGCTGGAAAGCCGCCATCACCTGCACTCTCGTCAAGGTGCGCACTAGTCCAGCACGGCCGTCACTAAACAAACTGCTGTGTGCGGTGCGTTACACAGTGAGTTTGGTCTGTCAGTGTGAAGCAGTACACTAATTACACTCCATGATTGATGTATGCACATGCAAGATGTTTTAAAGCACTTTAGGCCTCCAATTTAGCATGCAATGTGATTTCTGCCCTTAAAGCGCTGCTGTGCGTCAAATTAAGATTTTTCCCGGGGACTTTTGGCGTGTATCCCACTCCACCATGCAATAATTCAGATGTTAGACCCCTTGAAACATCTTTTCCATCACTTTTGTGGCCAGAATAAATGTTTAAATGTTTCTAGTTTTCAAAGTTCGCCTCCCCATTGAAGTCTGTTGCGGTTTGAAAAGTTTGCGCAAACCAAACTTTTTGCAGAGGTTCGCGTTCGAGGTTCGTGAAAGGTTCAAGCAGGGGTGCCTCTAGTCATTTTGTCACTCCAGGCGAGAAAACCTGCGGCGCCCCTCCCCCCCAGGAAAATAATCATAATGCAGCATCGTTTCACCAGAAAATAATCATAATGCGGCAGTGTTTCATCAGAAAATAATAGTAATTATCGTAATTCAGAATCGTAATTCACCAGAAAATAATCGTAATGTGGCAGTGTTTCACCAGAAAATACACTTATTGCAGCAGCAGTTCACCGGAAAATATTCGTAAGGTGGCAGCGTTTCACCAGAAAATACACTTATTGCAGCAGCATTTCACCAGAAATTAATCATAGGGCAGCAGCGTTTCACCAGAAAATAATCGTAATGGGGCAGCATTGTCAGAAAATAATCGTAATGCGGAAGCGTTTCACCAGAAAATACACGTAATCCGAGCAGAGGGAAAGAGTAGAGAGGGAGAGGCAGCATAAGATGTAAGAGGGGGGTACAGGAACAGAGAGGGGGAGGGATAGACAGCATAAGATGGAAGAGGGTGCAGAGAAACAGAGGGGAGAGGGAGAGACAGCATAAGATGGAAGAGAGCACAGAGGAACAGAGAGGGGTAGAGACAACATAAGATGGAAGAGGGGGCAGAGGAACAGAGAGGGGAGAGGGAGAGACAGCACAGCACTAAAGCACAGGTTTACAGCTTTACCAGCCTACAGCCTAACCAGCTTTCAAAAAAAATGTTTGTATCAAAAGAGCAGGGCACATTCTAGCAGTTATAACAATACTGGGAGTCTGCACACAGGACAGGAAGTGTTCTTAGCAGCCTGCCTGCATACCTTCTCTTCTGCCTGTGCATGCAGCTTATTATAGCTGGAGTAGTGATGGGTCGTTCGCGAACGAGCCAGCTCTAAGAGCCGGCTCTTTGCTGCGAACGACAAGAGCCGGTTCTCAGTTTTGAAAGAGCCGATGCCTCAGCCGCCCCACAGAGCTCTGCTTTGCTCTGCAATAAAGGGCGCTGAGGCATGTTGGGAGATGTAGTCCTCCTCTTGCAGCTTGTAGGAGTGTATGGGGCGGAGCAGAGCAGTAGAAGGAGGGATTGCCCCAGTCAGAGAAGCAGTCTGGAATTGTCATGGAGACGGGGGCGGGGCTTTTACTCCGATTCTGAGTAGTGTTTAGTGATATTTAATGAAGAGCCGATTCAGAGCCGTAAGAGCCGGCTCTTTAATGGGAGCCGATTCAGAAGAGCCGATTCTCTGAAAAGAGCCGGAATTCCCATCACTACTCTGGAGCAGAAACTTCCCTTCTCCCAGGCTGTGTTGCTGTCTTGTGCGGGGGCGGGGCTCCAACACGGACACATCACATTCTTCTCTCTGTGACTGCATCTGTCCCCTGGCTGTCTCGCTCCAGTGTCTGTGTGCAGCCAGTGACACAGGTGGGGGGTCAGACTGTCGGGGGCATAAGCTGGCTGGCCGCTGCCTCCTGGTTTGACTGGCGTGGGGCGGAGTTAAAGACTGGGCCACATGAGGTAAACACTTTACCTTTGTGGCTACTGAGAAGGGGCACGGCTTTAAAGAAGGAGCCTGGCACAGAAGAGCAGTATTGATTGCTTTATTGGCTGGGGAGAAGTGGAGGTGGAGGCACTGCTGAGCACATGGTAGCGTGCCGAGCACCGGGGACTGAGTCGGGAGGTAATATAATATAAAAAAAACAAAAAAAACATGGTCACGGTAGCAGAGGCGGGGGAATGCGCCTCACCACCTCATGGCGCCTCACCACCTCATGACGCCCCAGGCAACCGCCTATACTTGCCTGGTGGGTGAGACGCCCCTGGGTTCAAGCCATCTCTACTCCTTGCAATATGCACACACTGCAACCCTCAATTTCACTATTAAGGGTTACTTTTTAATAGAGAACATACATATAAAGGAGTGGATAAAAGCTGGAATACATTTTATCCAACATATACCGTATTTTTCGCCGTATAAGACGCACTTTTTCTCCAAAAAAATGGGGTGAAAAAGTCCCTGCGTCTTATACGGCAAAGGCAGGGAATCCCGACTTCCGATCGCCCGCTGATACGAACTGCCGCTACGTCGGGGATTCCCTGCCTGTTTCCCCCCTGTACCTGGCTCCCCACTGTGTGTTTATCCTACCTCCCTCCGCTTACGTGTCTAAGCCCCCCGGTTATATCGATAGGTCCCCCCTGTGTAAGAAGCGGCAGCGGGCAACAGCTTGAATCCTCCATCTTGTGGAGGTAAGCTGCTGCCCGCTGCCGCTTCTTACACAGGGGGGACCCAGCGACATAAGCGCGGGGGGGGCTTAGACACGCCGGGGGGTAGGATAAATACACAGCGGGGAGCCAGGCCCAGCAGGGAAACATGGGGGGGCACACGGGGGCGACCACAAGGCACAGAGGGGACCAGAGGACAACTGTGGGCAGACCAGAGGACACAGGGGGGTGACCACAAGGCACAGAGGGGACCAGAGGGCACAGGGGGGTGACCTCAGGGTACAGGGGGGGGACAAGAGGACACAGGGGGGAGATCACAGGACAAAGGGGGAGACCAGAGGACACAGAGGGAAGACCAGAGGACACAGGGGGAACATCACAGGACACAGGGGGGAGGCCAGAGGACACAGTGGGGAGACCAGAGGACACAGGGGGCAGACCAGAGGACACAGGGGGAACATCACAGGACACAGGGGGGCAGACCAGAGGGCACAGGGGGCAGACCAGAGGGCACAGGGGGGCAGACCAGAGGGCACAGGGGGCAGACCAGAGGGCACAGGGGGGCAGACCAGAGGACACAGTATCCAAAATATCCAAACACTTTGTGGGGGATCCTGAGTTATGCTGGAGGCCTTGCGGAGTCTTTTTATTTAATATATAAGCCCAGTATGGGATTGAATGTTTGGGGAAATATCCAATACTATTGGCAATAAATCCTTCTCCTCAATTACCAATTGCAACAAAGCAAGCGATATGCTCACATTGGAAAGAAAGCACGCCAGCCATGGTAGAATACATCTTGAAACAAGCCTACTTAACCACTTGCCGACCGCGCACTCATACCGCGCGTCGGCAAAGTGGCAGCTGCAGGACCAGCGACGCAGTATTGCGTCGCCAGCTGCAGGCTGATTAATCAGGAAGCAGCCGCTCGCGCGAGCGGCTGCTTCCTGTCAATTCACGGCGGGGGGCTCCGTGAATAGCCTGCGGGCCGCCGATGGCGGCTCGCAGGCTAAATGTAAACACAAGCGGAAATAATCCGCTTTGTTTACATTGTACGGCGCAGCAGCGCCGTAAGGCAGATCGGCGATCCCCGGCCAATCAGCGGCCGGGGATCGCCGCCATGTGACAGGGGACGTCCTGTCACTGGCTGCACAGGACGGATAGCGTCCTGTGCAGCCCGGAACACCAGGGGGGCCAGGTAGGAGAGGGAGGGGGGGGGGATTTCGCCGCAGAGGGGGGCTTTGAGGTGCCCCCCCGCAACACCGGCAGGCAGGAGCGATCAGACCCCCCCAGCACATCATCCCCATAGTGGGGGAAAAAGGGGGGCGATCTGATCGCTCTGGATGCACCCTGATCTGTGCTGGGGGCTGTAGAGCCCACCCAGCACAGATCACAAATAACAGCGCTGGTCCTTAAGGGGGGGTAAAGGGTGGGTCCTCAAGTGGTTAAACTTAAATATGGCGAAGACACTCAGAAGTCCTAATAAAGGAGGATTCGTATAAGAGATTAGTTTTTCTACTATCTACTCCTTCTTTTTTGAACATCTGAGGCCTTTATGATGTGAAGATAATGAACTTTATTAGCCTGTATATGTGTCATACGCTATAGTTGGTTTGGTACAAGAGTCTAAGAGATTATGTTATCTTTTATGTGTGAATTATAAATGTACAAGAGTTCTTGTTCCTCTCTGGTTAGGTTAATAATGGTTATACCTTCAAAACCTTGTCATTTCTCATTTATGAATGGTGTCATGAGACATTAACTCAAAGTAAACACAAAGTATGTTGTTATGCCTAAGCATTGTTCATATTCTACTACAGGCTTCAATGTTTGTAATTCTTTAAAGGATACCTGAGGTGACATGTGACATGATGAGATAGACATGTGTATGTACAGTGCCTAGCACACAAATAACTATGCTGTGTTCCTTTTTTTCTTTCTCTGTCTGAAAGAGTTAAATATCAGGTATGTAAGTGGCTGACTCAGTCCTGACTCAGTCCTGACAGGAAGTGACTACAGTGTGACCCTCACTGATAAGAAATTTTACTTTTTATCTCTTTCTTGCTCTCAGAAGCCATTTTCTGCTAGGAAAGTGTTTTATAGTTGGAATTTCTTATCACCTTGCCCTGAAGGATTGTTCAAAACATCGTTAGCAGGTGCTAACTCTGTTTTTTTCTTATGTTCTGCCTGTCTGCAAACATCTACAAGTTGCATTGCAATATGCATCCTCCCAATGTACCACACTCCATATTCATTTCACCTGCTCTGCTTTCCTCACCTTACTCAGCTTCTCATGAGCTGTTAGCTCTCCTGAAATCTCTCTCTCCCTCCAGCAGCTCAAAAACCTCACAAACATTTAAATCCCATTCACATTTGCTTACTCTCTCCCTCCTACTCTTACTTGCAGCTGGTGATATATCACCCAATCCTGGGCCACAGCCTGCTGCCAGACAAGCATCCCCTGCTGACCTGCTTAATACACTTCACAGCCCTCTGTCCACAAATAACCTCAACACCCATCCTCGCTCCAACCTTATTCTCATCCATCCCACCCACAAACACATACTCCCCCTACCCTGCGGTCTCTGGAATGCCGTCCGCAACAAACTTACAGCAGTCCACGACCTCTTCCTCTCCAAATCCCTCACCATCCTCGCACTCACTGAGACATGGCTCACCCCCTCTGACTCTGCCGCAGAGGCTGCCGTCTCCTACGGGGGGCTTCACCTCAGTCACACCCCCAGACCAGACAACAGGACCGGGGGAGGGGTGGGTCTGCTCCTCTCCCCATCCTGCACCTTCAGTGTCCTCACCCCACATACATCTCTACAATTCACATCATTTGAGGCCCACACCATCCGCCTCTAACACCCCCTCCCTGCCATTGTTGCGGTCTTATACCGCCCTCCGGGCTCCACCCCACAATTTCTCGATGACCTTGCCTCCTGGCTCCCTCACAACCTCTCCTCTGACCTCCCCACCATCATCCTTGGGGATTTCAATATTCCCATCGATGAAGCCCAGAGCTCCGCTGTGACCCGGCTACTCACCATTGCCAACTCACTTGGACTAGTACAACACGCCAACACCCCCACTCACACTGCAGGTCACACTCTCGACCTTATATTCACTAAATCCACCACCATTGCAGACCTTGACATCGCACTCTTTCCACCCTCAGACCATCACCTTCTCACCTTCAACCTCCTCACGGAAGGCACCTCCAAATTAGCCACCCACCCACCTGGTCGATGGCAGCGAGACCTACGCAAGCTCAACCCTAGTGTCCTTGCTGACCCCCTCCATGCCCTCTCCTCCACTCTCCCCACCCTAACCTGTCCTAATCTTGCTGCAGCTCAGTATCGCCAAACTCTCTCATCAGCCCTAGAGAAAGCTGCTCCACCAATATTTCGCCGCAACCGACCCCCTAACCCCCAGCCTTGGTGCACTACCCATACTCGCATCCTCCAGAGGAAAACACGCGCCACTGAACGGAAATGGAGAAAAACTAGACTTAACCAGTATTTCCTACAGTACAAGACCAACCTGCTGCAGTTCCACACTGCCCTTGCTTATGCGAAGCAGGAATACTTTACCAAGCTCATCGGAGCACAAGCTTCCAACCCCCGGCGTCTTTTTGCCACCTTCAACTCCCTGCTTAAACCCTCCCTCCGTTTCCTCCCTCTCTGCCACAGATTTAGCCACCCACTTCACCAACAAAATTGTCTCCATCCGCCAGGAAATATCCAATCTCCAATCTTCACCTCCCACCCCCTCCCAACCAGCTCCTCCTCCACCCTATCCTCCCCTCACATCCTTCACTCCTACTACCACCGAGGAAGTCAACCACCTACTGCAGACTTCCCATACCACTACTTCCCCCCTTGACCCCATCCCTTCTGATTTACTCCAGTCTCACTTCACGGAATTGGCCCCTGTCCTCACTACCCTGTTCACCCTCTCCCTATCCACAGGCACCTTCCCCTCAGACTTCAAGCAGGCCACTGTACTGCCCCTGCTCAAGAAACCCTCACTCGACCCCTCGCTACCCTCCAACTACCGTCCTATCTCCCTCCTCCCCTTTGCCTCAAAACTCCTTGAGCGTCTGGTTCACAAACGCCTGACCCAGTACCTCAATGCCAACTCACTGCTAGACCCACTCCAATCTGGATTTCGGCCTGCCCACTCAACCGAAACTGCTCTCACCAAAGTGGTCAATGACCTTGCCTTAGCTAAAGCTGAAGGTAAATACTCCATTCTCCTCCTCCTTGACCTGTCAGCAGCTTTTGACACACTAGATCATCCCCTACTCCTCCAGTCCCTCCAGTCCTTGGGCATTCACGATCCCGCCCTGTCCTGGCTTTCATCCTACCTCTCCAACCGCTCCTTCACGACCGCCTTCAATGAGTCCTCGTCCACCCCCAACCACCTCTCGGTGGGAGTCCCCCAAGGTTCGGTCCTTGGCCCCCTACTGTTCACCCTATACAATCCTCCATTGGCAAGGTTATCTCCTCCATGGGCTTTAACTATCATCTGTATGCAGATGACACCCAGATCTACCTCCACACCCCTGACATATCCACCACTACCATGGACAAGGTCTCCTCCTGCCTATCAGCCATCTCCTCCTGATTGTCCGTTAGGTTCCTGAAACTAAATCTAGACAAAACAGAATTTATGATCTTCCCACCCTGGCCATCCCTGAACCTCCCAGATGTGCATGTCACTGTTAACCACACTACCATTCGCCCTACCTCTCAAGCCCGCTGTCTGGGTGTCACCCTGGACTCCGCACTCTCCTTCACTTCCCACATCCAAAACCTCACAAAGTCCTGCAACTTCCACCTTCGTAACATCTGTAAGATTCGCCCTTTCCTGACCTCTGCCACCACCAAACTCCTCATCCATGCCCTCATAATTTCCAGCCTTGACTACTGCAATACCCTGCTGTCTGGTCTCCCTATGACCCGAACAGCCCCACTGCAGTCCATCATGAATGCGGCAGCCAGAATTATCCACTGCTCCCATCGCTCCACCACGGCAGATCCCCTCCTATAATCCCTCCACTGGCTTCCTATCCAGTCCAGAATCAGATTCAAGATACTGTGTCTGACCTACAAATTTGTCCACAAAACCTGTCCAACCTACATTTCCAATCTTACTCAGAGGTACACACCTAGCCGCTCACTCCGCTCTTCCAATGAACTTTGCCTAACCGCCCCCCGCATCACCCAGTCCCATGCACGCCTCCAGGACTTCTCAAGAGCTGCTCCAACACTATGGAACTCCCTACCTCCACCCATTAGGGCAGCCCCCTCCTTCAACATCTCCAAGAAAGCCCTCAAAACTCACCTTTTCACTTTGGCCAACTACCCCTCACAAGTGCTCTAAACCTACAGCTGAACTTTGGTCCCCTACCATTCGTGTCCTTACCTCTCCCTCTAGATTGTAAGCCTTTGGGCAGGGTCCTCCTCCTTTTGTGTCCTACCTGATCTTGCACCTCCATTACTGTGAACCCATGCTGTGCATCTGAGTGAACCTAACTTGCCTAATCTCCATGCTCCATCCAGTGACTGACTAAGCATTACCTTGTACTCATACTATGGTGTGTGATCTGGTTTTCTTGTATTCCTGTATTGTCATATTGCTGTATGTCACCCCTAAATATTGTCTGTAACCTAAATTAATGTTCAGTGCTGCGTAATATGTTGGCGCTTTATAAATACAATAAATAAATAAATAAATAAATAATGTCACTTCGGGTATCCTTTAATTATGCATAATTCAATACATTTGAGTTACAGAAAAAATTAAGTAAATCCCTGCCCAGCATATGAAATAGTAAGACCCTTACACTTCTTATCTCATGTCGCATCTGAGTAGCCATTCTCAGATATGACATGTTGCCCTTTTCTGTTGCAGGGAAACACCACTGCATGCTGAATGATGCTATTGGGCTGCAATACCATTACCTGAATGGCACTCGTGGCTGGGAACCAGGAAGCTGAACTGCCCGACAAGTATGCAGTTCAATCTCTTGTGTAAAAGAGCCTTTCCACTTGCGGCAACATCCGTCTGTGAGAGTGCATCCAAATTCCCTTAGCCGCGCCATGCATTGAAATGGGAATTCAGATGCGTTGTCTGAAAAAATGCTGCTGGCACTTTTTTTTCCCCCTGCTTGCAAATTTGGTAGCAGCCCATTGATTTCAATAGGCTGCTATTCTGCTTCCAAATTTGCATGCGTTAAAACGCTGCAAATTGGTTACAATGGAAACAACCTAAAGCCTCGTACACAGTATAAATTACTATCATCCAGCAGGGATTGGAACTCGATCCCTCAGGTGACAGTTCATTGTCAAAGATGTACAGGCATATCGCCGGCCTGCAGGCTAGAAACAGGTTCTGTTTCTATGGAGAAGGCGGAGGCAGAGGGACAATGCACGGCACTCCATTGAGCTGGAGGGGTAAGGAGAAAGAAGGAGAGCATCAGGCAGCGCTCAGGCCAGTTGATCCAGCGGGCTGACTTTAATGCCAACTCATCGGAAAGGGTTGGGGCCTGCTGTACACACAAGGTGGTCTTTTATCACCCCCCCCCCCCCCCCCTCTCGGCCGAACATAACCTAATGTGCAAACGTAGCTTAAAGTGTGCCAGAGATTGCTAGAGAAATAAGTAGAGGGCGCTCCTCTCATGTGCAGGCTGGCTGCGACTGACAGAACTAACGGGACCCGATACCGGAGCTGCAGACAGCGGAGGACGACAGCATGGGAGCGATCCATGCGCATGGGGCTGGAGGAAGCCCCAGATATGTATAAAACTTTTTTTTTTTATTAGGTCTTTGGTTTCCTTTATGACTGTGGAAGGAAAGAGACTGAACAAAGAAAATGTAAATACTTTTGCACTTCATCTGTTTGTCCTGAAATATTCCCCTTAAATGCACTGTTATCACATTGAAGGAGAAGTATACTTTAATTTTCTTTAATGTGATGTACTTTGCCAACAAAATGTTATTACTATAGAAGCCATCTCTTAGGGAGCCACTAGGGGGCACACATTACCATCTTCCTGAATGAAGATTTTTATTACATGGCGTGTTCATGCTTTTACTGCTCGTTTATGTCACAATATTAATGTTCTATTTATGTAACAACGCAATGTGAAAGAGCGAATGTCAAATGTCCTGTTTATTAAACATTGCTTAATGGGTTGTATTGCAGGGCAGTTGACATGTCTGTTAATTAGATTTGTCAACATAAATTTGGACACAGTGTAGTGTACAAACTCCAGATCTGGGCTCTCCCTGCAGCTGCAATGCAGAAGGTTGAAACATTCTAGTTCCATGCTCTTTGTAAACCGGTGTATAGGGAATTCAGCAGCCTTGAATCACCTATAGGATTGTTTGAAGTATAAAACAAATACTGATGTGCAGCAAATTATAAGCATCACTTTAACAGCCCTTTCATCAAATCCCATCTAAACCTCATGACAGGGAACGCCTAGTGTTAATACCATATGGCGGCCATTTATTGTGTTATAAACACATTGTGAGATCTGGAATAGTTAACTATTTTAGCTTCTAATTATTGACTGTGCAACTATAAACAAGATTATTTTAAACAATGGGCAGTGATTTTCCCAGTTGTGAAATGCACAGAGGAAACATTATGCATCAATAGACAGCAGTATGCTATACACATCGCTGCTAGGATATTTAGATTAACTTGATTATTTACAGTATCTGTGCTGCCTTTATGGTTCACTTGGTAACTCATATAGTTATCCTCCTGCCTCTCAGCCATCTCATCCTGGATGTCAGCCAGGTTTCTAAAGTTAAACCTGGATAAAACAGAACTCCAAATCATCCCGCCTCAGGCAGTCTCAACCCCCCAGACATCTATGTCACTGTCATTGTGGTACAATCATCTGCCCAACCACACAAGCCTGCTGCTTGGGTGTCACCCTGGACTACCCCCACATCCAAACCATTGCTAGGGTCTGAAACTTCAATTTTCTGCAACATCTCCAAGACCCTGGACACTGCCATACTCTTTGTCCATGCCCTCATCATATCCCACCTGGACTACTACAACACCTGTCAGGCCTCTCTCAGAACTGCATCGCCCCCTACAATCCATCATGAACGCAGAAGCCAGATTAATCTACTCATTCCATCGTTCTGTCTCCATGACTCCCCTATGCAAATTCCTTCACTGGCTTCCAATACGCTTTAGAATCAATTTCAAGATCCTATGTTTGGCCTACAAATCTATACACAAGTCCTGCCCAACCTACATCTCTGACCTGGTCAGCAGATACACTCCTGGTCGCCCACTTCACTCCTCCAACAATATCCTCCTAACCTCACACTCCCATGCTCGACTACAAGACTTCACTAAAGCTGCCCCCAGCCTGTGCCCATCCACTGCCCATCAGGCTTTCCCCTCCTTCAACACCTTCAAACATGCCTTCAAAGCTCACACTTCAAGGAGGTGTACCCCACCTCAATGCTGCCCTACTCTCTCTGCCGAGAACCTCTCGACGCAGCCCCCCTCTCATTCTGTCACCACCCCCTCCCTCTAGATCAGGGGTAGGGAACCTTGGCTCTCCAGCTGTGATAAAACTAAAAATCCCAGCATGCATTTGCCTTTATTAATTATGACTGTGGCTGTCAGAATCCTGCAATGCATTGTGGGACTTTTAGTTCCTTAACAGCTGGAGAGCCAAGGTTCCCTACCCCTGCTTTAGATTGTAAGGCTTTGTCAAGGCCCTCTCTCCTTGTGTATGATACTTGATTGTACTATCCACCCAGAGTAATGTGAACTTGTACAACTGGGACTACCACGCCTGTGTATGATCTAACATTGTATTACTACCTGTTTTGTGTTATTGGTCACCCCATATCTGTATTGTGTTATCTGTCACCCCTGTTATCATTGAATGTAATCTTATGTATGGTACTGCTCTGCGTAATATGTTGGCCCTATATAAATCCAATAAATAATAATAAAGTTAAAATGTAACTCCTCTGGTTTAAACATTGAAGTAAGGCACACGTATAAAACTTAAAGTGGGCTGTTTTGCATTTAAAGCAAACCTGAAGCAAAAATAAACGTATGAGATAATGAATTGTATGTGTAGTACAGCTAAGAAGTAGAACATTAGAAGCAAAGAAAATAATCTCATATTGTTTTCCAGTACAGGAAGAGTTAAAAAAAAACTTCAGTTGTTATCTATGCAAAATAACTTCTCTGTGCTATTTGAGCCAACTTGGGTTGAATACAGTCCTGTTTTCTGAAGCACTAAAACAGCCAAGAAACAGTGAGAGACAGCTTGAGATAAGGTTTTACTTCAGGAAAGTTCAAAGAATCATTACTTCTGCTTTGCTTTAAAGACAGAGTGTGGTTTTAAAATCAAGATAAGGAGCGCAAGATATAAGTTAAAAGATTCCTATTTTATTGTTAATAAAAATATATATATATATATATATATGCAACTATATTCACTACTGTATATGCTCCCACAGATCTAAAAGCAAATATGCAGGTCAACTACACACAAATAGCATTCCACCACGCATTAAACCTCACATACATTCAATACACATCCTCTGGTGACCCTTTCAGGGAAAAAAGAATTTTTTTTTTTGCATATAAAAAAATATATATTAAAAGACCTCCAGACGAGCGGGACAGCCATGGGAACCAGGTTCGCGCCGGGCTACGCAAATTTATTTATGGCCCATTGGGAGAGGTCCCATATATTTGGACCAGGGGGCCCTGGCGCGGACCTGGTTCTTTGGAAAAGATTTATAGATGATGTCCTGTTCGTCTGGAGGGGCACGGAGAATTCTCTGTGTGATTTTCTGCATGGCATAGGGGTGAATGATTGGGGACTCAAATTTACATCAGAATATAGTTGCCAACAAGTAAACTTTCTAGACCTACATATATATATTAAGAATAATAGCATTTTGACACGTACATACGTGAAACCTACGGACGTCAATGGATACATCCTAGCTACCAGTTGCCACTTGCCATCATGGCTAAATAATGTCCCTAAGGGACAACTTGTACGCCTAAAGAGGAACTGCACTGAAGATGTAGAATACAGGAAGGAGTTGGAGGTTATAACGGGGAAATTTAAGGCGAAGGGATACAAAGATGAGATCATTGAAAAAGCCAAAAGAGAGGTGGAGGGGATACAACGGCAGGACCTCTTGATTAAGGGTACTAAGGGGGTTCTAGAAGATCATTCCCTGAAACTTAATTTGAAGTACAGTTCTCAGAGTAATGCCGTGAGAAGTATTATTAGGAGACACTGGCCTATACTGAGGGAAGACCGGGCCCTAAATGAGGTATTGCCTATATATCCCTCCTTTGTGTATAGGAGACCAGGTAATGTGGGCCTGAAGGTGGCTACGGCAGCAGGTAGTCTGATAACCGGGAAAAGACCCAAAGATGGGGGTTTCGCCAGATGTGGGAGGTGTGTAGGGTGTAGAAGCACAAGGGGTTATAAGAGGATCACCAAAAGTGAAGGGGGCATATGAAAGTTATGTGATTGGCGACCTGATTACCTGTGACACTAGGGGGGTCATTTACTGTTTAGTATGTCCATGTGGGAAGAAATATATTGGGAGAACTAAAAGGGAATTATTCAAGAGAATTGGGGAACATGTTAATAACATCAAGAAGGGATGGGAAGAACACCCTTTATCAAAACATTTTAAGGTTTTGCATAATTGCGAAGTGAAAGATATTGTCTTTTTTGGACTAGAAATAGTCCATAGGGATTCAAGGGGAGGCGATTACATCGCCAAAATGTCAAGGCGGGAAAGCAACTGGATGTTTAATCTAGACACATTGGCCCCTAAAGGCCTAAATGAAGAAATGGAACTGTTTGGGTTTTTTAAATGAATAAAATAAAAATGATAAGGAGGATATGTGTATGGTGGAGAAAATGGTTGAAACTGGTGACCTGGAGGGGCTCTGGTGATCCTGGGGATACATAGAGTTGTCAGTATTTGATACTAGTGTGAGAGGAATTAACAGTAATACTGATGTGGGAATTACAACAAATTAAAGACTACCACTTTAAGGGAAAGGGATGGGGAGGTTCTGTGTGCTATAAAGGAAGAGGAGGTACCGGCGAGCATCATTCCAAAACATCTTGAGAAAGACATCCGCAGATGTCGAAACATGTCGATGAATGATTGAGTGGGGCGCCCCTTTAATCAACTGGAATCTTGCTGTTTTCAAACCTACTTGTAACGTACTTGTAACTACTTGTAACTGCCTGTGACCTAATGGATTGCGGAAGATAAACCTCGTGGTGAGAGGAACGCAGCCAGCTGGAACGCAGGGGTGCAGGAAGTAGTAGGAGCCAGAACACACGGAAGTGACGTCAGTCTCCCGATCAGCCGATACACGGAAGTCCGTAGCCCAGCCGCAAGTGTTGCGGGCGGCGTCTGCAAGCGAGGATACGCCACGCTACTCTACCGGACCCCTATGCGGACATCCTTCACCAGGGGATCAGTGAGTAACTGTATGGTGGGTCATACTTCTTTTGAAGCACGCATTGCAGACAAATCCTCTGACCACAAGGGTCTTGCTGTGGTCATTTGACTTTCACGGAGGAACTCCATTTGCAATACAGTGTGCGGACATAACGGGAGGCATATTAGAGAATAAGTTCTCGTGTACATGGAAATCTTTTGAGCATTATTTACAGGAACTGATCTTATCGTGTTCTTTGCACTGGAAGTGCAATCACAAATTGATGCATCTGTTTCCCCTTTTTTCTTAGGTCTTTTAATATATATTTTTTTATATGCAAAAAAAAATAAAATTCTTTTTTCCCTGAAAGGGTCACCAGAGGATGTGTATTGAATGTATGTGAGGTTTAATGCGTGGTGGAATGCTATTTGTGTGTAGTTGACCTGCATATTTGCTTTTAGATCTGTGGGAGCATATACAGTAGTGAATATAGTTGCATATATATATATATATTTTTATTAACAATAAAATAGGAATCTTTTAACTTATATCTTGCGCTCCTTATCTTGATTTTAGACTGAATTATTCTGTTTAGTGGGGGAGGGAGGTACCCCCACAATACAAGGTAGCTGCAGGAAGTAATCTATATATCCCTCTATCCCGTTATTTGGGCACTTTTTTATATATACAGCGCCCCTTAAACTTTGTTTTTTTACTTAGAGTGTGGTTTTAAAACTGCAACTGTGACAGAATGATGCAATGTTATAAAAAATCTATATAACTGAAAATAAAAATATGAGACTCGTTTCTTTGCTACTAATGTTCTATTCTTTATCCGTACTACACATACAATTAATTTTATCATAAGGGTTTTTTTCACTTCAGGTTTACTTTAAAACACCCTTCTGTCTTTAAGTAAAACATGTAACGTATACATAATGGTATCATATTATAATGTCTGGGCACATTCTATTAGCAAAAAGGCTTACCAGAGACCCGAATTAGTCAGGTTATGGCATTTACCCCTCCCCCTACAAGAACCCTCTATAGCACATATGAAAAAGGCAGAGGTCCTCAACTTGCCCAGTTGGCCAGCTTTCAAAGTGGCACAACGGAGAGGCCCAAGAGGAAACCGTGGGACTTGTAAGGCTACTGGGGCTGGCAGAAGCCCCAGGTAAGTAAAATAGTACTTTACCACCAGTCTCTGGTATACTTTACCTTCCTCTCATCCTGTATTGCACACTCTGCATGTTATAAAGTCCACAGTATTTTCATAGCATGAAAATAGTATAATGTGCTCCTTATCCAGAAAAGCAGTAGAAAGTGCATTTGGTTAATGTGGCTGTTACAACAGTGCAAACACGCACATACAACTGTATAGGCCAGCCTTTCTCAACCTTCTTACCCTTGAGGAACCTTTCAAATAATTTTAGGATCTCATGGAACTCCTGCTTAAAAGTTATACATTTGTGTAAGGAGGGAGAGGAAGGGAGAGTAGATTTATTTTGCAGGAAGCATCAAGCATGGTCTTAAAAGTTAGTGTGGTTAATTATTCTAATAGCCTTTTAGTTTAACGTACGCTATCATAGCACCATAGTGCTGGTAATTTTGCCGTGTGCTGCCTGTGCATGGTAATATTACTGTCAGTTTGTGCTTCAGGCCCATAGATTCCAAACCTTAGTGTATCACCTGCTGTCAGCTTTCCTGAGTGTAATACAACTAAATGATGGTATTTGAAAGCACCAGTAACTGTGCAGTTGAGATCTACTGTACCAGTACCTACAGGGCCGGCCCGCCCATGAGGAGGGGTGAAACTTTTGCCTCAGGCGGCACTTCTGGGGGGGGGGGCGGCACCCGCCCGTCCGTGGGTGTGGGGGGCCGCCCGAGCTGGAGGGGATAGCGGGCAGGAAGGGGGTATTGGGCCTAGCAGGCGGGGAGGGGGGTCGGACCCCCCCTACCTCGCCTGGGTCCCCCGTCCTCCGCTCCCCTCTAGCTTTAAAAAGTTGCGTTGCTGCAGCTAGCTATTGTAAGAGGCAACGGGCGGTGATCACTCACCTCTTCCTCGTTCCAGCGTGCGCTCCACTGACGTCACTTCCTGCTACATAGCAGGAAGTAACTTCGGCACCGTTAGAAGACGGAGCTGAAGTTACTTTTAAAACACAATAATGCACCTTCGGCTGGAAGTCGAATTATTTCATTCCCCACCATCCATGGCGGCCTAGAGGGGGAATAGTATTTAACACGGCCGGGACTTGTGTGTCAGCAGGATCAGCCATATACCGGATGTAATCTGCGCCCAAGTTTCCCACGCCGACTCCTCTCGTACACAACTAAATCATTTATACATAATTATTGTAAAAATTAAGCACTTTTGTTCATTACATTATTTTCACTGGAGTTCCTCTTTAAGTAAACTGTACTGCGAGCCATTAGTAAGGGTTGGAACAGTGGTGAAGCTCCTCCGGAGTGGTTAGGTAGAGTTTGATTACTGAGATTCTTTTTTTTCATATGGTTTAAAAGGATGCTAGATAATACTAGAGCAAATTTATAAAAAAGAAAACAATACAAAAGAAATTGATGAAAAAAAGGTGCAGAAGTGCAGCACTTGCCAACAGCAGCCAGTCAGAATCATTGATTTGGCCTTCAGATCCAATATCACTCCAATTATTGCACTGATCTTCATAAATGTGCCCAATTGTAGCTTTAATTTTATTTGCGCAGGTTCCCTTTTGCTATTGTAAAATTCTGGTGGAAAAAGATGGTTCAGTGTGAAAAATATGCAATAATAAGGAACTTCAGGGCAAACATACTTTTCCACACCACTGTGGTCACCTGAAGTCACACTAATTTTTCACACTACCCACATTTTTTTTATTACCAAAGGGAGCAGAGTTCCCCTTTAGGAGTTAGTTTCTGGAATTGCCTATTTACTTTACTACCACCCTTTATGTGCATCTGGCTGCTATGAATAATAGGATGGACTTTAGCGAAGTGCCTCCCTATTAGTGCGTTAACTGGTCCCTTTTAAGACTGATAAGAAGAGCACCCAATGAGAGTGTTCATTTTAATGTTTGGGGGAGGTAATTGTTTATGAGTGACCGTGCTGTGTTGTCAGGGTGATTTCCCTGGTATGCATGATGTGACAGCTCGTTACTTGTTAGTCCGCCTTTCCCCCTTTTTGATATACAGCACAGCACTGAATGAGAGTGCCCGCTCGTATTGCTGGTACTGATGGGAAGGTTTTTCCGAGCGGCTAACGATACATTACGTATTAGCAGCTCAGAAGGTGGGGTTTGTGGCAGCTTGAGCTATCGGCGAAAATGATTAGCTGGCAGGGAACACTATTTAAAAGACCTCTGTCGCGAAAATCTTAATATATAAAATACATATAAATATACACAAGTAAGAAGTACATTCTTCCGGAGTTAAATGAGCCATAAATTACTTTTCTCCTATGTTGCTGTCACTTACAGTGAGTAGTAGAAATCTGACATTACCGACAGATTTTGGACTAGCACATCTTCTCATAGGGGGTTCTTAGGGTTTCCTTTATTTTTAAAAGCACTTAGTGAATGGCAGTTGCTCCGTCCAACTGCCAAAAAAGTGTACGGTGAGCTGGGAGGCTGGTCAGCACCATTGTATAAATCTTTTTCAGGCAGTGTCTTTATAAAGAATAAAGGCCATGCTGAGAATCCCCTATGGAGAGATGGACTCAGGGGCGTAGCAATAGGGGTTGCAGAGGTAGCGACCGCATCGGGGCCCTTTGGCCAGAGGGGCCCCATGAGGCCCTTTCTAAACCAAAGTATAAGCTGTTTATTGGTCCTGTGGTGGTAATAATCACTTCTATAGAAGCTTTGAATGGTAGTAATCATTAACACACTGTTCCCCATCCCCTTCTTGCACCTCTAATACTGTAGATTTTGTTGCGCCATATCAAGTGTTTTGTATAGAGTGCCTTGGGGGGCCCAATGTAAAACTCGCACCGGGGCCCCGAGCTCCATAGCTACGCCACTGGATGGACTAGCCCAAAACCTGTCGGTAATGTCAGATTTCTACTACCTACTGTAAGAGACAGCTACATAGCAGCAATGTCATTTATGGCTCATTTTACTCTGGAAGAAATGTACTTTTTATTTGTATGTGCTTTAAATTTTAAGATTTTTGTGACAGTTCCTCTTTAAGGTGTGTTTATTGGGGGGAGCTCATAGATCTGAGGATGAAAGCACCTCATGTGTGGGTGTGAAACAGCTGTCAACCTCTGTGCATGCTGTGCTCCCTCTCTCTCCACAGTGGACTGTGCCATTGTTTGATGTTATTGTAACCAATTTTGGAATAAAGTCGGGCTTTTAATCTGGATGTGCACTGTAGCTTTATCTCACTACATATAGTCACCTGAAGTCAGACTGGATTTTCTCTATAGCCTACCAACCTCAGACATCAGGAAGCTGAAGTAAGTAGACAGTAGTGACATGTCCCTTACCTGCTGCTTCTTACACACAGTACAAGGAAGGAAACTCCACATGCTGCCACTTCAATATTCAATATTGTTTTTCTTGTTTATGGAAATGACATTGTATGAACAGCACCTACGCTTAGAAGTTCTGCTGCTGCAAAACAGGCACTTCCTGTGGCTACTCAAACAATTCATGCAATTGTTATGTCTCGCTTGTCATGGGTCCAATGTCAGAAATCCTAAATTAAGTGACAGTGTAAAGTGTCTTGTGTTCGTTTTGTTTATGAACTGAAGAAGACATTTCACCTCTCAACCTCCTCAGTTCAAACAAGAGTTTTCCTAAACCTCATTAAACTAATGCAGCTTCCTTGTTGACTGTGAAAAACTCTCAATAATACATAAAAAAAGAATTCAGTTGCCTTTATTGGACACTAGCTGATGGCCCGGCATTGCCCGGGTATGTATTTGGCTGGTGTTGGCTTCGCCCACTTTTCCTAACCCTAATACACAATTAGTTAAAGTGGTCTAACACCCAGCATTTCAACTTTGCTTTAAAAGATTGCTTACAGCTTAGAAACGATTATGCCAGATTTTTTTTTTAGCAGAAATTCACTGAATGGATTAAACATGACATTTTAGTGCTGCATTTAGCTAAAAATCCTCCTCCGTGCTTAGGTTTAGTTACAAATGTATCTATTTACAAAGTAACAAACAAACACTGCTCTGAGAGAACAAAGAGGGCTTCCCCGGCAGGCTTTTCAGAGGTCTAATTGCATTCCAAACAAAGATACATTTGTAACTAAAGATAAGAACGGATGCGGATTCCTAGTTAAATCCAACACTAAAATGTCATGTTTAACCCATTCAGTGAATTTCTGCTTAAAAAAAAATCTGGCATAATAATTTCTAAGCTGTAAGCAATCTTTTAAAGCAAAGTTGTAATGCTGGGTGTTAAACCGCTTTAATTACTCAATGACCTAGTTTGTGAGTTTTGCAGCCTTTGGCATCAATAATTTGTATTGAAATTAAACAAATCTGAATCACTGTGGCTCCACCCCTTTTCTGAATTTGAACCCCAGTCACCCAATGACCAACTGTACTAGGTTTGAGGCTTGTGCCATTAACATTGCAAGAATGGCAGCAATTAAATATTCCCCTTGAAAATCAATAGGTGAATTTTGATTGGCTTTTGTAAGCTCCACCCACTTTTCTGAATATTAATCCCAGTCACCCAGTGACCAACTGTGCAAAGTTTAAGAATCCTACCATTAACCGTGTAAGAATGGCTGCAGTTTACATTTTCCAAGTGAAATTTGTGTTTGTCTCCACCCACATTTTGGTTATGGGGATAAAATGTATCATATATGTTATTCCAGGTAATGTACTATGTGTGGTACTCAAACAACAATGGCTGAACGGATTTGAATGAAATTTGGCACAAACATCCAAACTTTTGCATTTATTATATTAGTGAGATTATTGGAAAACTACCTTCAGACTTAATGCATATCTACACTTAATTGTGGTGCATTATCTGGAAGACTAATATCCTACCTATTCAGTCTTTTAGCTAGCTGTCCCAAGGATTCCATTTGTGCAATATGCAATGGGTAGAAGAGAGAACTTAAGGTCCAAGTGAGGCCTTCTTGATGGAAGTACTGCTTCAAAACCTTAATTAAAGAGACTCCGTAACAAAAATTGCATCCTGTTTTTTATCATCCTACAAGTTCCAAAAGCTATTCTAATGTGTTCTTGCTTACTGCAGCACTTTCTGCTATCACAGTCTCTGTAATAAATCAATGTATCTTTCCCCTGTCAGACTTGTCGGCCTGTGTCTGGAAGGCTGCCAAGTTCTTCAGTGTGGTGGTTCTGCTATGAACTCCCCCTTTCAGGCCTCTCTGTGCACACTGCCTGTGTATTATTTACATTAGAGCAGCTTCTCTCTTCTCTCTTATCTTTTACAAGCTGGATAAATCGTCCTCTGAGCTGGCTGGGCTTTCACATACTGAGGAAATTCAGACACAGGCAGAGCTATTTGCAGGAAGAAAAGAGCAGCCTGAAACTTCAGTGCATGAGAGATGCAGGGGGGAAAGAAACACACAATGATCTCTTGAGATTCAAAAGGAAGGGTGTATACAGCCTGCTTGTGTATGGATGTATTTTCTATGTGTGGACATACTGTACATCAACCTACTTCCTGTTTTGGTGGCCATTTTGTTTGTTTATAAACAAACTTTTTAAAACAGTTTTTAACCACTTTTAATGCGGCGGGGAGCGGCGAAATTGTGACAGAGGGTAATAGGAGATGTCCCCTAACGCACTGGTATGTGTACTTTTGTGCGATTTTAACAATACAGATTCTCTTTAAGAGCAGCTTATAGTACTCCCTTCTGGAAACCAACATAAAGATTCTTCATAGAGCATATCTCACACCTTTCAAACTTCACAGCATCTTTCCTTCTGCCTCTGATGTTTGTTATAGAGGCTGAGGTCTCAGGGGTACGCGTGTACATATGTGGTGAGATTGCCATCTAGTCTCCCAATTCTGCACTAATCTCTGTAGACTCATTTCTGATATCCTAAGTATAATCTTAATATTAATCTTTAATGTTATAAGCATCCATCCATATGGCTACTGAGGAAGGTCTCTAATATTATTTCCTTGACCAAATCCTACTGAGCATCTATGGAAGGAAGCAAAACTAGACGTAAATCCAGCAATAGCTAGGACCCATAAAGTAATAATTTATGAAAGGATGATAGCAATCATTGAAGGCCGGATGTCCAAGTTCTCTGAGAAATCGTCTCCTTGGGCCTAAAATGCTAACAATATAGACCTAGACTATTTAGGCCCCTATGCAATGTTCTCCTGAATTTTCTCCCAAGATATATTTTTCCATCGTCTCTACAAAGTAACTTTTCAGTACAAAAAGTACCAAAAAGTAGTTAAAAAAAAAAAAGAAATATAAACTTATTTTGAGTTGCCATTTACTTGCTTGCTTATAATGTATTTTATAGATAAGGTATAAAGTTATCTCCCTAGAGATAACTCCGGAGAATAGCTAATTTAATAGGAGCCGTACTGTATTTTGGTTACAGATATGCTATATAGTAAAACCCCCATTATCTGGCACCAATGGGGTTTGGCTGATGTCGGAAAAGTGTAGTTTTTTTATTGCTTGAGAGTCAATGTTAAAATTAGGCCTAACTAAAAAGCTGTACTATACCCCACGCTGTATACTTACCAAAAACTCTGTATTAGGGCTGAGACACACCAGAAAAGCTCCCCAAACGCTAGAGGTTTCAAAATTTCAAAAACTCTTCCCAATGTAATGCTATGGTTTTTTTTTACAAAACCTCATCGCTCCAGTGTGCATAGACACATAGGATAACATTAGCAGGAGGTTTCAAAAACTCAAAACGCTCAGTGTGCACCAGGCCTAAATGTTGAAATAGGCCTAGTGCACACCAGAGCGGTTCTGCTGCGGTTTGCGATCCGCTTGCGGGTGCAGATCCGCTAGGGTAATGTATTTCAATGGGCTGGTGCACACCAGAGCGGGAGGCGTTTTGCAGAAACGCGTACTCCCGGGCTGCTGCAGATTTTGGATTGCGGATGCGTTTCTGCCTCAATGTTAAGTATAGGAGAACCGCAAACCGCTCTGAAAAACGGCACTTCTGAGCGGTTCGCCAGGCGTTTTTTGTTACAGTAGTTGTTCAGTAACAGCTTTACTGTAACAATGCATGAAATCTACTACACCAAAAACGCTTCACAAAACCGCAAAATGCTAGCTGAAACGCTACAGAAAAAGAAGAAAAAGCGTTTCAAAATCTGCTAGCATTTTGCGGATCTGCTAGCGGTTTTTGGTGTGCACTAGGCCTTACAGTAACTAAAAACAAATTAAGACAAAAGGCAATACTTACAGCAACTTAACATAACAGAGGTTTATTATGGTATAAAGAAGTGTAAAAGTATATTTATGCATCCTGTAAGGCGAGGATTTTTTTTCTGGTTGTTCAATAATTCTGGCTAACTGAGTTCTGGATAACAGGCGGTTTACTGTACTTGTTATAATTGATTTTATACCCAACAGAGGCTCCAGTCTTTGACTTACCCAGGGGCGTAGCAATAGGGGGTGCAGAGGTTGCGACCGCATCGGGGCCCTTGGGCTAGGGGGGCCCCGCGGGGCCCTCCCTCAACTGCAGTATTTGCTCTCTTTTGGTCCTGTGCTCATAATACTCACTACTATAGATACTTTGAATAGTGGTATTCATTAACAATCTGTTTCCCATCCCCTGCTTGCACCTCTGACACTGTAGTTGCCTTTGGCAGGTTTTGGTGCGCCGTATCAATTGTTATGTATAGAGTGCTTGGGGGGCCCCATTGTAAAACTTGCATCGGGGCCCACAACTCCTTAGCTACGCCACTGGACTTACCACAATGTTATTTGCTGTTATAGCAACGCCCAGTATATAGTTTGGGCACTGGAGTTATAGCCGGTTTGGGATTATGTGGAGGAAAGGATGGGTAGTGTTAGGCGTAGATTAACAGGTGGGTTAGTTACAGGAGTTGCTAGGGGTACAGTTAGTGTTAGGAGTAGGTAGAGGGAGGGGCGTTGCTAGGATCCTAAGAGATCCGGGGAACTTTTGGGCACTCCAGATGGAAAATAGGTTTGGCCATGCTCCAGAATGTGGGTGGGTTGCATCTCCAGTAATACAAACAAAGCTAAAAATGCAGCATATCACATAAATAAGCAGTGTCACTTAAACATAACTAGGCAGTTACCTGGTTTCTGTGCTAGCTGGTCTGGCTTTCTGCTGGGTGGGCTGGCCTGCTGCCAGGTTGTCTGGCAGTCTCCCCATAGCATGCCCTGAACTTCTAGTGGATCCCCCGCCATGCTCTAACAGGCCTCCCATTGAGGCACCACAACTCCTAGCATGACCTTATACAACAACTACAGCTCCCTGCATGCCCCGATAAAAGCATCACAGCAACCAGCGTGGCACCACAGCACCCAGTATGCCCACCATTGAGGCACCACATCTATGCTGGGTGCTGTGGTGCCTCTATGGTGCATGCTGGGTATTATGGTGACATGCTGTAAGATGTGGTGCCTGGAGCCTCTATAGGGAGCATGCATCTTTGTGTATACCCCTCCCTGTTCCTCCCTCCGACCCCCCACTCTCTTCCAGCAGAGTAGCAAAGTGGGAGGAACTACTCATCTCCTCTATGTGCTCTCCAAGTCTGGAGACATCCTCTGTAGCTGGTGATTCTCTAACTAGCATCTAGCATCAGATTAATTCTCAGACACTAGGGGGAAGAAGCCCAGAAGAGGAGATGTCTGCAGAATCTGGAGAGCAAACGGCCGGAGGCAAGTACTGGCGCCCACTGCCTGGAGGATATCTGAGGCACCCCAGAATAGATCCGAGGCATGTGCCACTGATCTTTGGGGCTAGCAACAACCTTGGGCAAGACTTTCTAACACTGCAGGGTGGCCTCTTGAGCGCACCCTTAGTGGCTGCAGATTTTGAGCACTTTGAGTCCAACAGGAGAAAAGTGCTATAAAAATGTTAGGATTAAATATGGTAGCCTCCGTATACCTCTCACTTCAGGTTCCCTTTAAAGCCCTCATGGCTCAGCCATATAATTTTTGTTTATTTATTTCAGCATAAAATAACAACTCTGATTGTTCTCCATTAATGGATAAGTTGATTAAATGAATCACTAAAAATGTCTGGGTTTTCAACTATATTTGCTATGCATTGAACCCGGCTGATACCGACTCCAGAGAAGATTCTTTACACACACGACATACCAGGTAGCATAACTTAGCATTCTGAGCGTACCATTTGACCAGAGGTGCACTTTAATGTGTCCTAACCTTATAGGGTCCCTTGCAGCGTTTACCCAACCATACTAATTAATATTGAACATCATGTAAACACAAATGCTCAACAATTGCAGCATGCAGTGCATTTGCGTTGTTTGTGTAACAATCAAATCGCACTAATGGAAACAGTTCACCGCGATTTACATAATAGTGCTGACACAATTGCAATTGGAAAACCATATGCTTTCCCAAAAATCTAATCAAAGCGCATGCCTTCCAGTAGCTTTTTACGCAAACCTTTTAAAAATAGCTAAATAAACAAAACACAGATCATATGTATGGCATGTAAAGTTGCAAAATAAAAGATGACTGATTGGTAATAGAAATGTAATATGTATGGTCAACATTAGTCCTCACGTGAGTGAGCATGCCGTGTCCATGATGAACTGCAAATCTAACAGCCTTAGTCCACTTTGTGACGCCTTACCCTAAGCACAACAATATGGGAGGGGTGAGGGGGGGTCAGCATAGAAAGCTGGGGGGACTCTGCCCCACGCCTGCTCCGCACATGTTTCTGCTTTACTCCAGAGGACACAAATGGGAAACGGATATGTGTCAAAATTAAAAACAGATTAAACAATAAAACATCTCAATGCGTTCTGAAAGCGGGTGAGAGTTTTCAAATAACTCATATTGGCTTAATCTGCTGTAAAGTAATACCATTCCCAACCACTTAAAATCTCACTTTTTTACCCAGCGACAAAAATAATAAGATTCAGTACAAAATGAGTTCTCATCTCTGGCCTTTTTTAAAGTGTATCTCCAGCCAAAGAGAGAGACAGTATTGTTTTCATGTGACAAGACTGAGATTCATTTGCCTATCACCAGGGCTCCTTACCGCCCAAGGCCACTGTCACCAGCCGCCCCCTTCAGTATAGGTAGCGAGATGACCCCTCCCCCCTTCCCTGCAGTATAGGTGGGCAGCCAGATGCCTTCCTTAATCCATCCTCCCCCCTTTCAGTGTAGGTAGCCAGCTCACCTTCACACCGCAGCAGCCATCAGTGTCACTCATTTCCCCACTCTTTTCCGTTTCCAATGCTGCCCATGTCCATAGCCGCCGGCCACAATGCAAACGTGCACAGAGCACAAGGTGGCTGCTGCACAGGCGGCTAGCAGCAGAGTATCGCGGTCAGGCATTCACTTGATCTCCCTGCATTGCAGCATTTGCAAGTTTGCAAATGCTGCACCAGTTTAGCCTGCTGCTTTGGTGCCCTTGCTCCTGTGGTGCCCTAGGCCATGGCCTTGGCCTAAATCCAGCCCTGCCTATCATTATTATTATTATTATTTCTTTTCCATATACAGTATTCTGAAAGCATGATGCACAGATGAGTTCCCTCTCTTCTCTTTCCTGACCCTGATTCTTGCCTTTTCATTGAACAAGTCAGGAAGGCTGGGTACGCAACATGCAATTTTCCCATCAGATTTCCTGTCCTTTGATCATTACCAGCATGTCTGATCTGCCTCCAAATGAGAAATGATCGATTTGTGCAGTGCTGATCTCAAAATCGATCTTGTTCTTGATTGGAAGCAGAACAATGTCTGCTCTGCTTCCAATCAAGAACAAGATCGATTTTGGAAATGATCAAACGGCAGGAAATTTCTTATGGATCTGAAGGAAAGATTGCATGGAGTGTATCGGGCATAAAAGTCACCAAGGTCACTAGGTGTGGCCTTTAAACTGGTAAACAGCCGATATCTGACTAAAGGGGGCCATACATTAGCCGACCAACTAATCAATCGACCATCCAATTCGATTATTATAATCAAATTGGATGAAAATTGATGCTGCCAAGTGCAGGACAGAAATTGGCCGCACGGTCGATCGCGCATGCTGGAAAATTTCGGACCGAAGTTGTTTGGTCGGGTGCGTGGTGGTACGACGGCCGAATTGCGAATGAGCGACAAGACGACAAAACCCCAGCCAGCCGCTGCCGCCGCAATGAGTAAATGTATGTAGTGTAGTGTAGTGGATTTATACATTACCTGTCCAGTGTCAGCCTCCACGCGGTCTTCGTCCATCTTGCTGGTTTCCGCATACACGCCGGTGGTGCATAGTGTCTGACGTCAGACGCTATGCGCCGCTAGCGTGTATGCGGCTTACCCGGCAAGATGGACACACCGTTTGGAAGCTGCTACAAGACAGGTAATGTATAAATGCTACACTACATACATTTATACATTTTGGGGGCAGCAGCGGGGCGGACGTGGCAGCTCAGCCGATTCCCTGATGATTTCATGCTGAAATCGGACGAGAATCGGCCTGTAGTGTATGGGCAGATTCGATTAGAGATAAATTTGTCTCTTGGTCGAATCTGCCCATAATTGCTCTAATGTATGGCACCTATATACTGATTGTCTGGATATTGCCGGGCACATGGCTGCTGTCGCTAGCATTGTACAGCCCAGTATAAATCTCTGGGATTGTGCTCATCAACCACATATACCCATGAATCCTTGCATTCCAAGCAAAACTCTTCTGCTAAAGAACCACCTTTCCCTATCATCGATTGAGAGAATCATACAATGCTGATAATGAGGACCTAGATTTTCAATAGATTTTAAGCTTTCATAGAATGTAATTTATACAAAAAATTGACAATGTATAGCACCCTTAAAGCACACCTGACCTGAGGCAAAGCTACAGCGAAAAACGGTAAAATGTAAAATATGTGCAAACATATACAAATAAGAAGCACATTTTTTCCAGAATAAAATGAGCCATAAATTACTTCTATAATGCTCCTATAATGCTGTCACTTACAGTAGGCAGTAGAAATCTGACAGAAGTGACAGGTTTTGGACTAGCCCATCTCTTCATAGGGGATTCTCAGCAAGGCTTTCATTCTTTATAAAGATATTCCCTAAAAAGGATATAACCAATGATGCTGGCCAGCTTCCCTGCTCGCTACACAGTTTTTTTGGCAGTTGGACAGAGCAACTGCCATTCACTAAGTGCTTTTGAAAACATATATATCCCTGAGAATCCCCTATAAAGAGATGAACTAGTCCAGAACCTGTCACTTCTGTCAGATTTCTACTACCTACTGTAAGTGACAGAAACATAGGAGAAAAGTAATTTATGGCTCATTTTACTCTGGAAAATATAGAAAAGATGAAGCGCTCCATGGTGCATTATCAAAAGGTAATTTTTAATCGCAAATAAAAAGTTCTACTTACAAGAAGTAAAATGACAACTCGCTCATCAGCGGTACAGTCCACCGCTACACACGTTTGAAGATTTGGCAACAAAGCGCTGTGGCCGGCAGCGCGTTCTCCGATGTCCGGGGGAGCCGTCTCGCAGTGGGTGTGGGCGTGGCTGTAGGTTAGCGTGCGTATGGCGTCATTACGCGTTTCGGCGCTCTGCGCCTTCGTCAGATGACGCCCATACGCACTGCACGCTAGTTTTATCCGTCCCTGCAGCCATTGTCATGGCTACATGGGTGGAACACAGTAAAGTAAAAAAAACTTTATTGAAAAACGGACAATTGGTTTGCGTACATAAGGAAATTAGTACGCTTTTCATACACCTTCTGCACTTGGATTGAAAATAGTATTAATGATTGCATGATCACCAAAAAGGCTTAAAAAAGGGGGGGGGGGAATTACAAATAGATTAAAAGAAAGGGATGGAATGACAATGGTTATAATTGCGTGTGTGTGAAAACACGAAGAGATAAAAAGTAGAACATGATGCGCTGGCTCACAGCGCGCTGTAAAAGTGTATATATCAAAACCATAACATGTTCATAGTAAAACCTTGGTTCAAAGTATAAAATGAAGAGCTCTTTGCATAAAATATACAGAGAATAGTCAGAATGCAAATTTAAACCTGCTATTATGAATATCAATCAAATTCAGTCATTCCTAACTACCACCAATATACAAGGATTATTCTATAATACAACCAGGCGCTAATTCCTCCTCTAAAGGCAAAGAAGGAGGACTGATGTGAAGGAATAAAAATTATGTATATATATATCGAAACACCCTAAAAAATATATATATGTGCATATATATATATACACACACATATACACATCCACATACACACTTACACATATGCGCCTTCACATTCTTCAAAATTGGACTAATAGCCATAGATGGTATATAGGCATATGTGAATATTAATATTACTCCAGGGCCCTTCCATATGAAAAATAGTTTACAAATGAGGGCAAACCTGGGGGGGGGGGGGGGGGGGAAAGAGGGGGGGGAGGGGGAGAGGATGGACAAGGTTGGCTACCGTTCATGTGGCTATATTTATTTGTACGGAAGCCAAAAAGACCGTTATGAATTATGTAACTCTAGTTTGGGATGACATCCCAAATGCCTTCATTAGGCTAACAGTGGGTCCCTGTAGTTTACAGGTGGGAATCCTCAGGACTACAATGACAGGTAAGGGAGGGGGAAAAAAATAAAAAATAATAAATAATAAAAAAATAATAAAAAATAAATGAGGGAGAAAGATGGGGACTGCGGACACTTGAGTGTTATGATCTATAGCCTACTATGGATGATACTAACTTATGACATACTCACCACCCTTATCTAGTGTGGATTTCTGCTAAGGGGTATAGAGCGGCTGTGGAAAGCAAAGAAAAGGGGGATGTTAATATAAATACAAATACACAGTTCCTATTTTAACAACTATAATGTGTCACTCACAAATATGTTGAGACCTCTAGACTCTCATTCATTCCATTTGGTTTTAGTGCGTTCATCTTAAAAATCCAGAAGGTCTCTCTTTCGCACAGTTTTTTGAATCTTTCCCCTCGATGAAGATTTTTAGGGATCATTTCAAGACCCATAATTTTAAGTGATTCAACTGAGCTGTTATGGCACTCTTTATCTGCGGGACTTCGATGGGGGCAGGATTTGCCCTCTCCTTTGCTAACCTCTACATGTCTTATTGGGAGAAACAGCAGATATGGACTAATAATCCATTCGCAAAAAATATCGTATTTTATACAAGATTTATAGATGACATTTTAATAATCTGGGATGGGGACACTGATACTTTTGAGAAATTTACTGCTTGGTGCAATAAGAATGAATTTGGGCTTTCTTTCACGTATGTGTGCTCCGAGAAAAGTATAGTATTTTTAGATTTAGAATTGTTTTCAGATGAGAGGGGGAATATTTGTTCCAAAACCATTTTAAACCCACAGCCGGTAATTCCTAATTCATAACGGTCTTTTTGGCTTCCGTACAAATAAATATAGCCACATGAATGGTAGCCAACCTTGTCCATCCTCTCCCCCTTCCACCCCCTCTTTCCCCCTCCCCCCTTTTCCCCTTTCCCAGCCCCCTCCCCC